>NC_050452.1:80060201-80377701 GCF_903995425.1 Onychomys torridus | reverse complement strand
AGTATTTTTGGATTTATGTTGAGGCCCTTGAACCATTTGGTGTTGTGTTTTGGGCAGTGTGGTGAGTCCGGATCTATATGAATTCTTCTACATGCAGCCATACAGTTTCATGTGTGCCATTTGTTGAAGATGCTGTCTTTTTCTCTAGTGTACATTCTGGCTTCTTTGTCAAATATCAGGTGTCCATAGATGTGTGAACTTATGTTTGAGTCCTCAATTCAATTCCTTTGATCAATGTGTCTGTATTTATGCCAATGCTGTGCAGTTTTCTTACTAAAGTGCTACAGTACAACTTGAATTCTGGGATGGTGATACTTTAAGTAGTTCTTTTATTATTTAGGATTGTTTTAGCTATACTGGTTATGTGTGTGTGTGTGTGTGTGTGTGTGTGTGTGTATTAGTGTATGTGTGTTTCCATATGAAGTTAAAGATTGGTTTTTGGATTTACATAAAGAATTGTGTTGGGATTTTGATGGGGATTACACAGAAAAAGGAGATATTTTAATCAGTCTACATCTGGTATTTTTAGTATACAGACAGTCAATGGACAGAGAATCTTATGGTTATTGGCAAGTGTTTTGTGAATCAGAAATAGGCAAAGGCATTAGGAAATGGTTATGCATTACAAGAAAAAAATGTTGAGCCATGAGCCAAGTAAGGTAAAAGTAATAGTATAGACAAGCTAATAAAAATTACTATGTACCAACTAAAGTAACCAGAGAATGAAAACTAAAAGGAGCATTTGGCTTAGAGTCTACACTCTGAGTCTGAAACTCTTCTAGTGTACAATAGATACTTGAACTTTCAACTCCAGCTTTTTTTGTCTGTGCAGTAAGGATAATAATAAAAATATTCAATGTTGTGATTGTAATTATCTATACCTAAGAAGAAGTAACATAGCTTTGGACATTATGAGGAGACACAATCTCAACAGTAAATCTCTTCCTCTGGCTCTTACAATCTTTCTGTCCCCTCTTCAGCAATATTCCCTGAGCCATAGGTGTGGGAGTATTTTGTAGATCTATCCATGGGGACTGGGTTGAACAACTCTGAATTTTGGTTGGTTGTGATTTTCCAATGGTTTCCAAGAGGGAAGGGAAAGATGATGTAATTATATTACATCAACTCAAAAGAAAAAAAAGTTTTGAAAAAGGAATTGGCATAATACGTTTAGGTATGAGATATAAGTCCTCCTGTATCATTTTCTATGACAAGCACTTGTTCATAGTTACTATCTCTTCGGAGACATTATTCACATTCTCTTTGCATCACGGAATCATTCTGAAGTGTTATCCTCACTTGCTTTCTTCTTTTCCACGTGTGGTCTTAAAGGACTTAGTCTTCTTTGGTAATCTTTTCACATCTTCCCTTTTATTCTCTATAACCTGACTTCTCTCCCATTATCGTTCTGAATGATCCCACCATAATATCTTTCATAGTGTCAATTTTTTACTGATTGTTCATACTTGATCTAATTTATAAACCATTTCTCACCATTGTGCTTTTTGATGTGTTTGTTTGATTGGTTATTGTTTGTTTCTGTTGTGCTTGGAGATCCAGCATGATAGGCAAGTATTCTACCTCTGACAATGAAATCTCCATCCTCTGTTGTCTCTTTGGAAAGTGTGCTTTTGTGATATATCTTCCCCTTCCCCTTCTCCCTCCCTCCCTCCTCCCCTTCCCTTTCTCCCTTCCTGCCTCTCTCCCTCCTCTCTTTCTTCCTTCTGTAAAATGTCCATGCTGATCCTTTTTGGTTTCTGGTTATTTCTGCATCAAGATGCTGGATTTTAGCATTTGTTTCTATTTTATAACAATTATGTTCTCAAATTTCATCCTTTACTGAGTGCTCTTTGGCTATGTCATTCTTACCTTTGAATTTAGATACTTGTATTGATACCACAGATACTTCACATCTATTATTTCATCACAAAAATACCTTAAAATTTCTCACCATGTTTATGCAATTAATATGGATTTGGACTCGATAGTGTGCCAGGTGTGAGCTTGGAGGAAGTGTCAGAAACAGAAGAGTAAACAACAAAAACCAAGCTCTCTGCTTTCATTTTCTTCGGTGTTTCCCAGGGATTTCAAAGTTCAGTCTATTCAGATGTGAACTAAAACTGCTCCTTCTACACTCAGTTCCTTCTTCTGCATTTTATCTGAGCAAATGCTTCCCTTGCTTAGATTCCAACAGAAACATCAAAGTAAATCTAGACTCCTGTCTTGTCCTTGTCACTCACATAACCAGTTTGTCCATCCATGAGCCTGGTTAGCACCTTCTCAACTCCAGCCCTTTGTTTTCAGCTTTATGTGTATAATTCAGAATTGCCTGAACCAGTTTTACTTGCTCTCAAAGCAATCATCCACACTACTTCCAGATTCTTCTTTCTGAACCTACACTTTGAGCGAATTCTTTCATTGCTACTGTTCTTTTTCACGGCTATATTCTAGGAACAGTTTGGGCATTGCCTCAGTTCATCACAGAGGAAACGCTGTGGTCTGTGTGTCATCCAGCATCATCTTCCCTAACATTTGTTGTTTGTTGTTTGTCTTACATGGCTCAAATAAACTAAAACTGGATTTTCGGGAAAATCTTGTCATGTTTCATGTGCCCATGCCTTTTCATATGGTCCCTTTACTTAAAATACCCTTTCACCTTCTTAAGAACCTGGCATGTGATTTATAAAGACTCACTGTAGCAGGATCTTAAAGAGTCTTTTTAATAAAATCAAACCTGAGGCCAGTTATTGGGGGGACGCTAGAAGATCAGAGAAGCAGACAAGCCACAGCTTTCTCACCTCCACAGTTCCTCAGCTGATCCGGTTTCCTCAGACTGGATGCCTCTGAGTCCTCATCCCAATGGCTCTCAGCTGAAATACTGCTCAAAAGTCTAAAAGCTTAACCAGCCAAAAGCTTCTAGTTTCTGGTCTTCATGCCTTATATATCTTTCTACTTTCTGCCATCACTCCCTGGGATTAAAGGCTGGATTTCTGGGATTAAAGGCATGAGTCGCCATGCCTGGATGTTTCTAATGTGGTCTTGAATTCAGAGATCCAGAGGGATTTCTGCCTCTGGAATGCTAGGATTAAAGGTGTGTGCTACCACTGCCTATCCTCTATAATACTGTGGCCGTCCTCTTCTCTGACCCAAGATAAGTTTATTAGGGTGCACAATATTTTGGGGAACACAATACCACCACAACTTACTATAAGCCTTATTTTCACTGCAAAACCTTCCAGCCCTTGTCTTTGGACAGCAGGAATATTTGCTCTCATTCCTCTTCTATAAAACCTGCGTGATGTTCACATATATATTCTACTATCTGGTGATGAGAAAGGACTCTTTCTTCTTGATTTTCTATTCTTCATTTAGTTATAGATTATCCTCCTTCTTAATTAGACAGTAGACTATAGAGTATATAAGCTATAAAATTATAGAAGTCTGGAATTTAACCCACTTCAATATTGCATTTAATCACAGAGCAGATAAAGATCTAACCTATTCAAGAATTTAGATTACCCAGTCTCCTACTCCTGTGTTTCAATCAACTGAAGACTTAATTAAATTATTTAGCTGACCTGACGACAAAGGTAGGTAAAAACACATAGATGGGTGCTGAGGGTTTGTGTCTATATCATCATTAATAAGATAGTTATCCAAAGAACTTGGATTTATATCAGAAGGAAGAAGCAAGATGTAAAGATACTGGTAAGCCACAAACCATGTGGCAAAGTATAGATTTGTAGAAATGATTAACTTAAGATATAAGAGCTAGCTAGCAAGAAGCCTGTCATGGCCATAGTTTAAAAATAATATAAGCCTGTGTGTTTTTGTTTGGGTCTGAGTGGCTGCGGGACTGGCTGGTAAGAGATTTGTCATGACCCTGACCGTGGGCCAGGCAGGATACAGGAAAACTTTAAGCTACAGAAAGATCATGAAGAACACATGGTGCTAAGATTTTAGGTGTAAAACCTTTGTGTCCACAAAACACATTTTCTTTCACAGAGACACATTAACTGTAGAACCTGCTAAGAATGTCCTGCGTTCTAATTAGTATTATTGTAGAATATTTTAGTTTGGTTTAATTTAGATTTGTTTGTATATGTTAGTGTTTTGCTTGCATGTGTTTCTGTGCACCATGTATATTTTTGGTGCCCATGGAAGCTAGAAGAAGACACTGGATCCCCTGAAATTGGAGTTACAGACAATTTTGAGCCATGATGTGGGTGCTGGGAATTAAGGCTGGGTGTCTTGAAAGTGTAACCATTGCTCTTAACCCCTGAGCCATCTTTAGCCACCACCACCCACAGTTAATATTAAATTTAAAACCCTATGATTTTAAACTATCTGGGGATTGTTTTAAATTTCTTTATCTCCATTATCTTCAACATCTAATAATATACTATCTTTCCCCCCAAGAGGTATGATACCTAGCAGATGCCAAAAATTAAAGAAAACTTTTTATCTTATCCCAGATTTTAATAAAAAATAAATAAATTAACTTAAATTGTTCATCTGGAAAAAAAAAGTGATGCTTTAGATATAAGGATATGAACAACATTATGACATAAAAGCTTTCCTTTGAAATTAAAATTGTCAAATTTGTCTTCCCCAGGGGTGGGACCCTAATTGGTTATCCAGTACCAAGTGGTCATCCCTTTAGACATATACATGCAAGCAACACTAAATTGACACAGCAGGTAGTATTTATATATGTATTCATATATGTGTAACACATGTTACAATAATACTAAGAGGAAAAGAGGCCGTGAATTTGAGATAACTGCAGTGGGCTTGGGGTGAATACAGGGAAGGAGATGGAAGGGGGAATACATAATGTATAATTTAAAATAAATTATATAATTTGTTTTAATTTAAAATAAAATGAATTTTTATCATTCATATTTGCAAATGAAAAAATAAAATTGTGGCAAAATTTGGTAAATATAAAAACCAGCAAAGCTTGAAAATTATTCAATTAAATTTGATACTTTATTATTTTTAGTTATAATTTTGTGCTTTTTTAGTTTATGTAATTATTGTTTCTAGATTCCTGTTGACTCAAGAATATCTGAAAATTTCAGGAGACTCACATTGAAAATAAAGATGTTTTATCATTGTTAGTGTTACCATCACCAGAAACCCAGAGAATCAAATGGAGGAAATAGTTAGAACTAATGAGAAACTTATTTCAGAATAGCTGTATGTAAAATAAATATTTACATAAGAATAAACACCAACATACATCTTCCTGAAGATGGGCGCCAAATGTAGACAAATTTCTAAACAGTCTTATTAAATAAGAAACACAGAGCCAAGTACAGGGGTAATAGCCAAAGAGATCAGAGAAATAGCAAATCGCCTTAGCTTACCACCACGCAGCAGCTTGCCAGAGAGAGAGCTTCTTCCTCTCTAAACTACGCTCTTATTGCCTTCCTGTTCTGCCTTCTCATTGGTTTTAAGCTCAGCCACATCATTTCCCGTTACTTCCTGTCTATTCAGACCTCCAGGTCTCTGTGGTTGGTACTGGGATTAAAGATATGTGTCACCATGCTTGGCTGTGTCCTTGACCACTCAGAGACTACCTTGTGATTGGATTAAGGGTGGGTGCTACCACCACCTGACTTCTGTTTATGGCTTGCTATGACCTCTGATCTCTAGGCAAACTTTATTAACATACAAGTAAAATATCACATTTCAGTACAAATAAAATGTCACCATAGTATCCAGTTCATAATAATAATGTACAGAGCAATGATAATATATAAAACTACAAAGAATATCGTGAAATTTAAGTTCTTCCCAGCTAAGTCGTTCATCCAGCTAATACTAGGTGGTTTTTCCTCCAGGCATCTTTGTAGGCAGAAAAGACTAGATGTATTTACAACAGGGATTGAAATCATGGAGCAGCAGATTATACAATTAATCCCAAATCATTAAAATAAAACTAGGAAGGGACACTAGACAAAATTTTTATTTTTGTAAGATTCACAATGGTGTAAATTTTGACTCACCAAACATTAAATATTCTACATTTTAACTAAGCATTTTATTAATACTGGTACGAACAGAGTGTGGAGAAGCTTGGAAACACACATTATCATTTTTAAAACATTTATGATAAAAGAAGCGTTGCTAATTACTGCATGGAGGAGGAATGAGTTGACAAGTAAGACTAACAAGTGCCCACATGTTGGAGCCGTACATTGTATTTTTTTTTTTTTCATTTTCAAACATAGAGGCCATGCCAAACCGTTTGCACTAGTACAGTCGGGCTAGCTCAATCCTTTAGTCCTCATGTTTCATGGGACTCCACATATCTTCAGCACCTGGCTTCCTGTCCTCTCCTTTCAGCTGGTTAGATGGAGAGAACGTGGATGTCTGTGTGGATACTGATAAAAAAGTGGTAAACATGACTTCTGCACATGCCCCGTTGGCTAAATCTCTATCATGTGGCTGCACAGAAAGGAAGAGTTGGGACATAGTCTGGAGGATTGCCTGTGAAAAAGTGAACATCTGTATGTCGGTGAAAAAGTGAACATCTGTATGTCGGTGAAAAAGTGAACATCTGTATGTCGGTAACTGGCTATCCTCTGTCGAAGAGCTTCCCACAGCAGAAGCCTGCTCTGGAGAGAGTGGGGCATGTGAGCAACAGGCTGGACCCTTAAAACCTGGGGAAAGGGACATTTCCTTGTCCATCCTCGGTGTACAGGGGGCTGGTGTTGTACCTGATTCCTGGGGTTGGTGAAAAACTGAGGCAATTCATTAGGCTTACAAGAGGACCCAGCAGCTGCTGTTAAGTAATTCTCCTTATTAAATGCTGATCGTTAGCTATGAGAATTGACAGGAAAACGAAGCTACTTAGGAGGAGAAAGCATTGGCGAACCAAATGGTTTCATCAAAAGCACCATGCATTATATAAATTCAATTTCTTCTATGAAGAGTATTTTTAATAAAGTCTGACTGGGTTTCCATAAGGCTTAACCTGATGTCTGAGCAACAAGATTGGAAATGTGCGATATAAACCATGCAACTGTAAGCACAGTTATGACTCAGGAGCCGTGATGGGATTATCTATATCTTTATATCTCATAAATAATTATTTAGACACATATGTCAAGTTTGAAAGTCACATTGTGTCCCCCATTCTAATCTAGCAATCTCTTAACTGAAAGTCAGTAAGGTGAGGTCAAATTATCTTTTCTTCAGGTGAAACTGAATTAGAAAACCTAGTTTGGAAGGATACAGTGTCAAACTAGCTGCCAAGACGTGGCTATGCATTTGCCATTAAATCCCCAGAACTCAGCCTTTCCCCTGATGCCCTTGTCTTGTTAGAGACTGAACCTATCATGCTAGTGTTATTCTTGGACACCAGCTGAAGGGTGGGCAAGGATGGTGAGATGCCCAAATCCAAGCGGGTGTTTCCTGGTGCTTTCTAAGTACTGACGAAAGCAGAAGCATGGTCAGAAGCCATTTCTTCTCACCCTGCCTCAGAAAGGGTAGCCATTCTCATCTAGATCTACCTGCCCAATGACAAAAAGCACAGGATCTGTCCAAGTGGTTCTGGTTATTGGCAAGTTACTGTTTTCAGATGGTAACACAAAGGTGATAGGTAATACCAAGGTTCCCCCAAACAGCGTAACAAATCAGGGAGAATTTAACCAGTGAAGACATCTCGTTCAGAAGAAGGAAAGAAAAGTAGTGGGCCAAACAACTGAGAGGTAGAATCTGGGGAAACTAATGAAAAAGGCAGCAAGGGCTGTAGAGATCGCTCAACAGTAATGAACAGGCACTGCTTCTCAGAGGACACTAGCTCTGTTCTGACAGGTCCCAACCACCACTTACTATAGCTCAAAGGGATATGACCCCTATGGCCTCCCCATATACCTGGACTCACACAAAATGAATCTTTTTAAAAGTACATTCTACAAATATTTGAAAGCTAGGTCTATAAAACCATACATTTACCTTGCTCTTTGCCATTTTAAAAGTGATCATACCCTTAAAAATGTCTGAATAAGAGTAACGCACATTAAAGAACATACACTGAGGAGTCCTTCAGTTTAAAAGGCAGTACTGTAATCAGTGCTGACAAATGAAAACAACACGTGGAAAAAGCTAGAGAGCCTCCATAGAATGTTTTTAAAAATAAAATCCTAGAATACTTGGATAGTTGAAAGAGCATAGGTATGCTTTGACACACACAAGTTTGAGCTGGAATGTTATCTATATGATATGTGACTTGCAATACCTTGACCATGCTGGTCACTTTTTCTAGCCTCCTGTCCTCTGAAATGAGAGTACCTCATGTGGATATCTTCTTAGAATACACCAAAACATGTCTATCCTATGATAACCACTTAAACGTACAGTTCCTCCACTCCCTGGGAAATGAATTGAAATAGAAACCCTGGAAGAAATAAATCAATGTGAAATTGTTTTGAATGGAAAGAGGTGACTTCGTCTGCCCTTCTTCCCACTAAACGGTCTTTTTATACCCTGAAGAGTCTACAGTGGAACAAATAATCTTAAATTGCATCAATTTTCTCCTTGGCTTCCTGCAAATATAATACTAGAATAAGTCCTAAGTTACAGTGTCCAAACCAGGAAATCATGTAAAGTCATTATAAATATGTATCTAAATGATTGGAGAGTAACCTCATATAATCTTTCAGCTAGAATTCAAATCTCAGCTGTGTTCTTCATAGTTATTCTTGGGGATGAACTGTCCCAAATATTTTCTAAAGTGTGTATCATTTTAATGTGTTAGACATCCTAATACTTTGTAAATGTTTATTTTTATAGCTTTTACAACTGGGACAATCATATTGCTGTTTGCAACTCAAGTCCAAATTATCAAGTGCTTGCTGACAATCCTGAAGGCTTACTTTTTAAATATAAAAGAGACAGAAAAATTCTCAATGTTGACCCAAAGGTAATGATTTATACTCACCTATTTCTTCAAAATGTGTTACATTTCTACTTAGTCAAAAATCTCTTAAATGTCTGACACCCTTAGGCTTGGGAGTTTTGTGTGTCTGTTTTGTAACTTAGAGATGAAAAATTGTTTTGAAACATGAACATTCACAAAGAAAGAAAAGACAAGGAGAGAAGAGAAGGGGAATAAAGGAGAGAGGGGGAAGGAAAGGAAGGAGGGAGAGAAGGAGGGAAGGAGGGAGGGAAGGATTCCTCAGAAGTTTGGAAGATTACGAGAAGAAAGAGTTCATGTGGGATGGAAGTAGAACTTCTAAGTGGGAAGATTTCTGCCTTCCTAGAGCATAATTAGATTAGAGGGAAGTTGATAGTCTGTTTGCTCTGATCCTTAGGGGTCTAGACTTTACATTGGAGGTATCAGTAGAGAGGGATTCTTACCTTGTATTTGTACCAGTGTGGTGCTTTGAAATAAAATGGCCACAAAGGGAGTGGCACTATTAGGAGGTGTGGCTTTGTTGGAGGAAATGTGTCACTGTGGCAGGGGGTTTTCAGGTCTGAATGCTCAAGCCACACTCAGTGTCTCAGACCACATCCTTTTGCCTGCACAAGATGTAGAACTCTCAGCTACTTCTCCGGCACCATGTCTACCTGCACATTGCCATGCCCCACCATGACAATAATGGAATGATCTCTGAACTGTAAGCCACCCAATTAAATATGTCCTTTATAGGAGTTGACATTGCCATGGTCATAGTATCTCTTCACAGCAATAGAAACCCTAACTAAGACAACCCAGGATTCTTATCTGTCACTATATGACTAACATTGAAAAAAATGTGATGAAAAAGCTAGTTTTTACCTATAATCTCAGTAACTTGGAGACTCAAACAGAGGCTTGTTATGAAGTAAGACCAGCTTGAGGTACACAGTGAACTCTAGACCAGCCTTGGCCAAAGAGAGAACCTGTCAAACGACAAACAACAATTGAAAAATGAATATTTCTGTTAATATACTTCTAAGTATTACTTTAGAAAATGTTTCATTAAAATATTTTAAAGACATGGCCAATGATACTTTGAATTTTATCAAGAGCAAATATTTACATCTTTAATATTTTCAAAAGTTAAAGTCACATCATGAATTTTGATCATCACTTATATGTCTAAGGATAAAAGTAATTTTGGGTAACATTACATGCTGGAGTTGTTTGGGTGTTTATTAACTTTTGTTAATAATTTTTGCCTTTGATTTTCATTTGGTTTGTTGTTGGTGTCGTTCATTTATGTGAAGAGTCTAACAGGCAAAGACAAGGAAAATAATATTCCAGAATGAAAAACTTAAGAATTATGTAACATGCATGTGATAGAAGCAAAGAGAAGCCAAAGGCAAAGCATGAGCTGTTGGGTTCTAAATCTTTTTCTGAAGGTTTTAGAGATTATTAAGTCAAAAACTCATTTTATATTCACTTAACACAGATTCTTTCATACACAAAGTGCTCAATAACTAAGGGTCCAAAGAATGAAAGGATGGAATCGTACAAGAAAGAGTGTTGATTGTGATCACATTCAAATTGAAGAGAATATCCAGCTGGACAGAAGCTGCTTATCTTCTGCTTCTCAATCTAGACAGCTGCATCCAAGGTTGGACCTTGAACCAGGACCAGCGTGAACTGCTCTGGAGCCCAAATAGTCTCCAAACATGAGCAAAACAGACCACTGGAGAGACATGAAAATATACAAAAGTTATGCTCTCATATAATTTCCCTTGAAGGAAATTCCCCAAAAGTTTCTGCATAAATGTTTTCATGTTCCATGGCTCATGTATGGATAGATGTGGCCTATCCAGCTGTCTGAAAGTCTGGGCAGTGTCCTATTTTTTTTTTTTTTAGGTCTTCATGTACCTAACTGAAAACATGGATTCTGGGTCCAGGGAAAAGAGATATTGGATAAATAACTAAGGAGCTTCTATGCAGTGCAATGTCCTTTAGAGGGAATGCTACTCCTTTCTTTACTGCAAATGAGGAACTGGAAACTGTGGGGCCACATTTATGAGGAATCTCTGAGAAGAATAAAGCTTGTTAAAAGGCCTTCTCTATAGCAGCATTTCCTGTGTAAAATGTCAACATGTGATTAGGTGATGTTAGTACAGAAAGCTGAATAAACAGCATTCACAAAGGTTTTCCTCTAGAAGCTAAGAGGTATATTTAAGGAAAACCTCAAATTATTAACAACTTCACTATGACTTTGTGGAGAAAGTGTTTAAATAAGTTTGAACAACATATTATTTGACCTACTTCAGGGCTCTATTTTAGTTAATGATGTACTTGAAGTACACATGTCATGAAAAGAGTTTCATGAGCTCTGGGGAATCATACAATTACTTGAACATACTTAACAAAATCTCTAACTTCCAAAATCATTCATGAAATCAAACTTCATCAACAATACATAAAATACTCAATCTCCTCTATTTTTTAGGAAAAAAAAAATTGATGGAAAAGGTCACTAAATCTTGGAGAAAGACCCAGTTCATGAATGCTGAGTCAAAAATGAGTCAGTGAGCCATCTGTTGATAACCGAATAATTTCTTAATTTTACAGGTTTCAATTGTAGATTAATTTTATCTGTTTGATCTCCAGAAAGATAAAATTAATGTCAGACTTTCTAGAAATAAACACTGGCCTCACCATCCAGAAACAATCTTGAAGGCCACTACTCACTTACCCATATTGCCTTGATAGACTCACATCATCTTCCTGTGTGCTGACACAGAAGGAAGTGGAGGGTTTCTGTTTTTTGTTTGACTTGTTTAACTCTGATCTCTTGAATCTCTCAAATGCACCAGCTCGTTGTACAGACTTGGTCTCGACTGAGCCCAAGAAGAAGAAACTTCATGATTCCATGATTGCCCATAACCCACAATTCAAGAAGCTTCTCCCTGGAAAAGCAGTAACCTAAGAGGTCTGCCCCCCTCTTCCCAAATAGAAGTAGAATAACACAGACTTTAATTTTATAATAATTTTTTTTATAATCTATGCATTAAATTTGCATGTGTGTCCGCTACACAATTTGTATTCACCATTTCAAAGCACCCTGATGTTCTGTATTTCACGAGTCCCCAACGAAACACTTCCAGGAAACTAAGAAATATGATAAAGTGCATGTTTAAATAACTACAAATTGTAAGAATCACATTTTTATATTTAGTATTTCTCATGATAATTTTTCTTCCAATTTTTCAAAAATGAACATCTTGTTATTCAGAGAGGTCAGGGGCTGCAAAGGACATGGCTCATCATATTCTATTCTTTTCCTTCGGATACTGTCTCTGAAATACTTGATGCCTCAAATTAAGGAGGTCACGATCAATGAAAGGTGGAAACAGTGGTAAACAGGATGTGTTTCCTTTGCACAACAGATGTAGCCTCATTAATTCTAAAGTGCAGTTCCCACGAAACAGTTGTTTGTGAATGGAAGCGGTCAGAAAAGGGAAATTGTGCAGGTCTTAGAACAAGTAATATGAGTTCATGGGTTAAGAAATTCCAAATGCAGTTAAGAGTTTGGTTGCATTGAAAACAAGATCACTGGCTTTAACCTCCCTGCAGCTGTATAACATCTGGAACAAATAAGACAAGTTTCTATTTTTGAGTGAAGAATGCTTGTCTGAGTGATTCACACCCACCAAAATGTTTCCAGTGTATTATCTTAGAGGGAAGCACTTTGCACTCGCTCCTCTGCATTATCTGAAAAAATGAGATGGGGGGTGCATTTTTTTCTTTTTCTTTTAAAATGTATGGGCAGAAGACAGTTTGCTTAGAGTCTTACCATAACAAGGGTGCACAAAAGCAAGCATGTTCCACCAAGGAGATAAGGAAGCCAGATAAAGTAGGATAGTTACAATAGGGAGGAAAGAGCTTTCTTAGTCACACTATCTTTCCCCATGTACATACTCTGTCCTGTCACAAAAATTGAAGTGGCTCATGAGAACCCATCACTTCAAAAACTAATTAATTAATAGGTATTCAACAGACTGTGGAGACAGCTCAGCCAAAAATGCTTGCATGAGGACCCAAGTTCACATCCCCAGCACCTACAGAAAGAGCCACACACAGTGGTGCAAGTCTGTAATTCTACAGCTTGAGGTGATCACTCTGGCTGGCCAGCCTAGCCAAGTTCCAGAGATCCAGGTTCAGTGAGAGATCCTGGCTCAAAACGATAAGATGGAGAGCAAATGAGGAAGACATGGGATGCCATCCTCTCACATCTGCACACATGTACCCACATCACACGTTCACACATACATGAACATGTACACCCATACACCATGCACATATACAACATCTTCAGCAATTATTCATTGAATCAATGAATGTGTGGTGATACATTATGCACCCTAATAAGCTTTGCTGAAAGATCAGAGAGACAAAGGAACAAGCCACTGCCCTGTGTTACCTCCAGAACTCCTCAGCCTGAAAAGCCTTTAGTTCCTGTCTCCTCACACCTTACACCCTGCCACCACTTCTTTCCTAGTGCTGGGATTAAAGGTGTGTGCCACCACTGCCTGGCTTCTGTGTTTAATCTAGTGGCTTGTTCTATCCTCTGATCTTCAGGCAACATTTATTAGGGTGTAACAAAACATCACCACAGGAATGATTCCTTTCAAAAGAAAATTACAATCAAGTGATAAAGACTTGGGTGAACTATGCCCCGATGCTGAATGGAGCAGCGGTAGTTTCAACTAATACAGCCACCAATTCTGTGAGTCAAAAATAACTTCAAGAACTCTCACCAGAGAAGAAGTTTGGAGAAATCTTTATTTTTGTCTATGCTTTCAGATTCTTTTTCTGAAATCAGAGAAATATATCATTTCAGGTGTGTGAAATCAGAGAAATATATCATTTCAGGTGTTCTCCGTGAGAATAGTAAGTTAGAATACAGTTTTGACTTTTAAACATATGCAGGCAGCTTAAGTGCATATTTAAGATGACATGATTAACAGTAGGGGCTATCAGTGACACTTAAAATTCAATAATCCTGAGACGCTAAGGAGGAGACAAAGATGAGAAAGACCTCAACCTTGACCCTCCAGCTGCTTGTGTGTGTGTTTTTAGTTTCTTGTTTGTTTGTAATAAATAAGCATGTGAACACACAGCATCAGTTAAACACAAGAAAGATTTAAGGCACAGATTGAGCTGCCACATTTGATAGTTGAGAGGAAGAAGGGAGAACCTTTGTTGTTGGTGGAAGGATTGGCAAGTGAGCATGAAAAAAATGTCTGGTCATAGTGAGGGAGGACATCTTAAATGGAGACTAAGATGATTAAAGATTGGACTTGCAGAGTGAGAGAGAGAAGACAGACAAAGGAAACGGATAGTTCAATATGCTCTGGCATCCCCTGGTGATGCGGACTGCATCACCTGGGTAGGTGCCATGGGAATCAAGCTCTGAGAGATCATGACAAGGCTGGAGTGCAGAGGACTGATGAGGACCATGCTCTCCTCTTGCTAGGAAATGGAGAAATATGTCAAGGCTTCAGCAAAGAAATAACAGGATGAAGTCCTGAGTAGGGTAGATAGAGGGCATAGAACAGAGTGGCTTGGCAGGAAAAGCCGCAGCAGGTCAACAGCATGAGCCCACATGAAGGGAGAAGAGGATCTGAGCTGGGGTTCTATTCGGGGAGCAGACTGTGAGTTGATGCCTCCAGGTTTCACTAGCCTGGTCTTCCTCAAAAAGACACAGCTTAAAGAATGTGTATTTACCCAGAGAAGTCTTCAGAAGCACTCACTTCTCCCCTAGTCCTCTGAAAAGAGGACTACAGCATAATGTGGCCATCGCTGCTCACTAAGTGACTAATAAAACGAGCAAGGCAATCATCATATTGAAAGGATTTAGAGGTATGTGGATTCTGTTCAGTGTCAGGCACTGCTGAAACTAAGCAGGCATGGTGTTACCGTCACCCTTTCAGGGACCGTTGTAAGTATGGCAGTTTGGAAGGCACATGAGATACACACTGAGCACTGATTTAGCAGGATGAGTGTCTGGTTTCTTTACGTGTCAGGGCCCCTCCTCCTCTGAAGACTGATCACAACTGTGTATCCATAACAGTGAGCTACTTTCCACAATAATATCTCCCTAGCTAATTTCACTTAGTGTGTGTGCATAAAGGAACCACATTCATTCCCTTGCAACAGACTTTATGTCAGCAGTCTTGACTTTAAGTGTTTCAGTTCACCATTTAAGTCTTAAAATTACACAAAGAGACTAAAAGTGCTGCCCATGTTCCACAACTCCTGGAAAACCCTAGCAGGAATAAACCTCATGATGCTTCTGCCTGGTAAACTGCTACAATTGTTCCTTATTTGCTTGGGCCACTACAGGAGAGGGAAAGAGTTGTGAGGTGCCATGTATTCATGCTATTCTTGTCTTCTCAGGAATCTCTGCATGCAGCTCATCTGCCCAGAGGATCACACGAAACAAAACTTACCAATAGGAAACTGTAAAATGCAGAGCAGGAATGTTGGCTGGCTGTTTCACCTTCTTATTGCTCATGCTGGCCATTATGCCCATGTGTGGGAGGTGCTCACAGACATCTGTAGAGTGAATACATGGAATATTAAATATTTACTAAAGAAATGAAGAATGGGACCAAAAAGAACCTTGGAAACTTCTGAGGTTAACTTCAGAATTCTTTAGGCTCTCAAGCACTGGAGACATGTAAAGCTAAAAGTCTGTAACTGAAAACTACCCAAGGGGTGGCATGGCTTGCTTTTCTCTCTTTGATAGGTGCATTAATCCTGAGCATTCTTAGGTGAGCCTTGAAATACTGACCCCAGGGATCCAGGCAGTGGCTGTGGGGTAGGTGTATGAGTGAATAAGTCCACCAACCATTTTATTATTTTTAGATAATTGTCTAGGTATTATTACATATTCTATATAAAAATTATGTATTTTAGCGTATAGTGTATATATGCTAAAAATAAGTCAAATCCTTTCTTTTTCTGTGAGCAACAGCATGCTAGGTAAATAAGATTTTAAGTTAAATAAATGTGTCAAACAAAAGCACCTGTCCTCACTTTTGCTTTTTTTTTTATTTTAATTTAATTTAGATGACAATTTCATCAGTGCTTCTGCCTCTCTCCTCAGCTCCAGAAACTACCACCCAAGTGCTTTTCCTATTAGTGGGGAAGGTGTTAATTGCCTCCTTCACTTTGCCTCCAGCCTCTGAATTCATTGACTCTAATTCCCCTTGGCACCCAGGCCTTAAAAATCCCAGCCCTTCCCTGGCTTGAAACTGCGGCTCTCTAGATGGAAGCCCATGGCATTCCTACACCCTCTAGGCAGATGGTTCTAGTTGAATATCTTGGAGCTTGATCCCTTGGGAAACAGCCTCAGTTTGACAATCTGTCTTTTTACAAGAGCCAGGTGCATCTCCTTCTGATCACTAAAAACAAGACCCAAAAGCAAGATGCTGGACAGGCGAATATTAAATGGCACTACTGCTTTTTCTGTCTTCAAGTATGATTACCCAAACTCCATGGCAAAGCTGGCTCACCCTGGGCCAGTGGAGCAAGGGACACTCACTGATTCAGCAGCTCCGTCTTTGGGCCTTTGGCTTTTCCCCAAGAGGCTGCCTGTAAACATTGCTTTTTAACTATGGCACAGTCACAGTTATTAAGTAAAGCTGAGGTGTTGCCAACTTTCTGGGTTTGCTGCCTAAATTATTGAATATTTGGTTGATTATAGCCCTAAAACAGCCGCATACTAAGTAGCTTTTAAACATTTTCTCCCTTGGGCAATCACCTGGTATATCTGAACTGAAAGTCCACCACATATAAATTAGTATTTACTCAACTAACTACTACTAAAATCAATGGCCTTAAGGAATCCATTAAAAATTACATAATAGATCTTGGCTTTTATGAATTAAAACTCCTAAAACTTAAGTGCCATGTCCTCCTCTTGACCTGGAAAACTGATTTTAATTTTATATGCAGTATTTATGGAACAAGCCCTAGAGATAAGCACAAGTTGTTAGGTGTCCAAGACATGAACTCACATATGAAATATAACACAAGAAAGGCAAACTGGGGAAAAGAAAAATTCAAATCTATTATGTTGAATTACTCTATAGCTCTTAGTTCTTAGTTATAAAAAAAAAGAATGATAACTTTGTACTATCCAAGTAGAATATCACTAATGATATTCAATATGCATAGCCCAATAAAAAGTAAGTAGTTTCCAGTTGCCTTTCTTGTTGCAAAAGTAGCCCTGTCATACATGATGCCCAAGGGTAGTCAAACCAATAGGGCCCAGGGAAGTGGGAGGCAGAGGTCTGGAGACAAGAGCTTTAACTACATTTCTTGCTATACTATCACAGTATAGGAGCAGGAGGAAGAGTGGGAAGTTAGTTTGGTACCAAGAGGTAAACTGAGTCTGAACACAATAAGTATTTTTCCCATCATTGCAAAGATCTGATTTCTTTTTCCTTTCTT
Organism: Onychomys torridus; assembly: GCF_903995425.1. Taxonomy (NCBI): domain Eukaryota; kingdom Metazoa; phylum Chordata; class Mammalia; order Rodentia; family Cricetidae; genus Onychomys; species Onychomys torridus. The sequence continues at coordinate 80,360,276 of NC_050452.1, read as the reverse complement.
AAAAATAACTTATATTGAGTTTGATGTTCAACATTTCCACTCATGTATAAAGGGTAGGCCTTCTGATTCCTGAAACAAACCATCTCTGATTTCCCTTGCACCTCTGTTAATTCTCTCCCAGCTCTCATCCCCACAAGCATGACTACATTGTTGTTGTTATTATTGTTTTGTTTAGTTTGTGTTTTGCAGAGATTGAGTTTGACCCGTATCATCTTTGTGACCATGGGTTAGGCATTATCCATTGGAACCTGATAGACTCCTCAGTGAATGAATAACTCTACCCTAGAATCCATCAGTAGCCAATAGTTGAGTAGGAAGGAGAAGGGCACCATCATAAGCCTCTTCCTGATCCATGATAACCTGCTGATAGGCCCAGGATTGTATAGGCCCATTGTAGGCAGCCACAGCTGCTGTAAAATCATAACTGATTGCCCATGCCATGCCTAAAAGATAACACTTCACACCTCGTCTTTCTACTTCTTGTCTTGAATTCTTTCTACCCCCCCTTTTTTTTTCATTGACCCCTGAGACTCAAAGGGAGTGGTGTAAATGACTTGTTTAGTGCTAGCCACTCAACCATTGCTTGTGCACAGTGCCTTGAACAGAAATGTGTCTCTGTATTCACCACCATACACTGCATAAAGAGGTTTATCTGGTGGTGGCTGAGAGTAGCATTTGTCTACAGGCATATACATAAATATTTAGAAAGAAGCTCAAATTCACGACAATTTAAACAATAGTTATAAGTTTATCCCCAGGGCCTAAGACCTCCTCAGCCATAAGTTTTTGGCTGAATTTACACTATTATGAATTCACTCTCATGGAGAAGACCTTAAACCCAATCAGATAGTGGAAAGCCTACCCTATTACTAATCATGACTCTATTATACCAGTGGGCACATTTTGCCTGTGGGGGCCCACAGGGACTCCATAGTGTGGCCTTATTCCATCTTGACTCAAGATCAGGGAGTCTAAATTTGTTTTGCCTCACAAGGCTGCATAATAGGATGTTTTGGCTAAAGGCGGGTGTCTTATATTTCAAGGCCTAATTACAGGATATTTTGCCATAAGGCATGGCTACTAGATGTTTTGAGAATTAAGTTTACACTTGTTTGTACTTTGAGCCATTGTGTCCTTGAGAGGAAGAGGTCTTTTGCCTCTCCCCTTGCTGATATATAAAAAGCCCATGAGAAATTAACTTGGAACAACTGTGGTATTGATCCAGAACCCTCCTGATGTTATTCCATGTCTCTGTCTTTTCCTTTTATGTCTACATCTCTATTTTTCATATCTATTATTTCTTAATTCTCACTCCTCCCTTCAAAGACTGTTCAATAGTTATCCAGCATTGCAAGGTATCTGTGGGAGCCCATTTTCGGGTTCCTCGTGGCTTTACCCAGCAGGTCCACATAAAGGATGATTAGAGCCATAGGCCTGAGTGCAGGTGTCTGAAATGGTCTGCACTTGGCTGTGCTGGGGGAGGAGGTCTTTTGCTCCACCCCCTTGGTGTCTCTATAAATACCCTGGGGCAGAGACAGTCAGGGCCCATTGGAAAAGGTTCCAGGCCCTCTCAGGGCTATCGTGTATTTTCTGTTTATCTCCGCACTATAAATCCTTCTATCTAATATTTCCTGCTGCTCACACTCAAGAAAACTCTGGGGAGCTGTGGGGTTGGGGGGTAAACACCCCACAGGTATCTCTCCTCCTCCTCCTCTTCCTCATTCTTCCTCTTCATCTTCTCCTTCCTTCTCCTCTCTTCCTCATCTTCCTCTTCTCCTTCCTCTTTCTCCTCCTCTTCTTCCCCCTTCTTCTTCCTCTCCTCCTTCTTTCTCTTTCTCCTCCTTCTTTCTCCTCTTCCTCTTCTTCTTCTTCCTCTTCCTCTTCTTCTCCCCCCTCAGCTTACAAAATAACAATTTTAAATATGACTCTTCATTATATATTCAATAGTTGATGGACAGCTAGGCTGATTCTATTTCTTAGCTATTGTGAGAGCAATCAATGAACGCGGATAAGCAAGTATCTCTGTATAGGATGCACATTCCTTTGGACATATATCCAGGAGTGGTAGTGGTCATATCTGTTTCTAGCTTTTTGAGGAGCCTTCATATTGTATTCCCTAGTGGCTGCAGCAGTTTGTCTTTCCACCAAAATCTTATTTCTTCATATCCTCTCCAGCATTGTTGCCATTTTATGTCTTGATTATTTCCATTGTGACTATAATGAGATGGCATTTCCGTGTAGTTTTAATTGCATTTCCCTGATTGTGAATGAAACTAAGTATATTAAAGGTATTTGTCGGTCGTTTGCATTTCTTCTTTTGAGAATTCTATATTCAGAGCAATGGCTCAGATTTTAGTTGGGTTGATTTCTCAATGTTTGAGTTTTTGAGCTCTTTGCATATTCTAGATGTTAATCTTTTCTTCGAGGTATCGCTTGCAAAATTTTCTTACCTTCATTCCACTGGCCATTCACTTTATTGTATGCAGCAACTTCGTAGTTTAATAGATCCCATTTGTCAATCTTTGGTCAAAGACCTGATTTTTAATGAAAATAAAGTATCAAAAATCACTTGAGTGAGGTATGGAGTCCTGGAAAGTGTAAGACCAACCCCCATTTAAGGAAATTTTATTTATTGAAAAACCTTTTTCATACAATGTATTTCTATGATAGTTTCCTTTCCCATACTTCCTCCCATATCCTCCCCACCTCCCCATTCACTCAACTCCACACCTTACTTATCTCTATTTAGAAACCAAATGTGCAAACAAACAAAACCAGAATTTTTAAAAATATGAAAAACACAAGAAACACACAAACACACGCGCGCGCACGCGGGCGCACACACACACACACACACACACACACACACACACACATCCCAAAAAAACAGAAAATCAGATAGCATAATACATAAGCAAAATGCCAGAAAGGCAAAAATAAAAGTAAAGGATTACTTATATTTCTAAGAGAAAAGATGGTTTTTCCCCCCTTAAATATGAAAATTGTTTAGCTGAAATATAGATACTTTGTAAAGCATTATTAGATATCATCCAATTGTGTTCTGGTTAGACCATCTCAACTTACAATGATAACTAGACTGTTTTGACACTCCCGGGTTACCACACTCTTGCACACTTTTTAAACTCTATCTTCAGGTTTGTTGAGGTCATTTTTATTTGTGTTTTTACTGTTATTGGAAATGAACATTTCTTTTACGCAGGTGTTAGTATATTATATTTCCACTTCGTTTGTTATCTTATGTATAGTAACACACTGAAAACTAGATCTGTCTTTTAGCATTTATAATGGTCTGTGGTATGGAAAATCTTAAAGTATTAGGCCAAACTACTGATGTCTTGGGTTTTTTTTCCACTGTTGATATTAAAACTTTGCATTCTAAGATGGGGAATCATTACATTAACTTGTTTTTTTTTTTTTTTTCAGTTTTGTAACTTGCTGTTTACATTTAAATCTGTAACTCTTGTACAGTTTGGTGGAACAAGGATGATATTTCTTTGTCCTGTCAACGATTAATGTTCAGCATTTTATCACCCTTGGTCTTATCCCAGTATTTTATATTTTGTTTTATCATATTTTATACTTAGCTTGGGAGTCTATCACTCCTGGAACCTAGCAATGACCACAGTAAAATATTTTTCAGGAGTTTCTTACAGGACTATGAGTTTAAAGATAAAGCTTATTAGGAACTGACTTTTCTCTATCAGCTGCATTGTGTGTTGTGACTGCTTTCAGCACTCTTGAGATCTGTTATTAAGGAACAATGTCTCAAGGAATATAGCACCATGATCGCTATGAAAATAGAAGATGAATATGTGTGCTTTTTAACTGACTAGCTACTAAAGGGCCAGTAAGATGTTTCTGCTGTTCCAAAGAAGCATTAAAAAAGAAATCACTCTAGTGAGAGACCTTGGAACACTCAGCTCTAAACAGAATGTCTCCATTAAATCCCTTCTCTCAGGACTGAGGGAACCCTGCAGAAGAGGAGGCAAAAAAGGGTGCAAGAGCCAGAGGGGATACCAAGAATACCTGGTCCTCTAAATCAGCAAGATTAAAACACATATGAACTCACAGAGACTGAGGCAGCATACTGAGGGCCTGCAGGGGTCTGCACCAGGTCCTTTGCATATATATTATGGCTTTCTGATTAGTGTTTTTATAGGATTCCTGAGTGTATGAATGAGTGGGTCTATGCTGCTTGTGCCTTCTCTTGGGCTTGTCCAATTTCAGTCTTACTATATTTTATTTTAATTATCCCTTAGAAGGCTGTTTCTTTTTTATAGACAGTTGTAAGCTGCCATGTTGTTACTAGGAATTGAACCCAGGTCCTCTGGAAGAGCAGTCAGTGCTCTTAACGACTGAGCCATCTCCCCAGCCTGACTGTTTGTTTTTTAATGGCAGGTAGAAAGGGAGTAAATCTATATTGGAGGGCAGATGGGGAGGAACTAAGAGGAGTAGAGGGAGGGGAACCTGTAATCAAGACACATGTGAGAAAAAATCTATTTTCAATAAAAGGGGAAAAGGAATAAAGGAATAAATGACATAATAGGGATAAGAAATTCCAAGATATGTTTATGAATAAGTGCAACATGAACCTATCAAAGCCAATGCCAAAACTCAGGTCCTTCAAATTGAACACAATTTATTTCACACTGCCACACATAAATTATTTGAATTATTGTCAGACTTACAACATTCACAGAATTGTTACTGCCATGTAGATTTAAAATGAAAAATATAGATGAGTAAGTAATCTACAGACTCATAATTTGATTTGTTTTTTTATTTTGACCATCTCAAAGTTTCCCATGTTCTTTGTCAACTGGATCCTCCCCTCCTTTTATTATAATAATTTCATGAAAAGACTTCTTGAGCATCAAATAAAGCTGACTCCATTGATTCCCCACCTATCTCACACACACAGAGGGACAAATGCTGTTAGCAGCACAAACATTATGACTGCTTAGAAACTCCAAGCTCTATAACTTCGTACATCTTGTTGTTATTTGTAGCCCTGGCTGTCCTGGAACTCACTGTGTAGACCAGGCTGACCTAGAACTCCTGGAGATCTGCTTACCCCTGCCTCTCAAGTGCAATGAGCCACCACGCCCCATTTTTTTTTTAAGTCATGCAACTTTAGAGCAAATAAAACATTAACTTTTCTTGGAAATTTGAATAAGGAATCTCAAGTTGTGATCTTGAAACTTGGTTTGTTGTCTTGATTGAAGAAATCCAAGATCAAAAAACTCTCTCCATAAGGTTCCACCCTCAATTGCTATACATTTAGGGAAATCTCTCTCCATTTGAGGTCCCCAAAAGGTCCTTGAAGCTGAAATCTAGATCAAAAGCCAGAAAGAGCTTTGAGGCTTGGCTTCCGTAAAAAAAGAAAGAAAGAAAGAAAGAAAGAAAGAAAGAAAGAAAGAAAGAAAGAAAGAAAGAAAGAAAGAAAGAAAGGAGGGAGGAAGGGAGGGAGGAAGAAAAAGAAAAAACCTAAAGATGGTTTAAAAGTATTGCTTTCAAGTATTTCAAAAAGAACAAAAAATTATCATCAGACATAGTGTCTTTTCTATGTAGCCAAATTACACAGGTTTTAAAATAACCCTTTGATATAATCGGCAAAGGAAAGAGTGAGTAAGCCAGTAAAGCAGGCCCATCAAGTTTGGGCAAACTACTATACTCCAGAAATAGGAAGACAGTATGTGTTCACACAAAAAGATAAAGGGCTCTCTACATCATAACCACCAACATGGAGACACGCACAGAAGCCAATAAGTAGATGTCAGCATTGACACAGACCAAAGGCAAGGGTGAACGAGAGCACCAGGCCCTATGTCGAGTCACCATCATTCCCAGTGAGAAAGATAGGATTCTTACCCTTAAAGCAGGCAAGCAGACAAACAATGAAAACAGTTTTAAAAAGCTGGATTCCATACTGTCTCTCATTTAGGAGAGGACTAACCCTTCCCTCCATCACAGCACTTACAGAGTTGCAATGACAAACTGTAAAAAGCGTACTATTGTCACCAGTGGAGGAGAATTTATCACTTATAAAAATCTCAACGACAAAAACAAATCCACAAAAAGGGTTAAAAGTGGATAAGTACAGAAAGAAACAGATTATCGGGTAAATTAGCCTTTCATTGCTCCTGGAGATTGACCTCTGTGAGCCAAGAAGAGTTAGACTACACCACCCTCAGAAGCACAGGCTACCCAACAGTTAGAGGAACTACTGGGGATTAGTAATGTCTGCAATGTTTACAAGATGGTCTTCTGGAAAGGGTGTAGCCATAACTCTCAGACAGATGCAAAGCAAATGTTCCAAAAGTTTTACTTCATCTGCCGATTATAGAGGAAACCAGAATGATACAACATGACCATTCAAAGAGCAGAAATATGCATACAGGAAATAAGGAAAATTGAGATTAAATAGATGCCATGGTTTCCCTCTGCATAATACTAATTGCAGCCCACTCAACACTCAAAAGTTTGCATTTTTGTAGATAAGAATATATTTTGTGTTAGCAGAGGTTTTCTACAATTTAAACATTGTAAAGTAACATAAAATCAGAGAATGGCAGACATGTGTATGAATGAACTGTCAGAAACACCCCCGCCATCTTTTGTTTTGTTCATTACAAAGACTTTACAATTGTCCCAACGCTTACTAATACAGCATAGGCTCAAAACATCCTTTTACAAACGATGCAAGAAATTCAGTGTGACAAGGGATGTAAAACTTCTCTGTAATACCAGGTCTATGTTCTTTATCAGTTCTGTATACAACAGAATAAAAATGACCTAGTAACATTGAAGTTTTGTGTAGTAAATATACAAAAGACCCAATGGTGAATATCAGGCAAATCATTTAGAAATAAAACTTCTTCCCTTTAAGAATTCACTTCATCCAGACTCTTCATTTCCCTCTCTATCAATAATGGGATTAGCAAGCACTATCCCCACGGTTCCCTCTGAGCCGGTCTCTATGATCAACAATCCTGAGTAAAGGTAAAAGGAACAGATTTTTCTCATTCAATTTAAAGAGGAAAAATAATCCAGTTCATCTTATTTTCAAGCAGATGAGAAGGAGGCTTTTTGTGAGAACCACCATTGGCCGATATTCCCACTGGTCCAAACTTCAAACTGTAGACATCTTTACAGCACACACTGGAGCACAAACTAGGATAGTTTTTTAATTATGTCTCTGAAATAACATCTGCTTGTCGAGCCCTTTGTGGAGATTTCTGTGGAGTCGGGGTTAGTGATTCCTGGGTTTACTAGACCAGCTGGAGCCTGGGACACACTTTGATCGCTGGTACTTCAATAATGTCACAACCCCGGCAGAAGCTGCTGACAGGAATCATCACCCGTCACCACTCGTGAGAAAAGAATTGGAGGGGAGGGAGTGTGTAAGGGTCTCCATGGAAACAGCCTTTCCAATCCTGTTTTCTTTAATATTGAAGCAAAAAGAAAACCCACTTAATGCCAGTTATGTACATGGACTTGACTAACAATGCAATTTGTGTTTTAGGCTCAGCCAGGTGATAACTCTACTAGAGTCCCCATCCAGACGGATCTCTACATGCACGCTGTTCTCTTTGACCACATTTCCAGAAGGAAGACTTAAGCAACCCATCGTAAATGGTTTCCTTATTGTTTGCTACATTTCAATGAATTCTTTGGTCACGAGCAAAGTGGAATCATAAATGAGTCCTATAGCTAGAAGGCAAATAAGAGTAATAAAAGTTAACAAAGAAAGGAAACTGTAATCTTGACTGTTTTTTGTTTTACTGATAGCCTCTTGATCTGGTTTAGGTTTTCCTTTTTATTATTATTTTTTCTTCTCTCTCTCCCTCTCTCTCCCCCCCTCTCTCATTTTATTTTATTCTTTTATTTTTCTGAACACAGGCTGGTTGCAAAAGTCCATGGAGGAGACTCTTGTTGCCACTTCAAAGATGCGCTAATTAGTGACATATTTTTGTAACTCAGATGTTCCAAAACAAAAACGTTCCAGGTCCCACTGTTGCAAAATCTAGTACCAAATATGATGCCATGTGGCATCACTGGCAGTACTGTCCCTCAAATTGCTGAATATTGATAAAGGGGCTCCAATTGGAAAACTAGACTAGAAAAACACACAGGGTTTTCAGTCACACTGAATGAGTTAAATAAAATCTGAAACCTTCTGTGAGATTGTAAAATTATGAAATGAATAAAATTTGAGCGTGTCTGTGTGCCTGGATGACCTGAGTCCCATGACAATGGAGCTAGGGAGATGAAATTATAAAGGAAACCAGAAGACTGTAGAGAAATGAAGACATTATGAGAAAAACCATCATGTTTTTCTAGTGCCCTGCGGATGGCCTTTGTGCAGGAAAGACTATTCAAAAATCACTTTTTATTTAAAATTAATATTTGGTTCTTATGCCAATATATTTTCTAATCAATCTCATAGTGAAGCAAGTAAGTGGAATCAAGCAAGGTAGGAGTCTGGCCTCATGTTGAAGTTGGGGAGAGCCCAGAGCAGAGATACAGAGTTCAAGCAGGGCAAAAGAATTATATGGCATGGTATAACAAATCCCAAGCAGGGCAAGTAGAGTGGAATTGTTACAGTTAATTATAATTGTCAAGTTAAGAAAATTTAAAAACACCTAAGAAACAAACCTCCTGGAATGCATGCACTGGCATACCCAGAGAGGTTTGTCTGATGTTGCAGGAGTATGGGTTATAGGTGGTGCCCTGATACCCACCCACAAACACACACTGATTGATAGGTGGACTCTCTCTGCTTCCTGATGACAAGTGCAATGTGACTAGCTGCATCATATTCCGGTCTCAGTGATATCTCTTCCACAATAAAGCTCAAACTGTGAGCTGAAATAAACCTTCCTTCCTGAAGGTGCTTTTTTCTATAGTTTCATTACAACAATAAGTATCTAGTATGAGTATTAAATTGGAATTGGATGTGTCTGTGCAATCTCAGATTTCAATGTATGTACTCTACACAGCAAACACAAAACACACTGTGTGCATATGCATGCACTTGAGTCTATCCATTCAGACAACCTGGAAAGTGCCACACCCTGAGCTCCTCAGCACCACATTTCACCAAAATAAGCAAGAATCCCCAGGAAGCAAATGATTCTAGAGATGAGGCAGAGAAAATACAAGTCTGGAACATGCTTTTCCAGAAAGCAGTTAGTGAGCAAGATTGATTAAAAGGACACAGATCCCCATTGGAAAGAATTCCCACTGGGAAAATGTGGGAGAGCTGAGTGTTTCAGTAACAACAGCAGAAGGAACAAATAGGAACCCAAGTGTATAGTGACCACAGAGGGATAAATTAGAAGTCAGATTAAGAAAGGTATAGTCCACAGAATACATAATAATTTTTAAAAGAAACAATGAAAATGGGTGGCTGATAATCACTGTCAGCCAGTGATCAAAGAACATATCACCAGTGGTAGGCAAATTCAATTTATTTTCTACCAGCTAAGATTTATATCTGAACCAATCAGTCAGCTGTCACATTTCCCAGGGGAAGGGAAGCCTTAGCTGATGGAGAGACAGTGCATACACAGTTCTGCCAACATTGCATAACCTCAGTCTAATCAGGACAAAACTGGAAAGGACCAAATCCTGGGAAAGTATGCAAAAGAACTGCTTATAATATTCAAATGTTAAGACCATTGCTGTGGGATGTCTTTCTGTATGCTGTGAATATGTGTTGCTCTGATTGGTTGATAAATAAAGCTGCATTGGCCTATGGAAAGGCACCTTAGAGGCAGGTGGGAAATCCAAGCAGATTTACCGAGGGAGGAAAGGAGAGGAGGGAGAGACACCAGCCACCACTGAAGAACAAGCAAGATGCCAACAGACCAGTAACACCATGGTATATTTGCCATGAGGCAAAACATAGATGAACCAGGACTTATCCCAGGTGCATGAACTGACATTTTGGAACCCATTCCCTGTGGTGGGATACCTTGCTCAGCCTTGATTCAATGGGGAGGGGCTAGGCTCTCCTTCAACTTGGTATGCCAGACTTTGTTGACTACCATGGGAGGCCTTACCCACTCTGAGGAGTGGATGGGGGTAGAGTGGGAGGGAGGTGAGGAGGCGGGAAAAGGGGAGGGAAGGGGAACTGGGGTTGGTATGTAAAATGAAAAAAATTTTAATAAATAAATATATTTAAATTAAAAAAGGGTTAATTTAAGATGAAAGAGCTAGCTAGCAAGAAGCCCGCCATAGGCCATACAATTTGTAAATAATATTAAACCTCTGAGTGATTATTTTATACCCGGCTACAGAACCAGAGGGTGGGTGAGACTGTGGGGTCAGGTAGGACCAGAGAAATGTTCCAGCTACAGACCATATAATAAATAAAGGTAGAGAAGCCATCCCGGGCTTGAGACATGGCACCCAAACACAAGTAATTCTGAGTTGGATTCTTATCCTATAAAGGAAGTTGGGGAACAACTGGTAAAAACTGATAGGTAATATATATATATATATATATATATATATATATATATATATATATATATATATAAAGATTAAATGGTAGTAAAGTAAAAATGCTATTTGGGGCCATTATTTTGTGGTTATATGAGAATCGAGGGACATTGTGGCAGCTACTTATTCAGAAATACTGCAGAGGAGAGGGTCTATGCTGTCCTGGCAACTTGTCTGAGATTGTTTTCCTTCTAAATTCTTTTAGTACATTAATTAAATAATTCTGATGGGACACATGTACCATGGTGTGCTTATAAATGTCACAGAACAGTTTGTGGGAGCAATTCTTTCTTTCCACCTTGTGGGTTCTACAGATCAAACTCAGGCCCTCATACTTGGCAACAAGTGATTTTACCTGCTGAACCATTTTGCTGGCCAATGATACTCCTTTCTAATAAAGTAAATATTTGATGTACCACACTTACAAATTCAAAACATTACTTCCTTATATTTAAAGCACAGCATATAAATTTATTCTAATTTATTTTGTGCATAGATTTGGCTAATTTTTATGAAATGTTCTATAAAAATATTTACATTTCATTCCTAAAATTTCATGATATTTGATTTTCTACAAATTTCAGATCTTTAACAAATGAGTCTTCACATTGCAACTAAACAAATATTGCAAATCTCAAAAATCAAACACACATAAGAGCTCTCATGCTTTCTCAAATGTTCCAATTTATTCTGCCATGTCTATCCTGGTGCCAGGGACAGACCTGACAGTGGCCAGAAGAAAATTAAGAAAAGCTATATACCCAGGCACACTCACAGGAAACCTAGGTTCAGGGGTGTGTACTGAACATCTGCGCTGGGGTCTCTGGTGAAGAAACCACAGCACTCCTGGAAGCTCATCTTGTTTATCAAATAGAGTTGAACAGAAAGGCAGAGTTACTACGTGTAGCTGAACAAGGAGTAGGGGGTGGGGAGGTTCTTAGATAGGGATAAACAAGGAGGCAGGATTTGATTATAAAGCTGGAACAAGGATACAGGCTCAGTTAATCTTAATGAAAGCAGTCTCTGTAAGGGAACAGTCTTCGGGCTCTAAACATCCACGGGGAAGAAAACCATGGTATGCGTATTCTACACACACTGTCAACACTCACACTAGGTTCCCCAAGGAAGTTTTACCATGCCGCTTAACCTTACCCCAGGAGGAAGGCTTCCACAATACCTTATAAAACTACAAGCTTCTAATTTAAAATCATGTGTGCATTCATTATCCAAACATCACATTTTAAACAGAAACAGCAAATGTTTATTGTTGAAATACTTATCCTCTAATGTTAAAGTTTCTTGTAGCTAAAACTACTTCAATTTTTAATGCTATTATTTGAAGACTGGTCCTATATTTAATTCCAATGTTTAAGACACTAGAAAAGCAATTCTATCATCACCAGTAATTTTCTCATTAATTTCTGAACTGATCTTACTAAGAATAAATATTCTCCAGAGGTCTGAGTTGGATTAAGGGTTGCCATAACAAAGTACTATATTGGGTGGCTGAGACAACAGTTATTTCTTTTCTCGCCATTATGGAAGCCAGAGCTCTATCAAGGTGTCAGCTGTCTGCTTGTTTGCTTCTCCTGAGGCCTCTCTCTCTGCCTTTTGGTCACTACCCTGTGCCCCCAGTCTTCCTCTGTGTGTGCACACATCTGTTACATCTGAGTATCCCAGTTGTCTTGTCAGTGGGGGCACTGGTCTAATGGAAGGAGAGCCCACCATAATAGAGCAACATTAACTTTCCCTTTTAGAACTCCTATCATCAACAACATGAACTTAAGGCTTTCTGTATACAAACTTTGGTAGACACAGTTCATTCCATAACACAGAATGTGGACAGCAGGCTTCCCAGACATTATCTTAAGATTTTAGGTTCTCATGCAATGCTAAACCAAGTCTAGATCTCTGACAACATCAATACAATGCCTTTCAAGTAAGAACTGTCATGGCCCAAGGGCCCTACATTCAAGTCTCTTATTATCTAATTTCCTTGTTACTGCAGGATGACTGATGTTCAGTGAATACAGATATGACCTCATTCTGTGTCTGAGGTGATTTCCTATTCTTTCTGTTTGTAGGTTGTATTTGGAGTTTTCCTGCCTGGCCCAGTCAGGACAAATCTCTCTTACCCGCCAGTCCCACAGTCGCTCAGACCCAACCAAGAAAGCACACAGAAACTTACATTGTTTAGAAACTGTATGGCTGTGGCAGGCTTCTTGTTTTCTGTTTCTTCTATCTTAAATTAACCCATTTCTGTTAGTCTATACTTTGCCACATGGCTTGTGGCTTACCAGTGTCTTTACATGTTGCTTTTCATGGCGGTGGCTGGCGGTGTCTCTCTCCAGCCTTCTACTTCCCAGAATTCTCTTCTCTCTTGTCCCGCCTATACTTCCTGCCTGGCCACTGGCCAATCAGAACTTTATTTACACAGAGCAATATCCACAGCACTTCCCCTTTTCTTTTTTTTTAAAGGAAGGTTTTAAATTTTACATAGTAAAATTACATATAACAAAACAATTATCAAACAAGAATTATAGTTACAATATTAAAGAAGATATCCTATCTATCTTATATTTGTGAGTCTAAGGTTTTATATCTAACTTATCTTTTATCATAACTGAAGAAATTATAACTATCTAGTCTTCAACCACATCAAAGACCTCAGAAGGATATAATATTACCTGAGAACCAGGCGAAGGATGTAAACATTTTTCAGGAGTCTTGCAAGAGTAGACAGAGACAGCTGGCAGCCTGGACAGTCACCTAATGATCCTTTGTAAAGTTGGGGCATTTGTCTTAAGCCCACAGGGCTAGAGTCTCTCGGTCACTTCTCTTAGTGTCCTGTAGAATGTCTGGCAGTTTCCTCTGTGAAGCAGGTACCTGAAGGACCATTTTGTCAAGCAAAGTTCAGTGGTCACTTTTCTATGGGTCCTGCATGTCCAGTCGATCAAGCAGTCCAGGCAAGAACAGTTTCTTGCCCAAATGGCTATTTTTGCCAAGGTGAAGATAAGATATGAAGTGTCTTTAATGCCCATCCTCCTCTCTGAAGTAAATTGGTGCTGCCAGGAGCAGACATGTCTCACTGTTCAGAAAGTCTAAATTTTAAAAGTATTTTAAATGCCATATTCTGTAGGTCTTTGAAGTATTTGAAGATTACCTATCTATCTGAAATATCTCTATGTGTATCTAGAAGACTTAACTAACATGGCTACAAGTATGATTATCATAGATGACTAATTATTAATCTATTTTTAATTATCCATTTCAATTTAAAATGAGCTATACAAACATAATACCTTAAACATGAGTAGAAATATGCACACAGTATAACAAAATTAACTCTAAGTTTGTATCAATAGACTAAAGTCTATACAAATGTAAAACATTTTAAACAAGTTGTTGTTCTTTAGAAGTAAGTTCCTTAATCTACCCTTTCATCCTATTATATCTATATCATATCCCCTTTTCTTCTTTAGAAAGAGATCACATTTATAATCAACCTGCTTTAAAGAAAAATATTGGTTTTTCTCTGTCCCACACCAGAGGGCTCTTTTGATTTGGGACACAAGAACCTTTTCTTTTAGCAATATGTCTGGGTTTAGAGAAGGAGTGAGCCAATTCCATCTCCAAAGCCAGCTTGATAATTTTGGGAATGTGGGCGTAGTTTATCTTACTACTTCCTGCTGGAGGGGGGTGCTGTATCTTATGGGGACACAAAGAAAATTTTAGGATTATGGAGTAGTCCATGAGGGTGAACCTCTGAGCCAGTTGCCTTGAAACCATTCTGGATGTTGGATCATCTGGGCCATGGTGTCATCGGAGACCTTTCAGGTGGTCTTGGCTGATCAAACCTGATGTATCTTAATCTGGAACAAATCCACAGCCTCTGGCTTTCTGTGGAAACAAAAGCAGAGACTCTTTTCTAAAGCAACATATCCTTATATCCAACTTTTGAAGTCAAGGTCCCTTTAAAATTTACATATTTGTTTAAATCAACAGCTTTTACGATCAAATCTTTTTCTGTAGTTAAAAATCCCAAAGACAACATAAATCAGATTCTCTGTGTAATATCCATCTTTGTAAGACTGAAATGCTGCTGTGGCTGCTGGCTCCGCCCACCTCAGCTTCCCAACATGGCGGTGGTACAGTTTACCACCAGCTCTGGGTCTGGAGCCATGTGTACCATCAACTATCAGAAGCAGGTCTATCAAAGCAGTTCATAGCCCAGAAACTTTTTTTTTAACTAGCAAAGGCTAAATCCATCATGCAGCAGAGTAAAGTGCTGCTTGTAGACTCCTCATTCTCACCATACTGCAGGTCAGACACACATGCCAGGAACCCGCCATAGTAGCTCAAACTGGCAGGCTGCCGCTAACTTGAGAGAAACAATTAGGAAGCTGTTTTTAGCTCTGTTTTAGAATCTTTTTTATCAGGTTTTAGGTGGAAACTCTTGCAAACATGTTGGGTGCCATTTGTAGTTGGAGTTTTCCTGCCTGGCCCAGTCAGGACAAATCTCTCTTACCCGCCAGTCCCACAGTCGCTCAGACCCAACCAAGAAAGCACACAGAAACTTACATTGTTTAGAAACTGTATGGCTGTGGCAGACTTCTTGTTTTCTGCTTCTTCTATCTCAAATTAACCCATTTCTGTTAGTCTATACTTTGCCACATGGCTTGTGGCTTACCAGTGTCTTTACATGTTGCTTTTCATGGCGGTGGCTGGCGGTGTCTCTCTCCAGCCTTCTACTTCCCAGAATTCTCTTCTCTCTTGTCCCGCCTATACTTCCTGCCTGGCCACTGGCCAATCAGAACTTTATTTACACAGAGCGATATCCACAGCAGTAGGTCCATGCTCATAAATGTTTAATTGGCCCCTGAGTTTTTCACAATTCTAAGGTCACACTATTGGAATGATTGGGACTTAGCCACTACATGAAAGCTTGTTAAGATGACTACTACCAAATAAGTAGGGAGGGAAGCTGTTAGGCTTTAGCCCAGCACAAACTAGAAGGTACATTTTACTGAAGTGGTGGTTGGTGTAGGAAACGAGGTATGTGATGTGTACAAGAAGATCGGGATAGAGGACAGCAGGCCAAAGACACTGAATCAAAAGTGAGCTAGCCAGCTGAGGGGGGAAATTAAACAAGAAACTGGGCAGTGCAATAAAGAATAAGGAGCATTAGAAACCAGACTGTTTGGCAAGCTGAAGTTGGTAGGTGGCCAAATCACTTTATCTCTCCAGACTTTGGCTCTTGAAGGTGCCTTCAAAATCCAAAACATCCATGGTTTCTCCCGGCTGTTTCTCTATTCTATTTATAGACTGAGCTGAAGGGAAGAGTAATACAAGTTCAGTGTAATTTTCTCCACGAAATGGTTTAGATGTAATTATTGTGTATTCTGGATGGATATGACAGATATCTAAGTTGAATTTAATGATAAAAAATACACAGTTATCACTCAGAACTAAAATAAAATAAAATTGTATCAGAATCCAGGAAAAATAACAATCAAACATGAACATCAGCAAAAAGCAAACACTCCACTTCTAACTCAAGACTGTGGCTTCGTGTTCTTTTCAACAGAATAACTCTTGTGTTCCTCCACACCTTCTGCCACGAGAGGAAATGTGCTTTCCATGGCCCTAGAGTCCCGTGTTCTCAATCTGGGGGTCTGTCTTCCTCCCTCCTTCCTCTTTTTCTCTCTTCCTCTCTCCCATTTCTTTTCTCAGAAACCCATAGAACTGACATTTCATTTCATTACAGTCAGGTATAGAGCCCCCAGCAAAATTTAAAACCTAAAAAAATTCACACTATATAGAATTCTCATTTCTGTAATTATAGAAACTCTGTTAATATGAGAATCTTCAGAACAGTGAGGAATTCTGAAAGAAAAGAATATGTGTGTTTCAACAGAGGAGGTTGTCCAGATGGAAACAGTGAAATTGCACAGTGAGGAGATTCTGGGGCTCCACAGAAGCAATGCCTCTGCTCACTCCATGAGGCACACCATGAGGGACTGGTATGGAAAGCTTCTCTTTCTGTTTCTCATTCCCTAATATAACTGATGAAGACAAGCAAGTGTGTAGTAAAAACCTCACCCAACAAATGACTGGCTTTTCTATGTTAGTGTGTCTTTCAGAATAATATGAATTGAAGCAGTATATAATGACTACTGATTTTTCAGCCTCAAGGAAAGTACAAGAGAGTATCTACCCCTTCCCTTGTGAAGCGTGAGGTCAGATACAATTCTCAGACACAAGAAGGAAGAGTGTTCCTCTTAATAAATTCACTAGCTTGGAATAAAATGGAATCTAAGGAATCTTGTTTTTATTGTTCTTGGCCATTTCTGCTGCTATTGTGAGTGGATTTTATTCTCATCTCATGTTACATTTGCCCAATGAGTATAGAGAAAGCAGGAATGCAGTGCAGTTTGAATACTCATATTGCATCTGTGCTCATTATGGAAACTTCAATATGAAGACTTTCAGTTGATATCCTGCCTTTATAAACACACAGTGCATACAATGACAATTGTATGGTTCTCCCTTTCCTCTGGTGCTACAATTTCTATGTAGTTATGTTAGTCAAGACATTTTTAGACCCACATGAATCATGGTGATGATGATGGAATACTGAAAATACCTCCAGGGAAGTATTCTCTCAAGGGTCGTTTGTAGAGTGCTAGTCTTTTTCCCCCCTAAATTTCTGGAATTAAAAAAAAAAAAACCTCTGCAATAAAAAAGATATAAAATCAAACACTGAAGCTTTAGCAGTAAAACTCACATGGGGACACATTTTTCATCCTGGGAAGTTTCTAGCAGGATTCTATAGATCCATATCATTTTAGTTCCCAAGTTGTCTACTAGTTAACAACCCATACCCTCTGTTTTCACCCTGAAACACATTAGTATCTACATTTCTTCAGATTTTTAGTTTCTTTAAAAGTCACATGAAACTCAAATGTTATATAATTAGTCAGAAATAGGAATGTACACAAAGCCAAACAGCTCAAAACTAACACACTTAGGAAGGAAAAATGTAGAGGAGTTAATAGTTGGAAGTGAAGTAATCCTCAACCCAAAAGGCTCATGTGTTCAAGGCATGACTCAAAAGTGGTATTTTGGAGAAGTGATTGTATCACGAGGGCTATAACTTAACCAATGGGTTAACCGACTGGTTCATTCATAATTTGATTGTATTATTAATAGGAGTTTCTCACTGGGGGTATGAACTGGTCCATTCTCTCCTAGTCTTTCTTTGCTTCCTGGCTTTCATGAGGTAAGTAGCCTCCTGTCATATATTCCTGCCACCATAATGCTGTTGCAAAGCATGTGTCTTTAGTCATAGAGCCAGCCAGCATGGATCTGAAACGCACCTTCCTCATTAAGTTGTTTAAGACATGGTGATGGGAAGTTGGTTGGAACGTAAGAATGATGGAAGCCTCTCTGTCAGGCATTGCTACAGGAAAGCTAAGCTCCACCCCCTTTGCAGCATCTGTCAATTACTTATTTTAAATTATGGAAGATCAATCTGATTGCCCACCCTAGGTTCAGGTATGCATTCTTTGTCAGTCCACAATGGTTAGGATCAGAGGGCAGACAAATTTCCTGTGGGTCATCCCTGTCCCTCCTTTGTTTCTACAGGCATCTTCAAATGATGCTTCTCACTTAGAGAGATACTGCAAAGATATCAACTAGGGATGGGGATTTAGCTCAGTGGTAGAGTGCTTGCTTAGCAAGAACAAGGCCCTGGGTTCAGTCCTCAGCTACACACACACACACACACACACACACACACACAAAAAAAAAAAAAAAGATATCAACTATAAAATACCTTTCAAGCAGTTTACTAAAGTTCAAGTATGACCTTACCCCTCAATTTAATGTTAAGATTTTAATTTTATTGGGAAATCCACTATTCTGTTCTTTTACACTTCAGTGAGATTGGCTGTCAGTGTCTTCTTTCAAAATTAATTCATCCAAAGAACTGAAATTATTTTAAATAGAATTAAGTTCTGTAATACACTGTGTGTCTAAAGGCTGAGAATCATTGCAGGTAAACGAGATTTTAAAATTAAAATGATTTGTTTGCTTTCAGAATATTTGAGATTTTTTTCATTTTTATGTATGAAAACAGTTAGTATACACAATGCATGTTTCCTCTTTGCCAATAAAACTTTACTTATGAGCCCTAAATATTGGGTTTGAAATCTTTTTCAATTAATAGATTTTCAATTAATATTAAAAATGAATAAATTTCACTTAATTTTTAGTGCAATATTAGATTTGCAGGAAAAAAAAATAGCACAGAGCAAAGTCAGCATCCAAGCACCCCTTCCCCACTCTGGAAGAGGATTCCTCTATCAGTAGCATCTGACATTAATGGGACCTATTATTTAAAACCAATGAACCAATATTATTCACTGAAGTTCATAGTTGATATTTGAGACCACTTTGCATTCTTCATTTCAGTGTGTTTAAGTTAATTCATATCTTGTACCCATAGATACAAATGGTAGTCCACTTCTTTTCACTTACTAAGTAATATTTTCTTGAAGGATATCTTGGTTGTTTCCAACCTGGACCCATAGTTTTGATAGTATTTCATTTTCTTCCAGTTTTACATTTGGAAAACAGGTCTGTGAATAATACCAGCTTCAGATTTCCCTTTGCCTCTCCTCACTGATGAGTCTTGTTTTAATAGAATCTAATTTTAAAGATAAAAACTGTTAATTTCCAAGGAACACTAGTGTTTAATTTAAAATGACTCATAATCATAAAAGACAAATATTAGAAAACTTTCCTATTGGTGAAATTATTAAGGCCACTCCATGTAGTTAAAAGGGAGGTTTATTTTGGGGGGTAACTTACAAATGAAGGGATAGGTTGCAGGGTCTGGGAAAGGTATGGCGCAGTCTGGTGGTATTCTCTGGAGAACTCTGCTTGGTCTACCTCCAGTGTCCAGGGTCCTGGAACCAAAAGAAGCCTCTCTTCTCGATCCTGGGTCTTCTGCTTCCTCCCTCTGCCCTGCCTTGTGGGCGTGACCATTACCGAAGCCTTAATGATGGTTGGAACTTCCAGGCCAAGGTTGGGATGGCTACCCACTACACTTTCTTATTAAGTCCAAGTGGATCAAAGACCTCAACATAAATCCAGTTACTCTGAACCTGATAGAAGAGAAAGTAGGAAGTACTCTTGAATGCATTGGCACCAGAGATCACTTTCTAAATATAACACCAGTAGCACAGACACTGAGAGAAACAGTCAATCAATGGGACCTGTTGAAACTGAGAAGCTTTTGTAGAGCAAAGGACACGGTCAACAAGACAAAGCGACAGCCTACAGAATGGAAAAAGGTCTTCACCAAGCCCACATCTGACAGAGGGCTGATATCCAGAATATATAAAGAACTCAAGAAACTAGACATCAAAATGCCCAACAGTCCAATTAAGAAATGGGCTATAGAACTAAACAGAGAATTCTCAACAGAGGAAGTTCAAATGGCTGAAAGATATTTAAGGAATTGCTCAACATCCCTAATTATCCAGGAAATGCAAATTAAAATGACTCTGAGATACCACCTTACACCTGTCAGAGTGGCTAAGATCAAAAACACAGAAGACAGCTTATGCTGGAGAGGATGTGGAGCAAGGGGAACTCTCCTCCACTGCTGGTGGGAATGCAAGCATGTACAGCCACTTTGGAAATCAATATGGCGCTTCCTTAGAAAATTGGGAATCCATCTGCCCCAAGACCCAGCTGTAGCACTCTTGGGCATATACCCAAGGAATGCTCAATCATACCACAAGGGCATTTGCTCAGCTATGTTTGTATCAGCTT
The DNA here is from genome assembly GCF_903995425.1 of Onychomys torridus. NCBI lineage: Eukaryota > Metazoa > Chordata > Mammalia > Rodentia > Cricetidae > Onychomys > Onychomys torridus. The sequence continues at coordinate 80,339,903 of NC_050452.1, read as the reverse complement.
TGTTTGTAATAGCCAGAACCTGGAAACAACCTAGATGCCCTTCAACTGAAGAATGGATAAAGAAAATATGGTACATATACACAATGGAGTACTACTCAGCAGAGAAAAACAATGACATCATAAGGTTTGCAGACAAATGGATGGATCTAGAAAAAATCATCCTGAATGAGATAACCCAGACTCAGAAGGACAAATAATGGTATGTACTCACTCATAGGAGGATACTAGATGTAAAACAAAGATGACTAGACTGCTACACAACTCCAGAGAGGCTACCTAGAAAATGGGACAGTAGGAAAGACCCAGAGAATACCCAATGACAGAGAAATGGATGAGATCTACATGAACAACCTGGACGACAGTGGGAATAATGAAGGGCAAGATTTGAGGGAAAGAAAGCTTAGGGGAGCAGGAGATCCCAGCTGGATCAAGAACAGAGAGGGAGAACGAGGAATAACAGACCATGATAAATGAAGACCACATGAGAACAGGAATAGGCAGAGTGCTGGAGAGGTCCCCAGAAATCCACAATGACATATCCTCTGTAGACTGCTAGCAGTGGTTGAGGAAAGGCCTGATCTGACCTAGTCTGGTGATCAGATGACTAAACACCCTAGCAGTCATCTTGGAACTCTCATCCAATAACCGATGGAAGTGGATGCAGAGATCCTCGGCCAGGCCCCAGGTGGAGTCCAGGTGTCCAACTGTCAAGAAGGTGGAGGGACTGCAAGAGCATGAATTGTTGAATCCAAGATTGAAAAAAGCACAGGGACAAATAGCCAATTGAATGGAAGTACATGAATTATGAACCAACGACTGTGGAGCCCTCAGCTGGATCAGGCCCTCTGGATAAGTGAGACAGTTGAATAGCTTGATCTGTTTGGGAGGCTCCCAGCCTGTGGGACCGGGACCTGTCCTTGGTGCATGAGCTGGCTGTTTGGAACCTTGGGCTTACACAGGGACACATGCTCAGCCTGGAAGGAGGGGACTGGACCTGCCTGTACTGAATCCACCAGGTTTAAATGAGTCCCCAGGGGTGTCTTGGTCCTGGATGACATGGGAATGGAGGGGAGGGGCTGGGGGAAAGGTGGGGGTGGGGGCGGGAGGGGGTAGGACATGGGAACCCATGGCTGTTGTATAAAATTAAAACACATAATAATAATAATAATAATAATAATAATAATAATAATAATGTAAATGAAAAAAAGAAATAATAAAATTGTCAATCTGTAGTTCTGACTTCTCTCAGGAAGTTAAGTAAATATTTGTTAAGCTGATTAAGCAATAAGTAATAATTAAAATTAAAAATGAATACTGATTTTTTTCTTTTCCATTTATTTATTCCATTGACGGCATCAAATCATTCAAAAGCCATGCATTTATTGTGTTATTTATGATCACTTGTCAGAAATGAGAAGATGAGTGAACTTGTAAACCTAATTTATAGTTTACAATACACCAATTGTTTTGAGAAATAGCATCTATTTCTACTTGTCCTTTTAAGAAGGATTTTTTAAATTTGTGGAGTTTCATAAATGAGTACTCTACTAATATCATCTCTACCTTCTCACTCTCCTCCACCCACTCCTTCCAGGCCACCATACTCCCTCTCAAACTCATGACCTCTTCTTTAATTACTATTGATACGTGGAGAACTTATATAAATGTTGACAAGAAGCTTCTAAGGCAGTCTACATGATAAAACTAGCAATTTTGAATTCATACACCAATAGGCACATTTGTCAAATTCTTCTAGAACTCTTCTTGTTCACTCTGACCCTCAAGATAATGCAAAGGATTGCACAAGGTAGGACACCACAGTACACTAGAACTTTATTTTCCCCATCACAGTTACCAACTCATCTCAGAGCCCCCCCACCAACCTTAGATTTGAGCAGACAACATGACAGGAAGAAGAATAAGTAAGTATTATGGCAGAGCTGTGACATTATTTGAACCACATAGGTAGGTCATTTGTATTATGAGGGACTTAGTTCTCCCCTTTTTTGGTAAAGTAGTAATCCATTTGATATAATAATGTTATAGGTTGAAGTGTAGCATGTAGACATTTCATGGCCATATTCTAAGTAAGTTGCTTTCTAATCTCTGTGTCAAGGATAACCTTACATAGAGTTTTTAAAATCTTATTTGATTATTTCATATATGGTTTTCTGAGCCATGTATGATATATTTGGCAATAGAAAACAGAAAAGGCATTTAACTGAATTTGCCAATTTATCCAAACACTTCCACTGGGTCAATCATATTTTCTTTGATGGAAACAATACATAATAAATTAATTCCAGGAGACTGAAGGCTGAGTTCAGTTTTCTTATAATACAATTAAGAATGTGAACACATTCAAATAATGTCAGTACCAACAGGGATTGTGCATCTCATATTTCTGAAGCATCCATATCTGATGAACACATTCAAAATTGGATGATGCTTCTGGATGTATGTTTCACTGGCCTCTAAATGTGGTAAATTGTGGAATATTAATAACACAGTTGTGTTTATGGAAGCATAGTGTGAGAAGAGGAATTTGGGAGAGAAGGAGGAAGAACAGATTTAGCTGGCTGAACTTTAATACAAGGACAGAAATGGAAGATGGTATGTAGAAGAGGGAGAAAGATATCATAACTCTACACATAAAAAACACTAATACTTCCTATACCCCCAAAGAATAAGTATGCAATTACACTCATTGGCTCATCTCATTAGTTATTTGTCTTCCTTTTATTTTTCTTTTTTCTCCTTTTTTTTGGTTTGCTTTGAGATATTTAAAAATACAACTTAGACCCAGAATTTATACAAATGTCTGAAGATAATTCAACCTGTCCCTCGGAGGTTAACATGGGCTAAACTCCAGGAAATAATTTCTCATTTCCTCAAGTTTTTGGAAATATACTTTTACAAGATATATGGTTAATCAATGATAAAGAATAAATTGCTAAATCATTGAAGTCATCCACATGGCACAAAATGCAGATCTTGGACGTTTCCCAGGGCAATGGCATGAAAGGTCAATAAGGAAAAGTAATAGGAACTAAATACAACCAAAAAAGCTAAGAGAAGTTCATTCCTTGGGACAGTTAAGTTACAGAGGTGTGCTCAAGCCAGAAGGAACTTATCCCACCCTCTTTATTGAACAAGTGATGTTTTTAATGTACTAGAACAAGTACACTCTAAAACAATGCCATCAGGCAAACTTCATTGCTCGTGAGAAAAGCACACAATGTGTGTACTCTCCTTGTGCCATCATCTGTCTTATCACATGATTGCTAAGTTCAGATGAGATGACTGGAATCTGCTTAAGATGATGAAATCCTAGGTCAAGATTGTTTTTCAAACTAAAAAGAAAACTTTGGAAAGCAAATGCATTTTATTGGGTATCAATCCTTTGCACTATTATAGTGGTAACATTGAGGACAGTTACGTTATCTATAACTGATTGTCAGTTTCTGAGCAAACTGTCATGGTAACCATAATGCTAGATAAAACAAAATCTATGAAGTAATACTGTTTGAGCAATAAGGGAGCTACCTCACCACTGCACATTCTGCTATTTGAAGTTTTGCGATACATACTCTGTAGTGGTTTGAATGAGAATGCCCCCATAGCTTTATATATTTTAATACTTAGTCACCATGGCATCGAACTGTTTGGGTGAGACTAGGGGGTGTGGCTTTGCTGGAGGAGGTGTGGCTTTGCTGGAGGGGGTGTGGTTTTGCTGGAGGAGGTGTGGCCTTGCTGGAGGAGGTGTGGCTTTGCTGGAGGGGGTGTGGCTTTGCTGGAGGAGGTGTGGCTTTGCTGGAGGAGGTGTGGCTTTGCTGGAGGGGGTGTGGCTTTGCTGGAGGAGGTGTGGCTTTGCTGGAGGGGGTGTGGCTTTGCTGGAGGGGGTGTGGCTTTGCTGGAGGAGGTGTGGCTTTGCTGGAGGAGGTGTGGCTTTGCTGGAGGGGTGTGGCTTTGCTGGAGGAGGTGTGGCTTTGCTGGAGGAGGTGTGGCTTTGTTGGAGGAGGTGTGGCTTTGTTGGAGGGGGTGTGGCTTTGCTGGAGGAGGTGTGGCTTTGCTGGAGGAGGTGTGGCTTTGCTGGAGGAGGTGTGGCTTTGCTGGAGGAGGTGTGGCTTTGCTGGAGGAGGTGTGGCTTTGTTGGAGGAGGTGTGGCTTTGTTGGAGGAGGTGTGGCTTTGTTGGAGGAGGTGTGGCTTTGTTGGAGGAGGTGTGGCTTTGTTGGAGGAGGTGTGGCTTTGCTGGAGGGTGTGTGGCTTTGCTGGAGGAGGTGTGGCTTTGCTGGAGGAGGTGTGGCTTTGTTGGAGGGGGTGTGGCTTTGCTGGAGGAGGTGTGGCTTTGTTGGAGTTGATATGGCTTTGTTGGAGGAGGTGTGGCTTTGTTGGAGGAGGTGTGGCTTTATTGAAGTAAACGTGGCCTTGTTGGAGTGGGCTGTGAGATTTCAGAAGCCCACAGCAGGCTCTGTCTTTCTCCTTACCTGCTTCCTGCAGAACAGGATGTGAAGCTCTCAGCAACTTCCCAGCACCATGCTGGCCTGCCTGCCATGATGATAATGGACTAACCTTTGGAAACTGTAAGCCAGCCCCTAATCAAATGCTTTCTTTTATAAGAGTTACCTTAGTCATGGTGTCTCTTCATAGCAACAAAGCAGTAATTAAGACAGTTACCCAGGAGCTTGCATAGTATATTAGATTGATTATTATTACTAAGAGGCAACAATAAGGAGATAGGCAGATGGCTACAGGGTGATTGATGTTCACAGAATTCACCACCTAAATGTCCAATGTTTTACAAACTTTTGGTGTAATAGTGGTATAATTTGGAACTTTTAAAAATTCACATTCCCTATTAATGGTCTTAATTCTTTCATCAAAAGACACAGAATATCAGAGCAGATGAAAAGGCAGGCCCCAGCTACTCGTTGTCTCCAAGAAATACGCTTCATCACAGAAGACAGGTGTTCTCTCAGGGTGAAAAGTAGGAAAAGGTATTCTAAGCAAAAGGAGCTTAGAAGCAAGCAGGAGTCGCTCTTTTATTGTCTGATGAAATCACATTTAAAGTACAGCTAGTGGGAAGAGATAAAAGTCACTTCACATTTGTTAAGGGAACAATCCACCCAGAGGATATTAGAATTCTAAACATCTATCCACCAAGTACACATGTGCTCAATTTTGCACAACAAAAGCTGCCAGATGTAGAGTTCACTGCCCCACTATCACCAACTGACACATCAGCCCAGCAAAAAGAGAACAGAAATAATCTGAATTAAAGGATACCTTAAAGCAAATACACTTAACAGATATCTACAGAACATTCCATCCAAAGGCTTCGGATTGTAGTCTTCTCATTAGTGTATAGAATTTCCTCTGGAGTCAATGATATATCATGACACAAACTAATTCCCAACAAATAAGGAAAGTTGAAACAATCCTTTGTATTATATATGATCACAGTGAAATAAAACTATAATTACAGAACATTCCCAAGTTTGTGGATATTAAAGAACAGACAGGTGATGAATGAATCATTGAAGCAATCAAGAAGGAAGTTTAAAAATTCCTAGAATTGAACAAAAGTAAGATCGTAAAATAACAAAACCTGTAGAATAGAATGAAATAAATCCTAAGAGGGAATTTTATAGCTCTAAGTGCTTGTGTTAAGAAATCAGAGAGATCTCAAATAAATAAATCAGTAATATATCTTAGAGCCTGAGGAAAGCCAGGGCAGGAACTTGGGGCAGAAACTGAAGTAAAAGCCATGGAGAAACACTACTTACTGACTTGCTCTTCTACTGGCTTGCTCAGCCTGCTTTCCTATATAATCCAAGACCACCCTCTTAGGGGTGGTACCACTGACAGTGAACTGGGCCCTCCCATATTAACCAAGATAATATTCCACAGACTTGGCTAGAGGCCAATCTTATGAAGGCATTGTCTTAATTAAAATTCCCTCTTTACAGATATACCTGTTTGTGTCAAGCTCACAAAAGCCAACCAGCACAATTGACCCCTTGTCAATCAGACACAAAAACACATCACTTGATAATCTATAACTTTTTATTGTTCATTCCCAAGTCAATATCCCAATATATAACATTCTAAATTCCAAAAGTCCCAATCCTGAAAAAAAATTAAATCTTGAAATTTTAAAAGAAATAGGTGAATTTCTAAATGCAGACAACTTACCAAACTTCAAGCAAGACAAGACAAATAATAATAATAGCATCCACACTCTCTTTTGAAGTTCAAAGTCTCTCCAAAATATCCAAGGCCTTTCCAAAATATCCAAATCCTCTCTAAGATTCTAAAACTCCAAAGATTAAAACTCCCAAGTCTCTAAGAAAGTGTGTGTTTTCCTTAAAAGTTCAAGTCTCTCAACTGTGGGATCCTATAAAAATCAAAATAACAAATTAGTTTCTTATTCAAAGAAGAAAGAATTATGACATATTCACAATCAAGCAAAGCAAAATCTAAACTCAACAGTGTAAAAAGTTCAGTGCTTGATGTCTGGATCCCACTCCAATACTCTTGACTCTAAAGGGCCTTGGGGATTAAAAAAAGGGGGGGGGGATGAAAGAAAGAGTAGGATCTTTGAAAAAATTAGTAAGACAAACCAGTAGTCAAACCAGCCAAAAGAGAGAGAAGGTCCAAGTCATTAAAATTATCAATAAAAGCGACATCATAACAGAGAAAAACAAAATGTATAAAATCATTATGGTGTGCCTTAAAAATGTATATTCCATTAAAGTGGAAATTTTAAAAGAAATGGATGCCTTTCTAAATGCAAATGACCTACCTAACAGACATTAAGACAAGACAAATAATTTATACATATCTGCAGATGTGGTAACATTGAAACAGCAATAAATAAATAAATGCATAATTCTAGACACCAGTGACCCTAGATTATCCACCAGAAAACTCTTAAAACTTATATATACTTTCAGCAGAGTGGAAGTACACAAAACCAACACAGAAAACTTTCTAGCCATCTTATATACCAATAATGAACATAGAAACCAGGGAAATGATCCCATTCAAAATAGCCTCAAGAACTAAAATAAAATACCCAAGAATAAACCTAACCAGAGAAAGGGACACCAACACTGAGAATTTAGAAAGCACTGAAAGGACAACCGAAGAACATTTCAGAGGTAGAAAGTTCAGAGTGTGGGAGAATTAATACCAAAATAATGATCACCATACCAAAGTGATTTACAGATTCAATGCCATGCCAAGAAAAATCCAATTCTACTCTGAGGAAGCAATCATAAAATTCATTTGGAAGCACCAAAGATCAGTAATAGCTAAAGGAACTAGGAGCAAGCATATAAGGCTGGTGGTATCACACACCTGATTTTCAAGTTACAGAGTCATCATGGCAAAGCAGCCTGGGACTGGTCCTAAAGCAGGTGTGAAGACAATGGAATAGAATAGCAGATCCATGTACAAACCCATGCTACTACAGCCACTGTCCATATACAAACCCATGCTATGCTATCCATCTTGTTTTTAAATGAACTTTTTATTCTTTTATAATTTTCTACAGTAGTATTTTTATCATATTCACCTCTGATTCCTCCCATATCACCCCTTCCCATCTTTACCTCATAACCTACCCAACTTTTGAGTTTTCTTCTTCCCCCCATACCTCATGGTATCCAGTTTGTGTTACTCAACTGCTCTTGGAAGTGGTAACACCTCTGAAGAATCATGTCATTAAAGGAAACCCATTGGAGAAAAGACAGCCTCTCTAACAGTGGTGCTGAGGCCACAGTTAGCTATGTGCAAGAGAGTGAAACAAGGTACTAATCCTCATCTTGCACAAACATCAACTCCAGATGGATCAAACACAAGACCTGAAATTCTGAAAGTGCTAAAGGAAAAAGAAAACACCTCAGGATAGAGGGATGAGTGAAGGATTTCAGATTAGGACTCCAGTTGCTCTAGAAATGAGGCCAAAAATCAACAAATGTGACCTCGTGAAATTTAAAACAAAACAAAAAACTCTTCCCAGCAAATAGTTAATAGAGTGAAGAGACAGAGTACAGACTGGGGAGAAATCTTTGCACATTATACATCTAACAGAGGATGAATGTCTATTCTATAGAAGGAACTAAAAAATTGGACAAGAAATTAATCAACCCAATTAGCGAAGTGAGCTCAGAAACCCTAAAGAGTGAGTTCTCAAAAGAAGAAATACAAGTAACATAGATATTTATGAATCATTTAAAGCTCTTGGCAATAAGGAAAATGAAAATTAAAACTACTTGAGATTCCATCTCTCTCTGATCAGAATGGCTGTTATTAAGAGAGCAAATGACAAGACATGCTGGAAGGGATAAGGTGGAAGGGGAACCATTATTCTCCTTGGTGGTGAACCCTTGTCTACAGCCACTGCAGGCTTCCCAAAGAACTAGAAGTCAAATGACCATGTGACTGAAGTGTTATCTCTCTCTATCACACCACGCAGACAATGATGCACCCACGTTTGGTGCTGTACATTTCATAACACCAAGGGAAAGGAATCAGTCTAGAGAACCACCAACTGAAGAATGGGTAATGAAAATGTGAATTTTATTCATGTATAAAGGAAAAAATAAACTCAAGAAAATTGAACGAAACCAAGTGGGTAGAACTGGAAAGTATTGTATTAAATGAGGTAACACAGGCCCAAAAAGACAAAGAAAGCATTTCTCTCTCTTATGTAGATCCAAGCTTATAACTCCTAGCATATTTAAGGTGTATTTGTATTTAGGCAGGAGTGGGTACGTATAGAGCGCAGGAAACTTGAAAGGGACTGGTAAGATACGGTGGTATTTTATTTGTACTGAAATGTGATTTTATTTGTATGTTAATAAATAAAGTTGCCTGAGGGTCAGAACTAATAGCACACCATAGCAGAAGCTGGGCAGTGGTGGCACACGCCTTTAATCCCAGCACTTGGGAGGCAGAGAGCTAGGCGGATCTCTGTGTGTTCACAAATACAGCCAGCATAGAGGCACATGCCTTTGATCTCAATACGGACCATAGAAGACCTGGAGGTCTGTACAGACAGGCAGTGATGTGGAAGTCATGTGAGTAGGTTTACAACCAATAAGAAGGCAGAACAGAAAGTCAATAAAAAGGACAGACACAGGAAGTAGGTCTCTTGCAGAGAGGAAGAACAGCAGCGGCAGGAAGGGTAAGGAGGTTTTAAGTCTCTGCTCTTAGCTATTGCTCTGATCTCTTGGCTTTTAACTCTGCAATTGGCTCTGTGTTTCTTATTTAATAATTTTACAGTTGCTTGTAGCTACTGCAGTAAGAACACAGAAATGAGACCTTAAGAGAGGGAGGTGGAAAGGGTAATAGCACACATGTGATTTGAAAGCATAAGGGGAGCCCGGTGTGGTAGCACACACTTTTAATCCCAGCACTCAGGAGGCAGCAGGTGGATCTCTGGGAGTTCAAGGTCAGTGTGGACTACAGAGTGAGTTCTAGGACATCCAAAGATACACAGAGAAACCCTTCCTTGAAAAACAAAAACAAAAAAGCAGAAGGGGAAATACTGAAGAGGAGGGATTTAAGCAAGGGTGGGGAGCAGAAGGAGAGTAGACAGGATGGGTAGAGGGTCAGCCAAAACTAAATATGTATGAAAATGTCCTAGAGGGACTCAGAGATGGTTCAGTGGTCAAGAGCAGGTACAGTTCTTGATTCCTGCACAGGCGTGGTGCAGATCACAACCCCTATAACTCCAGCTCCAGGACCAAGCACTATCTTCCAGTCTCCTTGGGCACCTGTACACATGCAAACACATCAGTGTATACAATAATAATAAATGGATTTAGCAGGTTTTATATATAAGCATATAGCATATGTATACATATAATATATACATGTATATACATGTGTGCTTATGTATATGTATAATGTATACACACATGTAGCATGAGTTCTCATTGGTCTTAATAATAAAAACTGGGAGTCAGATATTAGGGAGAGAAAGCTGAAAGATCAGAAAAGCAGAGCAGCCAGCCATTAGAGTTCTTACCTCTACCGAATCTCCAGACAAAAAGGGGGCTGAGCTCCTGTCTCCTCTCGCCTTATATTACTCTCTCCACCTCCCTGGTGTAGAATATTATTTTAAGGTGTGTTACCTTTGTTTATGTTTCATTTGTTTAACTCTGTGAAGCTGTGTTACTGTGCCTGCCTAACACACCTGATGGTCTAATAAAGAACTGACTGCTGTGGATGACTGGGCCAATAGCAAGGCAAGAGAAAAAAATAAGTGGGGCTAGCAGGCAGAGAGGATAACTAGAAGAAAACTGGGAAGAGAGGATTGAGATCTAGCAACCAGAGAAGGAAGAGGACTCCAGGAGACAGCCACCTAACTACACAGCAAGCCACAGAGAAGAGTAAGATTTTACAGAAATAAGAGAGCAGGAAAAGCCCAGAGGCAAAAGGTAGATGGGACTTATCCCATCTTTTAAGGAAAGCTGGCAAGAAAGTAAGCCAAGCTAAGACCAGGCATTCATAAGTAATAATAAGCCTCCGTGTGTGATTTATTTGATAGCTGGGTGGTGGGTCCCCCAAAAAAGAGTAAAGTAACAAAAACAATACCTCCTTAGTGCTAGGACCAAAGGCATGAGCCTTCACCACCTGGCTCTGTTTTTCTTTTAGACTGGATCAATCTCATGTAGCCCAGAGTGGCCTTGAACTCCTGATCTTCCTGCTTCTTTCTCCCAAGAGCTGGAATTAAAGGTGTGAGCCACCATTCCCTGGACTCTATGGTTAACTAGCAGCTAGCTCTGCACTCTGATCTCCAGGCAATATTTATGTGTTAGAGCACAAACAAAATGTCTCCCCATGCACACAAATATATAACAATAGTTTTTAAAAAAGGAAAAACAGAGGCTATTAGGATATCAACTTGATGGGGTATATAAAGTTTTGAAGGAGAGTATCTGGGACAAAATAGAGAAGAGGGAGGAGAAGGGATGCAATTCTATTTCAATTGCAAGTATAATTTTTAAAAAAAAAAATTTAAAGGTTCATATGTTGACTTACCTAGGCTTTTCCTTTTAAATTCTGATAAGTTGTTCTCAAGTTTCAAAAACAGTAAAAACTATTATTTTTTTGAAGTACTGATTGTCAGGTTCACAAAAAAAAACAAAAAAGAAGAAGAAGAAGAAGAAGAAGAAGAAGAAGAAGAAGAAGAAGAAGAAGAAGAAGAAGAAAAAGAAAAGAAGAAGAAGAAAGCAAACCAAAGAAAGTGTCATAAGGAACCTGCTAACAATAATAAAATTCAAGTGTAGTTAGAGTTTTCCTGCCTGGGCCAGTCAGGACAAATCTCTCTCACCTGCCAGTCCCACAGTCGCTCAGACCCAACCAAGAAAGCACACAGAAACTTACATTGTTTAGAAACTGTATGGCTGTGGCAGGCTTCTTGTTATCTACTTCTTCTATCTTAAATGAACCCATTTCTGTTAGTCTATACTTTGCCACATGGCTTGTGGCTTACCAGTGTCTTTACATGTTGCTTTTCATGGCGGCGGCTGGCGGTGTCTTTCTCCAGCCTTCTACTTCCCAGTATTCTCTTCTCTCTTGTCCCACCTATACTTCCTGCCTGACCACTGGCCAATCAGAACTTTATTTACACAGAGCAATATCCACAGCACTTCCCCCCCCCCTTTTTTTTTTTTAAGGAAGGTTTTAACTTTTACATAGTACAATTACATATAACAAAATAATTATCAAGCAAGAATTATAGTTACAATATTAAAGAAGATATCCTATCTATCTTATATTTGTGAGTCTAAGGTTTTATATCTAACTTATCTTGTACCATAACTGAGCAAAATTATAACTATCTAGTCTTTAACCACATCAAAGACCTCAGAAGGATATAATATTACCTGAGAAATGGGAGAAGGATGTAAGCAACTTTCAGGAGTCTTGCAGGGTAGACAGAGACAGCTGGCAGCCTGGACAGTCACCTAATGTTCCTTTGTAAAGTTGGGACAACTATTTTTAGCCAACAGGGCTAGAGTCTCTCAGTCACTTTTTTCAGTGTCCTGTAGAATGTCTGGAAGTTTCCTCTGCAAAGCAGGAACCTGAAGGACCATTTTGTTAAGCGAAGTTTAGTGGTCACCTTTCTATGGGTCCTGAATGTCCAGCTGATCAAGCAGTCCAGGCAAGAACAGTCTCTTGCCCAAATGGCTATTTTTGCCAAGGTGAAGATAAACTCCATATGAAGTGTCTTCAATGCCCATCCTCCTCTCTGAAGTAAAACGGTGCTGCCAGGAGCAGACATGTCTCACTGTCCAGAAAGTCTAAATTTTAAAAGTATTTTAAATGCCATATTCTGTGGGTCTTTGAAGTATTTGAAGATTGCCTATCTATCTGAGATACCTCTATTTATAGTTAGAAGACTTAACTAACATGGCTATGAGTATGATTATCATAGATGACTAATTATTAATCTATTTTTAATTATCCATTACAATTTAAAATGAGCTATACAAACATAATACCTTAAACACGATTAGAAATATACACACAGTATAACAAAATTAACTTTAAGTTTGTATCAATAGACTAAAATCTATACCAATGTAAAACATTTTAAATGAGTTGTTGCTCTTTAGAAGTAAGTTCATTAATCTACCCTTTCATCCTATCATATCTATATCATATCCCCTTTTTATCTTTAGAAAGAGATTGCATTTATAATCAACCTGTTTTAAATAAAATAGTAGTTTTTCTCTGTCCCATACCAGAGGGCTCTTCTGATTTGGGACACAAGAAGCTCTTAACCTTTTCTTATAACAATGTGCTTGGGTTTACAGAAGGAGTGAGCCAATTCCATCTCCAAAGCCAGCTGGGAATTTGGGCGTAGTTTCTCTTACTACTTCCTGCTGGAGGGGGACGCTGTATCTTATGGGGACACAAAGAAAATTTTAGGATTATGGAGTAGTCCATGAGGGTGAACCTCTGAGCCAGTTGCCTTGAAACCATTCTGGATGTTGGATCATCTGGGCCATGGTGTCATTGGAGACCTTTCAGGTGGTCTTGGCTGATCAAACCTGATGTATCTTAATCTGGAACAAATCCACAGCCTCTGGCTTTCTGTGGAAACAAAAGCAGAGACTCTTTTCCAAAGCAACATATCCTTATATCCAAATTTTGAAGTCAAGGTACCTTTATAATTTATATATTTGTTTAACTCAACAGCTTTTACGATCAAATCTTTTTCTGTAGTTAAAAATCCCAAAGACAAGACAAACCAGATTCTCTGTGTAATATCCATCTTTGTAAGACTGAAACGCCACTGTGGCTGCTGGCTCCACCCACCTCAGCTTCCCAACATGGCGGTGGTACAGTTTACTGCCAGCTCTGGGTCTGGAGCCATGTGTACCATCAACTATCAGAAGCAGTTCTATCAAAGCAGTGCATAGCCCAGAAACTTTTTTTTTTAAACTAGCTAAGGCTAAATCCACCATGCAGCAGAGTAAAGTGTCACTTGTAGATTCCTCATTCCTGCCACACTGCAGGTCAGACGCACATGCCAGGAACCCGCCATAGTAGCTCAAACTGGCAGGCTGCCACTAACTTGAGGGAGACAACTAGGAAGCTGCTTTTAGCTCCGTTTTAGAATCTTTTTTCTCAGGTTTTAGGTGGAAACTCTTGCTCCACGTTGGGCGCCATTTGTAGTTAGAGTTTTCCTGCCTGGGCCAGTCAGGACAAATCTCTCTCACCTGCCAGTCCCACAGTCGCTCAGACCCAACCAAGAAAGCATACAGAAACTTACATTGTTTAGAAACTGTATGGCTGTGGCAGGCTTCTTGTTATCTACTTCTTCTATCTTAAATGAACCCATTTCTGTTAGTCTATACTTTGCCACATGGCTTGTGGCTTACCAGTGTCTTTACATGTTGCTTTTCATGGCGGCGGCTGGCGGTGTCTCTCTCCAGCCTTCTACTTCCCAGTATTCTCTTCTCTCTTGTCCCACCTATACTTCCTGCCTGACCACTGGCCAATCAGAACTTTATTTACACAGAGCGATATCCACAGCATTCAAGGGCTAGCATGATGGCTCAGTGGGTGAAGGTGCTTGCTGCCACACTTGAAAACATGGGTTTTATCCCTAGAACCCACCTGCTAGGAAGAGAAAACCAATTTCCCCAAGTTGAACTCTGATACAAGTCTTAAACATATATACAGTGATACACACACACACACACACACACACACACACACACACTAAAAAAAGAAAAGAAAAACAACTAAAGATTTAGCAAGTGATCAAATTTTAAATGCTTTCCCAGGATGCTTCCCAGAGCTACTGAATCAGGATCTTCCAGCAATGACACATTCATACACTCATGGTAGGAGTTATGACTTGGCCATTTTCAGTTGGGACACCGTGGCCTCAGGCAGCCCTCTGTGTAGGTCCTATCAAATGGCTTATGTCTAGCCATTGCTGAATGCACTCTGGGAAACAGCATTCTTTACGTTCTTTTAATAATAGCTGAAATTTATACCCCACAACCTTCTTTTACCACCCTCAGCTTCCCACTTGTAGATCTCTCCAAAAATAAGGAAGAGAGAGGGAGAGGAGAAAAGAGTGATCAAACTTTATAGACCACACTAAAGAAAGCTATCTGGAACAAGCCATATTGCTTCAAAAATCTTGTTTACTCTCTACAGATTACAGGTCCTAGCTCAGTTTTATGTGGAGGGTTTTGTGTTGACTCCCACAATCAGAATACACCACTGACAGGTGTTCTAACTACTCACTCAAATGATCATTGAGTAGGATGCACACATAGACACACACACACACACACACACACACACACATACACACTAGCTACAAACCCTTCTAGGCAGTCCAGCATATAAATTAAATTTATATCTTATGAACTCAAAACTTTTAAGGAGACTCTGAACCCCAGAAAAACAAAACATATATGTATGAATTTGATATCCATGCCCTGATCTGTACAATTTAGTTGAGGAAAAATGTATAAAATTGATTGAATGCTGAATTTTTAAGATTTTCTGTGCTCTGAAATCACATGACCATTTTGTAGCTCCAGAGAGGGAAAATGAAAATGGAAGGGAGACACTTTGACTTTTCTTATATGAAGTTCAAGTATTTCTTATGTGAAGAAACTGGTTTTTGTCTCGAGGGAGAATTTTTTTTCTCCTCCATTCTCTTATTTAATTACTTAATGTTTTTAATAGAGGCGCTCTTAAAAGCCGGGAAGTGAAACAAGATAGAAATGATGTATCAAAGCTCTTGAGGTACAAATGACCCGAGGCACTGATCAAAAACATTAGAACCATTATTATCATAAGAGACTGAAACAAGGCTTCTTAATTAGATTAGGGAAGAAGAAATAAACTTTGTACTGCTAAGCACAGTCAGTATTATGATATGAAATCACTTTCTAATATGAGTATATCATGAATCATGTCTAGTTACATAATTTCAAAGCCCTACCATAAACAGAGAACAGTCAATAATCATTCCAAAAAATAATTCAAAATTCAATAGAGAGGAATATGTTCTCTATATTTTGTTTGTTTTTGTTTCCAGTGGATTTTTTTTTGTTAGTGAAATGTTGATATCTAGCCACTAAAAGAGTCTAATATGAATTGTATTTTTAAATGGTTCAAATATAGCTCAAACTATGACTCCTTAAACATATTATTCCTTTTCTGGCAAAAATTGTTTTACTTAAGATTCTATGCCTATTGAATAAATGTAGACAAAAATCTAGTGGGATCCAATTATTCTGAGGTATTATCTTACTCCCTAATCATTTATGCATCCAAAATATTATATTTGTAGGTGTGAATGATAATCCTGTCTTTATGGGGGACCATTAACGAGTAGAGAATGGTGAATTAACTAAACAAAATGTCATCTACAACTTCGAAGATACATTGTTGTGTGGAAGCACGTGACTGAAGCCACTAAGTGTGTCGTGGTACCTGAGTGCGGGAAGGATTCCACAGAATTGATCTGCAACTTGATGTAGAGATCTCTTTCTCCAAACCCCACAAATTTCTTCCCTTCCTTTTTTCTTTTTTCCTCTTGTTCTCATATTCTACAAATTTATCTTTTCTTTTTTCCATATCTCAGGTGACTACTGTTAGTTCCTTTACTACTTTTGCAACTAGAAGCTACACAAAAGTTGAGAGAAGTCCTCTTTACAGCTAAGACTCATTTAAACCATGGCCACAGATAGTTTTCTAAAACCTCACAGGACCCTATTGCATGTGGGCTGAGAATTGACCTTATAGACCCATATCCAAATAATAACCAATAATAGCTGTGTTGCTAAGGACAAATAGGTCTTGGAATCTTGTCATATTCATGTTTATAAAGACCTAAACTTACAGGGATCTTATATGGAAAAAATAGATAAACAACCTAACTAGTAGATCACCACGTTCTCCTCATTCATGACAGACCTTCATACCAAGACTGAGAATGATAATCCAATCTTGTCTAGTTCTGTTTTCAGACAGTGAGTTAGCAAAAACCTTTGAAATAGTGTGTTTTAAGCTCTGCATGCTCTCCTGTTTTATTTTTAAAGGAAATTTTCTATTTTCTTGTAAAATAATTTTAAATTTCACCTTCATTTTTTGAACAAATATTTACTGAAGAAATGTTATGTCCCAGCTACCTTTAAGTAAGGTCTTATTTCATTTAGTTATCAAAATACTATTGCAAAGTACATATTATTCATATTGGGATAAAGATAACTTGGACCAAGATAAATTAAGTAAATTTTCACTGAAAAGCATTATGAGGCTTTCTGTCACCCACATATTTATGCTGTCCACTCCAGTGCAAAATCTTTTGTGAATCTTTCAACCACAGTGCCTCTTTACTGCTGAAGGGAGTCATTAGTCCATGCTTTTGTGACACTGTGTCATGGATAGAGATGCTCAATTAGATTTCCGTGTTATGTAGCCAACATTGTGTTTGAACTTGGGAGAGGATTTGCCATCTTGTAAAATTGAGAAAAAAAATCTACTGTGTATTTTGTATCTTAAAATTTAATTAAAATAGAATTACATCATTCTCTCCTCTATCTTATCCTTCCTATGTCTATGTTGTCCCTCCCAAATTCACCACTCCCTTCTTTAATAGTTCTTGTCACACACACATAAAATTGTATTTTTCTCAGTTCTGTGTGGGAGTCCCAGTTTTGCTCACCCACCTTCAGTGATGAGGGCAGGCACATTCTCAGGAAGATGCCCCACTAGACAGAAGTTCTGGAGACATGAGATCACTTTGGCTCTTCCTTGGGGAAAGGACAAAACTGTGTCCCTCAATCCAAAGCTGCTATTGCCTTTAGGAAGGGGCTCAGTGCTCTGAATTCAACTCAGTAGTACAGACTTGAGCTGTGCAGAGACACTTGGAGGAGGAGTCGGTGGAACCAGGATTTATGGGATTACACACTGCTAAATTCTCTGCCTCTTTGTTTTTCTGGCTTCCTAAAAATGGTCTTGGCAAACATCTTACCTTTTGACACCCCACCTTCTTCTCTTAGCATATACCAATCTCAGTATTTCTTACCAGGTGACAATATCATGTGTTTCAGAAGTACACTGCAGTGAGGCAAAAGTTCTCCACATCTCAAAACATATGAGACTTTAATTAAATGATCATAGAGCATAAAGCAGATCTTTTCCAAGTCTCTGGCAGGTCTCTATATATTTTACTTTCTGAATTTGCCACTGAAGGTTCACAAGTACTAAGGTTTTGTACCAGAATGGGAAGTCACTGAGCCTCCGGTTCTCAGATAAAGACACAGAGTCAGCTCCCATGACTGTCTGTGAGGCAGATGGGGGCTCCTCAAGCATACCAAGCAACTGTGCTTCAGGAAGGAAAACAAAAATCCAGGTGCAGAATGTACTGGAAAAGTGCAGATGGGCCTTCAAGAGTGTCCACTGTTTACAATAAATAGGGATGGAGGTCTCATTACTAAGTGCGCACTCTTCCTGG
The DNA here is from genome assembly GCF_903995425.1 of Onychomys torridus. Taxonomy (NCBI): domain Eukaryota; kingdom Metazoa; phylum Chordata; class Mammalia; order Rodentia; family Cricetidae; genus Onychomys; species Onychomys torridus. The sequence goes on along the minus strand of NC_050452.1, from coordinate 80,321,886 downwards.
AAACCCTCTTCCCCCAGCTGGTCTCCAAAAGAGTACCACCCTAAAGACACAGCAGCAGCTGTGAATGACCTCTGACCCTTCCCAGGGTGAGGCTGCGTGGTGCTCTCACCATGTCAACATGTGCTCATTGCTAATCTCTGTGGCAGTGTTTCCATAGCCTGGCCACCTCCTGGCCACATTTCCCATCTCCTCCTAAAAAAAAAAAAAAAAAAAAAAAAAAAAAAGAACTGTTTCCATCTGTTTCTGTTCAGGTTCCAGTGTCTTTTCCACCCAATTTCACAGGATCAGCTCCTAGGTGTGTCAGAGGCACTGTGGGAGCAAAAGTTGGTTCCAGGAAGAGACTAGGAGAAAAGTCTCCTGGAGATCTATCTGTGCCTAGGTAAGTTTATCGTTTTCACACATGGGTTTGTCTGACCATTGTTACTGATTCACTACTGGCAGATGTGGGAACTGAGGCTTGGAAGGCTAGTGCTCTTTAAGACTATCTGGGTGTGGGGTATGAGGAGTATAATAACCCAGGCCTTTAATCCCAGCACTCAAGGAGGCAGGGGCAGGATGATCTTTGTGAGTTAGAGGCCACCCAAAGCTACATAGCAAGACCCTGTCTCAAAACAAAATGACAACTAAACCCAGCCCAAACAACAACAAAATTACTCTCCAATCCCTCCTCACCCAAAGTCAACTTTTATGCTATTCAACTAATCTTCTTAAAATATGGCTCTGATTATTCCCACTCTGCCACCTATCCTTTGCCTCATAAATAAAGCACAAATGGCCTCCCTAGATGTGGCCTCAGCTGGACCACCCAACCCTGCCTCAGGTACTCCACTATGTGTTTCTCTTCAGCAAAATCCCAGGTTTCACTCTTGCCTTAATGGAGTAAGTCCTTAATGATCTCTTTCTTCTTATCCTGCTCACAGGGGTATCTGACCACACTTCACATGTGAGTACAAGGATCACCTCTATCATAAAACCCTTTTAAAGACAAATTACTATATATTAAGCTAACTGTAACTCACTAAACTACTAACACTTGCCTTTGTTCAGTAAAGATGACAAACTGTGTATGTTCAAACTTAAAATCAACACCTGTAATCTCCAAGACAGTGGGATCCAAACAACAACAAACTCATCATAATAACCTTCAAGGGATGCTATATTAGGAACCATTTATGAAGAATTTAAGAAACAGACATATAGAGAGAAAAAGCATAAAAGGCTCAGAGAGGAGAGAGAGATTTTTAAGATAAACCTAGGAAAAGAAAATAACTGATTCCAATTTAAAAGCCACAAAAGATATATGAAGATTACATTATAAAACTGAGTTTCCAAGAAAGAAATTACTCATCTCTTTCATCAAGAAATATGAGAATCAAACATTTTCATCAATAAATACTCTGTAGTGATGGCTGAGGTGAGGGAAAATAAATACTTCTTCCCTACAATTAAAAAATCCTATATATAAACTCATTTTATATAATATATACATGAGAACATGAACTCATAACTGACTACCAATCTCTCTCTGAAAAGAAAAGGCTCTAATGTGTAGCATTTGCCAACATAGTGTAAATACTTCCACTACTGAGATTTAGATGTCCAACTACTCTTGTAACATCTCTAATAAAAGAGAGGAAATATCCAGCCCTGGCTCCAAACAGCTGGTGCCACAGCCTTCAAGCACACTACAATGGAAGCCAATTATTACTCCCTTTAGGTCAAGGAGGAGAGTGAGAGCCAGAGCATGGACCAGATCACTCAGTAGGCTTGTGGGAGAGATGTGCTTCTAGACAGATATGCTACAGAAACTTCATCTTACGGGAGGCCACTGTCTTAGACTGTGTCAGCAAGTCACTGGACAGAGAAACAAGCACATAGGCCACTTCTATCCTTTTTGTCTCTACCAGGGAAGCACAAAGGAATGGTTCTCAGCACAAGGCTTCAGCAGAGGGGAAAGCTCAGGCACCACACCCACAGGGTGATGTTCACAGCACAAACAGAAGGGAAGCAGTCATGCTTTGCCTTTCCACACACACATCTACTCAAGCCTTTCCCTTGCAGAAAAACCCAGCACATTTTTTTTTCTCTTAATCTAGCACCTTGCAAATGTCTCCTTGTTTCCTCAATCTGTTATCCATTTTTTTTCTTTCACCCTGCTTTGCTTTACCTTCCTTTTCTTCTTGCTTGGTTCTTTCTCTCTGCTAGTGTTATCTTATCATCATCTTTTACTTCTGAAGAATCTAAAACAATGGGCATGATTCCTTACGCATAATTCATACTGGATTGTCAAGAAAGGACTGTGCTTAAAGGGGATATCAGAAGGTCACCCCCAAGGTCTGGAATGGTGGCACATACTTTTAACTTCACTTCTCAGGGGGCACAGGCAAGTACATCTCTGGCAGTTCAAGGCCAACGTAGGCTACAGAGAGACCCTGTCTCAAAAAAATAGATGGAAGAAAGAAGAAAGGAAGAGAAAGAGAGAAAGAAAGAAAGAAAGAGAGAGAGAAGAAAAAAGAATAAAAGAAAGGAAAAGGGGGGGGAAAGAAAAAGAAATGAGTTCTAAGCCAGGATCTGTTAATGGACGGTAAAGGAGTCTGTCTTACAGCTGAGAAAACCACAGTTTCATCTGCAGTTTGGAATACAAAATTAATTTCTAAGACATCGTGTGGTATTTTAGTTCTTATAAGTGTACACAGATCAGGGATGTGGCACAAATTTAAAATTTATTTTATTTCTGGAAGTGCTAAAGATTGAACATAGAACCTTGGTGCATGCTAGGTAACACTCACCTTCCAACATCTTTTTAAACCTCCTCATTATTTTATGACTATGTGTGCACAAGGTATGTGGGGTAGTGGTTGGGAACATGCCACAGTTGGTGGGTGGAAGTCAGAAAAGAACTTTGTGTAGTTGCTTGCTCCTTCCTCCTTAATATGGGTCCAGCAATCAAATCCAGGTCTACATGTTTCTCTGTCAAGTACCAAATCCCCTAAGCCTCGTGCTGGCCCTTCCAATTCCAATATCTCAAAGAAGAAAAGTAAATATTGTGAGAACTAGACCAAGTCTATCTTCTCTTTTTTCCATAGATAATTTTCCGGGTATATCATTCAACACTGTTACTTTCTTTTTTGTTGTTAGTGGGTTTTTTTCTTTCTTTCTTTCTTTTTTTTTTTTTTGAGACAGGGTTTCTCTGTATTGTTTTGGTTCCTGTCCTGGATCTCACTCTGTAGACCAGGCTGGCCTTGAACTCACAGAGATCAGCCTGGTTCTGCCTCCCAAGTGCTGGGATTAAAGACGTGCACCACCACCACCCAGCAACACTGTTAATTTCTAATGCTGCCTCATAATTGAAAGAAACAATTGATAGTTGACATTGCAAATCAAGTGAAATAGAAAACAGCTAATGACAAAGAAAGAAAAGGAAAAAAGCACCTTTGCAGGGAAATCAAACAGTTTTGTTTTTTATTTTTTTAAGTTATACGCTCGAGTCACTTTGCTTCCCTAAGCTTTTTGTCTTAAGCATTCCCAAGGGAATAGTTGGCCCCTTCCCATACACCAGCACCCTCTTCGTGTGCCCCATTTGTCAAACCATTTGTCAGCACACAGCCGCATCCAACAGGTCTGGACTCTGTCAGGTTCACGTCTGGAAAGGAAAGCAAAGCTGTCTATGGCCACAATTGTCCCCACACAATGAACAGGACCCAACCTACAGGAACCTGCCACTGCTGAACTGTGCTTCCCTGCAGCCTGCCTCTGAGTAGCTGCAGATCAGCATCTATAGCACCATTTATAAAACAGTGACAGGGAAGTCAAGAGCCCAAATGGACACCTGGCTCTGAATGCCACCAGGACGGTTTCTTAGTTTTTACACCAGATGAGATCCGAGCCAGATGGTCCTAAGGTCATTTCCAGGTCAAAATCTCTATTGTGACTTGCTGTCTTAACTCCATAGATTCAGAGATTCAACAAAGATGATAACTTTGGGGTCATTCATCCTGAACAAGAGAAAGCTTTGGAGTTTCACTTAGTTTAGAAATTCTTGGAGGGAGGTATTGTATAACAGAAATCTCCAAAAAGTGTGATAGCTGTTTGTGCAGCAGAAAATGGAGTTGACATCCACATGCTGTGTAGATAGATCAGATAAAATCCCAGAAGGTAGGGCCTAGCATACCTGCAGCATGATGGTAATGCCGAACCTCAGAAATGTTGCCAAACATCTCTAAAAATCATATCATTTGAACACAAGGGTTGGTTTTAAACCTTGGTACACCCCAATTAGAGGTTCTACACAGCAGCATTTTACCTTTCTAAGTAAATCTGATGAGTACTTGGTAAGATCCCAACATTCACATAGGAAAAAAATTCCAAGACATGCAGATACTAAGAACATTGTAACACTCAGGATGGGCAGTGATTCACTTCCAACATTAAGATCTCTCTCTCTCTCTCTCTCTCTCTCTCTCTCTCTCTCTCTCTCTCTCTCTCTCTCTCTCTTTTCTTTTTCAAGACAGGTTTTCTCTTTGTAGCTTTGGGCCTTTCCTGGAACTCACTTGGTATCCCAGGCTGGCCTTGAACTCACAGGGATCCGCCTGCCTCTGCCTCCCGAGTGCTGGGATTAACCACCCGGCACTAAGGTCTTCCTAGTATAAGGCCTAGAAAGCCAAATAGAGCAGGTGGAAAGGACTTTGAATTGACTGAAGAGTCCTCCAAATACACATCTCCACCCCACTGTAGCCTGACCTGGCAAGGGAACTCGTCCACAGGGTGTCCTGTAAGTTAGCCAGGTCTAAGTTAGAGCTGATAAATGTTTGCTCTTTGCTCTGGTTGACCCAAATCACCCACTGGTACACTTTCATCAGTCACGGGGTAGAAAAACTTCAACTAGGTTATGGATCCTGTTTCATGATCTGAAGAAACAGCCTCAATGAAAACCAGCATACCTGAAAACCATTGTATTCAGTCTCTAGGTAATATAAATAGCTAACACTTATAGACACCATGTTCCAGGTGCTCTTCTAAGAGCTTGACTTGTATTATCTGTGTGAATTTTATACCAGTGCAGTGAGAGAAAAATCGCTCTATGCCCTCATTTCAGGTGCTGAAATGGAGACCCTAAGAGCTTAGGTAAGCACAGGGCTGGGATGTGAACACATGTAGCTGAGTCTCAGGCAATGCTCTTCCCTACTCTCCACAGTACTTCTAAAAATGTTCCATATGCTTATTTTTGCTACTTTTAGTCTTTGATCATGACAAGCCTACCTCTATGTTCAAGTGACATTTTAAAGAAGGACTTTGAATCTAACAATTAAAGATCGGATGGACTCATCAATGTTTTTGACATACACACAGAACAATGACATGGAAAACCTAAATTGCTTTTTAAGTATCTGCTTGTCATATTCCCATAAGCATACCATCCACTCAAATCCAGTGATGATTTTCAAATTACATAATATAAATCCTAAACACTGATGTCACTTGGGAATATTAAATCAACGGAATGAAACATGAGATGTAAGCATATTATTTCTCCCTGGTTGCTTCAACCCCACCTGACATTTGTCTGATACACTTTTTATAACAAATTATTTTTAAGTTGGCCTTCCTATTTAGTGACACTCCCCTTACCACACCCCTGCTGACTGACTCTAGAGATGACTTCCAGCTAACTCAGCCATTTCTTTTGTTTTTCTTCTGCTGTCTTATTTATTGGTCCTAGTTGACAAAGGAAACTTGCGCGTACTTGTAGCACATGATGTCATGCTAAACTAATTATATTTGTAGCATTATCCTTGTTTTACAAAACTCAATTTCAATATAATTATGCTACAGAAATACACTCATGTTAGTTTATAGAATGCAACTAAATTTAACATATTTTATAAAAATCTCTACCAGAATTAGTATACAGCTCATTACTTTGTTTTAAAAAAATGTAACAAATGTATAAGAGATCCTGCCTCAAAGGCTGCTAAACAAGGCAGGAAAAAGGCCCTTGAAAATTTGACCTTTGGTTTGCCTCAGAAAAATAACACATTGCAATGTAAACATTTATAAAGTTGGTGCAAGAAAACCCTGTTACAATGTTCATTTACAAAATTCAGTAACCAGTGAGTATGGAAGAGGGACAGAGGGGAGCCTATGTGTAATGTGGAACTGGGAAAGCTATCTGACTTAGGTTGCACGTAGCTTGTGAATCAACACAAATCAAAACTCAAATAATTTCTTAAATCTGAAATAACTCTATGAGCTCATTTCATCTACAGAGGTCAGCAAGGAAACTCTAAGGGTCTGATTTATGCAAAGAGGAAGAAAAGGAAGTGTTCACCCCAACTTCTCAATCTGAAAGTAATGGTATACAGACAAAGTCTTCCACTGGCAACTTTCATTGGCTGGTGAATGTTAATTTACATTAGCATTCATATGTAAAACATTCTTCAGAATTAAGGACTTCTGGTCCTCGAAGGGGCTCTAAAAACTAAAAGGACTACCAATTGGAGATGGTTTCTGGCCTTTGGATTTTTTTTTTTTTCTCGTTTGCTTGTTTTGTCATATTATGGTTTGTTTAGTTTTTTTAATTCATCTTTTTTATTTTATTACTATTCCTTAGATGCCTGTTTGTTTTCTAAGGTGAGATAGAAAGGGTGTGAATCCAGATGCGGGAGGACATGGGCAGGAACTAGGAGAAATATGAGAAGGGGAAACTGTAATCAGAATGGCCAAAATATTTTTTTTCAACAAAGGAAAAAATATGATTCACTTTGGGAAAAAAAAATAAAAACTAAAACAGCCTCTTGGAAGACTAGAGAAAAATATCCAGCCATAGTTATAAAAAGTTTTGACAAAATAATGAAGCCCCTCATGAATTATTCCTCAACAAAAATAAATAAAAAATAAAATATGGCCTCCAAATAGGAAACGGCTCCAATGAAAAGGGAAGAACCTATAACTGAAAATACCTTAGGTGATAGTGTGGACAGAGATTCAGAAGACAAGAGATGCTTTTACATAGGAATATCTGGGATTAGGCTTGTAATGTATTCTGCTGTTTCAACTTTGTCACTATTTACTACATTTTATTTTTAAACTATTCCCTTGAAGATCCATTGCATCTGGGGGTGAGATCTACAAGGATTGCAACAGACCCGATACTAGCTCTGTCTATCAAGTTATCTTTTGCAATTCGACCTCACCAGCCTGAGTTTTCCACGCTGTGTGTTTCCTGGTGTTATGCTGGGTGTCTGTGCAATACAGAAATAATGTGATTTGAATTTTCCAAGTCAATGATTTAGGTTGCTGTGACCTCAGTTAGCATTGGGAACTGGACAGTGTTTCTTCCTGAAATGTTTGCCTTCGTTTAATAAACAAGCTAAAGGTGCAAGAACTTCTCTCTCTCCCACCCTCTTCTCTCCCACTACTTTGCTTTATGTTTGGTTTCCAGTCTACACTATTCTCCTTTCAGGCAAACCTAAACCACTTATGCTAATTGAACAGTAAAATGTGCTATCATGTTGCCTGAAGCCTCAATTAAAGTTGATTATCTATAAAATGAAAATGATTTTAGACTTTCTCCTCAACCAGACAAACCAGGCAGGCAGGCAGTCAAGTAGTTTGTGCTTTATCGGGAAACCAAATAATACAGAAAAGAAAAAACAAAGTGGAGTGATTCCATTATGAGTGAATGACTAACTGGACACTAACATCCCTTGAAAGAGAATATCAAACAATATTTCTTTCTGGAAGAGTTTCTTACTCCATGCCATTGTAACAAAATGCTTCTGAGTAAGCAGTTGGTAAATAATAAACTTGATTTTTCATAGGTCTAGAAGGCAACAGTGCAAGAGCAAAGTGTCGGCAAGTTCAGTATCGGATGAAGACTCCCTCTGCTCCATAAATGGAATGTTCTTTCTGTGTACCCTCACAGCAGAAGAGGTTATGACGCACCCTTCTTTATTAGGAGAATAATGGCACTGGCCACCTTCAGGAGAGTAGATCCTTCACCACTCATGGTCATTTTCCTAAAGCCCAATCTCCTATTACTGTCATATTGGTATTGAATTCTGAAAAGTGCAAATGATATTCAAAATCGTCTATTCTGTTCATCACGTGAAACTGCTCATGGTCTTTCTATGTTGCTATCAAACTGTATTCTGTTGGGGAGAATACGGTTAGAATAGGTTTAATTTATTTATATTTTTTACCATTAATGAGACTTCTGGGAATATATCCTTTCAAAATAATCTGTCATAATTTGAGCTTAAAGGAATTAAACCTAAAAGTCCAAGATTCTAAAACATGATTGTTTTCAATCTTACTACCTATTTGAGATGGGATATATAATTTAACTCAAAATAAAATTATTATTATTGAATAGTTCTATTCCATTGATCAATAATATATTAACTAATATTTTATATATTATAAAATAAAATATATTTACATTTAGCATATACTAAGTTTTCAATAGAAAACTTTAAACTGTTACATTTAAGCAAAGTATTGGGTAGTTTAAGCATTGGATAAGGTTTTTACAGAGATATTATCATTTTACTTCAAAAGTGGCTCTCAGGACTTGTGAAGTTCCAGCAGACTGCATGCATAGCATGTACAAGGCTCTTGGTTCAGTCTCCAATACCAACAAACAATGACTCTCTACAATAGAAGAATGTGTAGCTTACACTAGAGTTGTGTATTTGTGGGTATAATTTAACCAGTCCTCAGATTTTTCTTACAGTTTGTAGCTTATAGTATATTATTTACATAGTTTTATGTAATGGACTCTATCATAATATAAAAAATATTCTTTTCTGTCTCCTAGAAAATGCTGATATTTTCTTGTCTTAGTAGCTCACTAAAGGAAAACTCTTCAGGATGGTAGTTCACATCTTCATCACTATCCAGGATGGTAGTTGGTGTCTTCATCACTACCTAGGATGGTAATTCACATTTCCATCACTATCTCTCCCCATACATAGTCAAATAAATGGAACTGCCAAGCATAGCAGGACCAAATAATTAAAGTACTTTTTTTTTTGGTTTATCTATTATCCAACACTGACATGTTATTTTTAAAAATCATACCTTTCTATATAATAAAAAACTAGAGTGAAATGTCTCAACATATTTTTTATTATTATACATTGCATCTTCTGCCCTTCCATAGACAATCAAAATAGGTAGAATAAAATGGAAAAATACATTAACAAAAAATTGTGAGACCAACACATAAAAGTTCATTACATCTTGAAAATTAATATTACAAAATATAGTATTTATAAGGCCCTGACTCTCATGAAGCCAATTTGTGTGAATCCATGAGTGGAAGAGATGATTTACCATGTAAGAACCAACTGTGCAGAGCCAAAGTGGTGTCCACCTGTTAGGAGGGTGGGGACAAAAAGGTTTTGTAGGACATTGCTTGGGCAAGTTTAAGCCATATCATCTCACACAGCAGAGCCAAGTGGTGCAGTCAATACTAAGCCTCACTCACAATGAGAGTTCTGGGATGTCATCCAGATGAGTAAACAAATGAAGGAACTAGAATGTGTTCTATAAGTAGATATAAACAGTAAACTAATTGGTGTGGTGTGTGTGTTTTGTTTATTATAATGACAATCTTTCTGAATCTCAGCTTCTTCCTTAGAAAAAACAGTTATCAAAATAATTACATGATCCTTCCTACTCCAAAGTGCTTTGTGATTTTTCAAGTGACTTCTCTGAAACACACAAACATATAAATAATTTTTATTTCACTTCCTCAAAACAACAAAAAAACCCACCTGCTCCTATTTTGCCCATTTTCTTCCCACTAAATCTTCTTGCATATGTGTTCAGATGTGGGATAAGTTTAAGGATAATGGAAAAGGGAGTCATGGGCACTGGTGTACAGGAAGAAGGTAGAGAGCTTTCGGTCATCATTGTCTGAGGTGATTGAAACTGTCTGGAAGAGGTGTGGAGGCAGAAGGAGTCAACATTTCCTTCTGTGGGTCAAGCACCAGATGGTTCACGTGAAACAAGGTGTGGAAGAGCAGTTACCACCCTCAGCTGAAGTACAGTCATCACAAGGTCAAAGTGCAGGGAGCTTGCGTTGTTAGGCAGGACTGTTTTAACCTTCACTTGACCTCACAGTTGAGCTGACCAGGTCTGAAAAACAGGCTTTTTCTGAAAGCAGAGGGATTTTCAGAGGTGGACAGACATGAAGCAGAACCAGAATTTCCTACGTTAAATATTCATTACATGTGGGTGGTATTTTTTTAAACATACCCAGGACTTGCTATTGAAATGCAGATGTGTATTTCCTGAATGAGGGAGGTCTTCTTTAAAGAAAGAAAGAAAGAAAGAAAGAAAGAAAGAAAGAAAGAAAGAAAGAAAGAAAGAAAGAAAGAAAAGGAACTAGACAATACCCAGAGCTGGAAATTGCCCCCTGGGCCAAGGGCAGATGTGACGCAAGACCACAAACATGCAGGGAAGACACCAAGAAGAGAAGAGGAACAAGGAATAAAAGGGCCCAAAAGAAGTAGAAAAGGCCAGCAAGTGCATCCCAGGAGAGCTAATTAAAAAGGCACAGCTGAGTCCAGCTTTTTCAGTATCCAGGAAACACTTCTCAAGATGTAATGGGCAGAGTGGTTATCAGTGGAGGACTGGGAGGCTCTTCCTGACAAAAGTGACAGAGAGAGCTGATTTTCTGTGAGCCTGGGAAACGAAGGGTCAGGTACTTCCTCCTGTGACACAGTCTTAAAGAAGCTAAATCAGAGCAGAAGAGCAGCATCACTAGGGACGCAACAGAAGAGAAATGGCTGACTGAGGCAACACACAGAAGAGGCTGCATACTAACCTCTACCAACGGAATGATGAAACCGAAGGCCCACTAGTAATATGTCTGGAAATAAATGGGGAGGAGAAAAACAGTAATAATACTGCCTATCCTTACATCATTTCCCCACCCTAAAGCTTTCTAAAATCTGAATAGAAACAGCAGTCAAGCAAGCTTATAAATGCAGAAGCATTAATTAACAGGCAGCATTGCTGTTTCCTGAACATTCAATATATAAAGGCAAAGACAGTTGAGTAGATAGATAAATGATAAATAATGATGATGAAGATAGATAGATAGATAGATAGATAGATAGATAGATAGATAGCAAAGGCATGTTATGCTTCCTTGTAGGTACAGTGTCCATGTGAGTCCATGTATATTAACATGAAGTCAGAGAACTAGGTATTTTATTTATGGATTAAATATAAAGCAAATAGAATTAAAAATCAGTTTTAATCTTTTAAATTGATTTGTTCAACCAAACATTATGCATTAACACTTACTACTGTGCTATAGGCCAAGTTGAATCCTGAGCACAGAGCAGGGAGCAAAGATGGACACAGTATCTATCCACTTTGCCACCAGGACAGAAGAACATGAGTGCTTATGCCCCAATGTGCTGAGGTCCTTTTTCCTTTCTGAGATAGGCAGTGCAAAACATTACATATGGCTTTTCTCAGGGTAAAATCAGAATCCATTTATATCAGAAAAAGATGGCTGCATTAGCTGCTTATAGGTTGGATGAATGGGAGGGAAGATCAAGAAACTGAAGAGGATTGGAAACTGTCCTCTAAGGTTGCTTCATTAACCTGGCTTTGAGGACAAAGGACTGGGCGCTGGAGGTGTGCTGATGAATAAATATACCAATAATAATAATACTAATAAATACTAATGAAAGGACTAGGTCTTTGCAAGCTGACAAGATTTACAAGCAGCAGGAACATGGGACAAAAGAGGAAAGAAAGTACAAAATGGAGAGAAAATTTTAGTAGGAAAGTGTCTGCACATTAGGAATTAATTTCTTAGTTGAAATGAACTCATCATCCTAAGAAGCAGAGAAAGCCAAGAGAGTCCATTCATTCAGTCTTTCTCTATATGGTAACTGAAAAGGTAGGCTACAAGGCTCACAGCTCCCTAGCCCCTGAGGTCAAGGTTGGGCTGGGTCTGTCTTTGACTACCTGTAAAAGCTTCACTATTAACACAGCTTCATTAGAGCTAAGGTTGTTTCACAGGCAGATCTGACCTTCATCTAGTCAAAATCATGAGTGAGAAGAAGAAGAAAAACACCTCTAAGATCAATCCCTTATTTATTCTTCAGAACATCTTCCACAGAGTACATCTCCTTTTCCAAAGATGAAACTATAAGAAAGGCAGGGTCTGAAAGTCCTTTAACATTTGTTGAGACTCAAAAAGTTTTAGATTTTATAGACTCTTCATATTTTTACATTAAATATTCTCAACTCCCCCATGTATACATGTGCCTTTATTTTTTCTAATTCTCTAGGAAAAAAAAAAAAACTAAAAACTTTAAAACAGCCATCCTGGGTTACATAAGACATGGGTTATATAAGGCATACTAAGACCAGAATAGGCAAACTGGCCATGATCTTCTAATGTAGTGCCATTGGCAGCACATTGCCCAATGAAAAGGAACAATAATATATAGATTTCCAGATTTCTTCAGATTATCTCTGCTACAAGTTATCCGGATAGTTACAAGTCAAATAATCTTAACTTTGAACTGCACTACAGTGTGTGTGTGTGTGTGTGTGTGTGTGTGTGTGTGTGTGTGTGTCTGTCTGTCTGTCTGTCTGTGTGTGTGTCTGTGTGTGTCTGTGTCTGTGTCTGTGTCTGTGTCTGTGTCTATGTCTGTGTGTTACACAGAGGACCTATACCTTTGGGAAGGTCAGTAAATTGGAAATAAGTACTCCCTCCATTAAGCAAGAGATAGTTAATTAAGTTAATAAGATCACATCTAGGTTGGAAGAAATCCAAGGCCCAGATCTGGCATCTAAGTTTGTTTTCTCATATATAAAACATGTATACATTAAACCACAAACATTCATTTTTTTAAGCAGCCATTTAGAAGGATTAAATAAAGTGATGAGCACAAATACATGAGCTTGGTCATGGAGAGCCTAGAATGAAGGACACAATATGTATCCAGTAATGTGTCACAGTAAATCAGAAAGATGTCTGAGGAATCAAGTTCTTCAAACTGAAGAAATATAGGTTAAATGACAGAAAGAGGGAAGGATTTCAGGTTTGCAATTAATTATCCATGCATTAAACGACCCTACTCAACAGCCACTACTTACCCAATGCTTTTCAAAGTTCTGAGATTGCCCTCAGAGTCATGGGCTTTCACCAGAGGTTGGGCTATTCATGGCAAATGGGTTCAATGGACTAAATTTATGGGAAAATGGAAATGAAAACGAAGCTGACAGTGTGGACTGATAAATGCTCTTGAACTTTGGAATGAGAAGTTCAAATGTCAGATGTTGGTCCCTGGGGAATCATTGTGAATTCCTTAGTAAGTGTGGAATGAAAAGTCGTTTTAGCTATTCTAGACCTATTTCTATGAGTGCAAAAAAAAAGCAAAACAAGGAGTAACTCTAAACTAGTTCAAATGCCAATATGTCTTTCTGTTGAAAATAGAGATAGTAGTGATGGCTATTGAGAAAGAAAGGATGAACTTACTTTTTCACAGGACTGAAAAATAAAAGTCCCTACTCAGACTGACTTTGAGCTGGGCTGGGCTCTGCATTCGGATATTACTCACAGATAAGGAATGCCATAAAACACCTGTGCTGGCTAATAAAACCCAACAGCATTGCCTTCACACGAGGCCCTCATCTATAGTCATCAATATTTAGTAGGACTTCTACCACAGCCTGGTAAGAGATACCGCTAGACCCACCTCTCTGCAGGGTACAGATAAAATAATTTCACTAAATATCAGAATTCCAGGGCTACCTAATCCCATTTACAGTCCCATCATAAAGTCAGTAATAATACTTTGTACTTGTGAACTGCCTCATATTGAAAATCTCCAATGTTTTATAGGCCATAAATTCTCCCAACACCCTTCAGGAGATAAAAAATAATTATGCCCTCCAATTAACAGGTAAAGTAGAAACTAGCTTAGCTGAAGAGCTCACTCGTCCAAGGCCACTGGGGTAAAACAGAGTCCACTTCTGAGACCTTGAACAAGGCTGATCTTGACTTGACAGCAAGTAGGGCAGCAGTCCTTCCCACTGGGCACTGGTCCTACTTCCCCTTCCCCTCTCTACCAATTTTTGGCAGCTTTCCTAAGTGTCCTTCAAGGTGTTAACTGGTACTGGTTGATAAGACTTAAGGTGTTAGCCTTCCCAGGAATATCTCTCTTTTATTAGGGGACTTTTGAAGGCTGGATGGATGACAAGAGCCAAAGAAAGGAATTCTTTGACTCTCTGATGTAAGGATTGCTCCTTTCCCTAGAGCACAAAGCGTCCTACACGGGGCCCTGCACCCCTGCACCTTTCCTTCCTGGAGACCATCTCCTTTGAGAAACTTCTTCCTGTGTCAGTCAGAATGAAAAGTCTTACTTTATGTCAAGGCAAAAGGAGCTGCTTGAGTGTGACATTGAGACAGTGTGTTTGTCTGTGTCCTCCCTTGGAGGGAGGGAAGGTTTCTCATGTTTTGTGGGTCTGTTCTTTGTACCCACCTCTTGTGTACAAGTGAATTGTTTCCTGTCTGGATACACAATCCAAATCCAGGCACTAGTGAGAACTCTTTCACCATGCAGGACAGACATTTTCTATGATAATTCTATGGGGATTGACAACAGCTGAAATCCCTTTTTACAGAACAGTTTGAAGCCACCAGGAAGATTCTTATTTGCCTCTGCCCTTTTATTGTGACTTGCAGCTGATATCCTGAAATAATTTGAAATAGAAAATCTCTTATATGTGATTCAAGAGAAAAGTTGGAGCTAAGAACTTCAGGTCTGATGATCACTCCCATGTCTTTAGGACATGCATCATGCTGATGATTTAAAGAAGAGTCTTGCATTATAAACAACCACTGAAAAGCCAGCTCCTGCACCAAGGACAGGTCTTGGTTCCACTGCCTGGGGGCCTCCTAAACAGTTCAAGCTAATCAACTGTCTCACTTATCCAGAGGGCCTGGTCCAGTTCCATGGGGCCACCTCAGCTACTGGTTCACAGTCGTGTGTTTCTGCTAGTTTGACTATTTGTCCCTGGGCTTTTTCCAATCATGGTCTCAATATTTCTTGCTCATATAATCCCTTTTCTCTCTCACTGCTGATTGGACCCCTGGAGCTCTACCTGGGGCTTGGCCATGGATCTCTGCATCTGCTTCCATCAGTCATTGGATGAGTGTTCTAGCATGACAGTTAGGGTATTGAACCATCTGGTCACCAGAGTAGTTCAGCTCAGGCACCCTCTGGATCATTGCCAGTAGCTGGCTTTTTGGAACCTAGGGCCTGTGCTGAGACACCAGACTGGGCTGACTCCCCAGGGGAGACCTTGCCCTGGAGGAGGTGGGAATGGGGGGGTGGATTGGGGGAGAAGGCTGGGGGGAAATACAGGGGAATCTGTGGCTGATATGTAAAATTAAATTAATTATAAAATAATTTTTTTTATTTCTTAAAAAAATAAGAAATAAAATAAACAACCACTGAATTTAGAGAGAAAAAGTGCTGAAAATAATCTTTAGTCATCCTGTCACTAAAAGAGAAGTTCACTTCTTCTGAAGGAGACACAAAATGGAATTTGATTCTGCTCGAAGGGAACAAATGTCTGCTATCAATGTGAGGCACAAAGTTACAACCAGGAGAAAACAGAAGAAAAAAAGAAATTTCTCCCTTTTCATCATCCTTTTCCTTGACGTAACAGAATGAAGTGTCACCGACTTTGACTCAGTGGCCTTTCAGCCACCATTCAATAGTGATTTACCAAACCAGACAAGAGCGTTCCTGGCACAGGGGAAGCTGGTTCTGAGGAGAAAGAAGAGTGTGCTCAAATGCCCATTCATGCTGTTACTAGCTCTCACATGTTTATGCTCCACATCCTAATAGTCTGGAGTTGTACAGAAAGCCTGCATGAAACAATGAGATCTGAAGTTGGCTGATCAGGATAGGGTGGATAGTTCAGGTTGGATTCTATCCCTGGGTCTCATTCCAGGGAAACTCATATTAGGGTAGTTAAAACAAGAACAACCACAACAGGACAGACACTACACTTGTTAGAGTTAATTCTTGCCAATGAATTCGAACTGACAAATCTGGTGTTAAAATTCAAAAATATACAGCAAACCAACTACAAAGGTCAGTACAATTCCCTTTATCTGTATTACTTTCAAAACATGTAATTCAATGAAAATGTGCTGCCTGTTGAACATAGACAGTGGGATTATGGAAACAGAACAGGAGTCACCCTTGCTCCTGTGACCTGGAGAATGCAGGAGCAAGCCACTTCGTTGTAATTCCTCTACTCAAGGCCCATGGAGCTCCTCCAGCACTATTCACAGCTTCTGCCCTGTTTACAGCAATAGTTACCAGGATTGACAACATGGATGCTTGAAATATTTATATAGCATTTGTGCAATCACTCTTCATTGCCCAGTAAAAGAACTTGTTTGCAGGGCCTGGCTCCTTGCCAGAGTTATCTTGATCTTAATTTTATAAGGCAAGAATTAACCTCAGAGTTCAAAAATTGAAAAACAGGGTGGAGGAGTTGTTGGTAGACGACCATTTGTGGTCAAGGAAAGCTGCTTGTGTTTCTGTGGGCAGATATCCAGGGGCAGTTTGAAATGACTTCCCTCAGGGAAGAAATGCCAGAGGTACACCTGGAAGCTCGGAAGCAAAGGTAGAGAACAAGATAGTCTGTAGTGATGACTTTTATCATGTCTACACTCATATCCATCCATGTATCTAAAACCTTTGTCATTGTACCTCAGCTACTGTAACTGATCTTGTTAAGGTTTTACATGGGTCATCCCAGCAGCTGCACCTAAAGTGAAGAGGGTGAAAAGGCAGAGGTGCTAATGAATGAATCTCAGATGAGGTCACCTCCCCCAGTGACTCAGTTCCAGTTCTGGGAGGATCAGTACCTTCCTCCCTCCATGGCCCCACTGCATTTATAGTTGGTGTTGGTAAAATGAATAGGACCAAAAACAAAAAACAAAAACAAAAACAAAACGATTAACAATGTGGAGAAGGGCAAAGGGAGGAGTCTAAACATGAGAGCAGGGAAACAGTGAAGGAGAGGTCACTGGGTCATTGCAGGACTCATCCCTGGGTGGGTCTTCCAACCACCCCCACATGTGAGAAACCACTGCAGAAATAAGAATGGGAATGGCCATCAAAGGATGTGTGACACAGTGAGCTGTCAGGTAAAAACTGTTGGTTCTGTGTTCCTGCTTTGAAACTGATTTCAGGACATCATCAATAAAGGATCGAGGCAATAGCAGAGAGAAAGGTTCTTAGAAGAAAATCCCTCCTGAAGGAACCGTTTCTCAAAGTCAAGAATCACATCCTAAAACAGCTGTTGGGCAGAGCCTGCTGTAAAGACAGGGAGAGACACACAGAGCCAGAGCCAGAGCCAGAAAGAGAGAACCATTGCTACAGGAAGGCCTTTCAGAGACCATTAGGAATTTAAGGACAGATTTTAGATAAAATTGCAGCACCTGAACAGTCTTCAGGGAGACACTGAGGAGGCTGGTGAGTGGCTCCGCAATGCAGAGCCCACAGACAGCAGCATGGGGAGAGCTGTGGTAGCATCTGAACTAACCCGGCCAGGCTCCTCAGTTAATGGAACACAGAAGAAAAGTGCTCCAGGTAGGCTCACCTGGTGAGTCTCTCCTGATGTGACTCAGGCTTGACTGGAAACACTCCATTGAGGGGAACAAACAATTAGCGGAAGTCAACTTTTCTCCTGTTGTTGATGGATGTTGTGATAAATTCTCATAGCACTGTTATTAGGAATAAGACTTAGAAAATGTGGAATTCGGTAACATAAAGAAAAAGTACGGTCAAGTATGCTGATCAGTTTCAAAACCTTAGTGTGCATGTTGTTCCAATTTGTTAATTAAGAAGGATAATGAAATAACATAGAAAGAGGTTTGTAGCCCTCATAATTTCTATTTTTAATTAACTAGAAAAGTCAAAATACTATATGATTATAAAGATATAATCAACACACAGAAATATTCTACACCCTAGGCAAAGAAAAAGTGTGAGTGGAAAGTATGTTCTAAAATGCTAATTTTGGTTTTGTTTGAGTCCTGTGACTATGGGTGATGTGAAAATATATAAAACACAGTTTATGCCCTCAAGGAACTGACTAATTCTTCTTTCTTATTATATTTATTTAGTCATCTTTAATTTTCATATCATTAAAACTTTAAGGAATGCCTTAATTGAAAACAAGTTGAGTGAATTTTATAAAAGGAGAAAGTAAACAAATGGTAAATCATATCATTTTTTCTATAAAAATATAAAAGTTATTTTAATTCAATAGATTTCCTAAGATAAACAAATGGGTTTGGCAGATTTAATATGACACCCATTCCACATATCATTATCTGATTTAATTCAGCTCAGCAAATATCCCTACAGAATATGTAAATATCACTGTACAAGGCAGCTCTAGAGAAGGAACCCTATAGAAGGCAATGAGAAGAAAATCTAGATGAATAATCCTTGCCACTAAGGAATTGGGAATAACAAAAGTAAATGGAAGTGAGGATGCAACCAGCTCTTCCCATACCCAAGACTGCCTTCCATTCTCATTTGGTGTTCTTCAGAGAACAGATACTGGAGGTCTAATTTTGTGTGCAAATTTTCTAGAAAGTGAGAGGTTGTCAGTAAATGGTAACTAGCAAGCAGAAGTAGAGAATGGTCACTGGAAGATGCCCAGCAGGCCATTCTTGCCCCTTGCTATGCTTGTCTGGAACATTTTTCTTCCAGAGCCTTTTATACCTGCCTTTCAAATCATGTAAGTTTCCTTTCCAACGCTGTCTTCAGGAGGCCTATCTTGACCTCAATATCACAGAACTGTGTTCTTGACCCTGCAACTCTGATTTATTATCTTCATGGCGTTTCTATGCATTCTTTCTTTTTTAATCTGTGGGAACTTCTCCACAGTTTAGGACTCTAAGCTCAGTGTGGGAAGTCTTTTGGGAGCATCTAGAACAGTGTGTGCATGCTTCATAAGATGAAGATTTGTGAATACATGGGAGAGAAACATCTGCCTCTCGGTCTGTGTCTTATTGTCTTGACTCTAGACTTACAACACACATAAAGTTTCAGTTTGTTCCCAGCTGTATCACCAGCATGTAATGGTGTCTAGCATCTAGTGATACTGCAAAAATGATGAAAACACAAAGACTGCAAAGAAAAACACTCAAAAGACAGAAAACCAGAGCTGGAGAGATGGCTCCATGGATAAGAGTATTTGCTATTCTCCAGAAGACCCAAACCCAAAGGAGAAAGGATGCTGTCTATGGCCTCCTCAGGCAACCACACACATGGCGTGTGCACACACACACACACACACACACGTTTTCCTAAGTCATGTTTTTAAAAGACAGAAAACCAAGAAGAAAAACATCATGTAAGACAGATTGTATAGTTGAATGTCGATATATGGTACATGTCTTAGGGTTTCTATTGCTGTGAAGAGACACCATGACCCCAGCAACTCTTATAAAGGACAACATTTATTTGGATGACTTACAGTTTAGAGGTTTAGTCCATTATGATCATGATGGGACATTGTGGTGTGTAGGCAGCCATGGTGCTGGAGAGGTAGCTGAGAGTTCTATGTCTTGCACAGGCAACAAGAAGTGGTCTGAAACACTAATATCTTAAAAATATATGAGACCTCAAAGCCCACCTCCATGGTGGCTCACTTCCTCCAGTAAGACCACACCCACTCCAATGAGGCCACACCTTCTAATAGTGCCACTCCCTTTGGGGGGCCATTTTCTTTCAAACTACCGTAGTATGTTTATCCCCATGATCCTTTAGCAAACTGTGTTTGCAAGTTCCAATGTGTCAATGTTATGACTGAGAGGGTGATGCAGTCCATGTTAAGCTTGGGCCAGACTGAGTGAGGATAACATTCCTGTGGATAGAAGAACTCACCAGAAAACAATGGATCAGATTTAAAGTCAGAGGTTAGATCCTGCTATCCCTCACCAACAGGGAGTGGGTATGTTTTACATTATTATTATTTTAAAATAAATGGGTCTTGCTTTGCAAAAGTAAACTAGCTGTGTAAGCAAAGTCTCCTGGGTGCTGTAGGAGAAGTACTGAGTACCACTAAGATGGAAAGACAGAGTCCCCTGGGTGCTGTAGGAGAAGTACTGAGTACCGATAAGATGGAAAGGAGCAGGAACAAACAACACTTTGGAATTTCCATGGAAAAGGTAACAGTTTCAGATGGATGAGATGCCATAGACAAATCAGGGAAGCCAGCAGATGGGAAAGCTGGCAGGAGCAGTCCACTCTGGCTGCTGTATTGGAAGTGTGTGGAAAAGAGGGAGAAACACCCAAACACCAGGTGGAGGGGAAATCGGAAAAGTTTGAGTAGAGCCTAAGGGATTGATTTGATTTTTTTTTTTTTAATGTAGTTGGTTATATGCAGCTCTGTATTGCCTTTGGAAGAAAGCTTATAGCAAGAATGGACTGTTTGGAGAGCATATATCTAGTAGTTGGCTACTTGGATACTATATAGTCGGTATCCTAAAATGGCTTCTAGTGACCTTTTAAGGGGCCCTCCATTTTGAGTGGGAAGAGGCCATGGATCTGAGGGCATTCCACTAAGATGATTAGCTTACATCACATGCCAAAGTTGACATTAAAAGATGGAGATAATCATTGCTGACCTAGCCTTGGGTAAGCTCTTTAAAAGAATATCGTTTTGGGTTTTTTGTTGTTGTTGTTTTTTTGTGTTTTTTTTTGGGGGGGGGGTTTGTTGTTGTTGTTGTTGTTGTTTTGGGGTTTTGTTTTTGTTTTCTGTAGAAAGAGATTGGAAGTACTCCTGTAAATATGAAAGAAATTCTTCATTGCTAGATAAACATAGAGGGGAGCACATAGCAGAAATGTCCAGGGCTTTCCAGAGCTGATAGGAACCGTGGTGAACAGCTAGATGAGACCTCAGTCTCACAACTGGCAGAAATGGCTGAAAATGAATGAGCTTGGAAGGGGATTTTTGTTTTGTTTAGTTTGGAGCCCTCAAATAAAAACACCAAACTGGCCAACAATTTGACTGTAACTCCCTGAGCAGAGAAATCAGCTGAGCACACCTGTACTATAGACCTGGAAGATAATAAATGTGCATCGTTTTAAGCCTCTAAACTTGTGGTAATTGCTTACACAGCAGTAGAAATCAAGCACTGCTGGAGAGAAGGAAACCAAGTGCCAATTGGGGACTCCCTGTGACAATCTGAGAAAAATCAAATAAGGACCATGACATGGGACCTGGTGGCTGAAAGGGTAAAGGGATCAGTCATAAGAGTTTGCAGTCAAGAGTATGCTTGGAGGCTAGAAATGATGAACTTCATTTTTCCATATGCTAAATTCATGATATCAACAGGTTATCCACACATTTACTGAAAGTGGGTGCTGAGACCCCATAGAGAAGGCAAAGTAAAGCATATCATCTGTAGCTACCCTGACAGCTAAATACAAGCACACAGTGTGACTTAACTGAGGAAGTAAGAAGTGAGAAACACTGGGCAAGGGGCCAAGACAATTCCATAAATGTGGCCTCTTACACCCCAGTGCAGATCTCTCTCTCAGCATTGGATATGCTCTATGTGGATGATATTCTTCTTCTGTGTTGAACATGCTGTCCAAAAATATCTTGAAAAATCTTCTGCTTCACTTTAAAACTGTTCAAATGTCATCTTGTCCATGCAGTGTGTCTTCTGTGGTTTCCAGGGGAAAAAAGGACTCAGTCAATCAAAATTACATCAATATTTCCAAAGTTAATTAATAAGCTATCTCATGCCTCCAGTAGACTAAGTTTTCCCAGGAAGAGACCACATGTTATCATCTTCAAATTCTTGACACTAAGTTAACTGTCACGATCAAAATAGATACAAAATATTTACTGGCTAGATGAAACAAAGATAGGAGAAATAAAAAAGAGAGGAACCAGAACCCACAGCTGCAAATACATCCTTACGTAACATTAAATTTATGTTAACTTTTCCTGGGGCTGTAGGAGCAAATGAGTATTCATTCACTCCAGGGTACCAATGACAGACCAAAAAATGCAACTCCATCCAAGTCCAAGTCTATGAACCACAAAGTTAAATTGTGGTCACTTATAGCAGCGTGGGTAAGGAGCTACCTACAAGATCATGCGAAACTTACCAGTAGCTATATCACTGAAGAAGAGCCCTTGCCCAAAAATCATTAATCACTTATATATCCACAGGGAGGGCTGTGGGGCCCATGCTCCTCAAAAGCCCTCCTTCCCACCCACAGAGAAATGTTAGTGGGACCAATCTTGTGAAAAATCTATATGGATTTTCACAACTGGCCTAATTTTAAAACACTAATGGTCACGCCATATTCAGTGCATAGTGTTCCACAGTATGTGAGTATTCAATAATGATTTTTGATGGGAAGATTTTAATACATGAATGCACATAGTGCCCAAGAATGCCAAAAGAAAAGTTATACACAGTGTACATATAGACATATAGATATAGGCTTTTGCAGCCAAAAGTAAAGTTCAATTCAACAGACTCCACTAAAATTCAAATTGTGTTTTGCTGTGGCTTGCAGCTATGAAAAAACCGTTCTTTAAATCTTTGCATTTGGGAAAGAGAGGACAATGTGTCCCTGGCCCAGCAGTTAGTTGTAACAGTAACACTAGTATATGTGGAATGTCCTATTATTAAAATTAAAACAACTCAATTAATCTGACACAATAGAGAAATCAGATACAAGACATTTGTACCAGTGGTGTATTTAGCTCTGAAGTTACTCTTTGTGCAAAGCTCCGAACCCTCCATAAATCAATAAATCCTAAACTGGAGGCTGGCCAGAATTAGAAAGCCTATGATCTAGTTATTTATTGTTTGGAGAGAGCAGGCATCAAAAGATACCAACATTCTGAAACAATTTAGAGGACCAGATCTGAGATTCTGTGGCCCTGACAATAGTAAGCTGTTGTCCCACTGTTTTGAAGCATCTCAGTGGCAACCCCAGGGGTGCTGATGAGGGGATAGTTTGCTTTCAAATCAACTCCGGAAGAGCTTCTCACAAGATTGGCACAGGTGCCTGTGCTTGTCTTTGTTAGACACCCTGCTCCTGGATTTCCTCTCTCTCCTCTGTGCTCTACCTTTCTTGGGGTATAGTGGAAATGAGCCTAAAGAGGTTTAAGATTTGGAGTCTCATGGTGGTGTCCATTTGGTTTAATGGTTTTCACATTCCGATTCTTTTCTAGTCTTACAGCTGACAGCCCCTGGTAGGGATGGATCACTTCATATGCTTAATGCCTGGATACTTTCCTTGTTTTGAATCTAGTAAATGGTCACTGAAACACAAAGATGGGTGTGATCTGATATCTGCTTGTGACAAAAACTGACAGGCAATTCTCCTAGGTCTCTGCCAACTCTTTTTAATTATTATTACAGCTTTTAAAATTATTTTGCAGATCAACCACCATTTCTCTTCTCCTCCCGTTCCCTAGCCATATTCTTTCTACTCCCCCACCCCACCCCCTGCCATCCACTCCTCAGAAAGGGTAAGCCCTTCCATAGGAGTCAACAAAGGATGGCCTATCAACCAGCTCTTCCCAAGCATTGAGTATATGCTGGGCCCTATGTTAATATTTTCTCCCTACCCCACTACCCTCCTCACCCCAGACCACCATCCTTCATAGTCCTCTCCCTTCCTTCCTTGCTCCCTCCCTCCCTCCCTTTCCCCTCTCCTCTGACAGGGTCTTAGTCTTGCTATGTAGACCAGGGTGGCTTTGAACTCATATATAGCTTTTACTGAGTCCTCCTGAGTCCAAGGATTATAACCGTGTGCTACTGGGCCCAGAGGAGAAAATCCAAGCTCAGAGAAGTGAAGGTTCATTCAGTTAGAAAGATGTGAAGGCATAAAAGGTATGTAGTCATTTCCACAAATTATAAGGACTATATAAGTTACAGGGCAACAAACTGCAGTGGAAATAGATACCATGTACTGGAGTTAAAGGCCTGAGGGAGAAAGGTCCTTGGGGATACTAAGAGAAGGGGATGGACTTTTCACACCGAGGGCTCTGGCTGGAGGAAACAGGACTATGACCCTAAGGTACTGACAGGTCACAGTGACCACCTTACGCAGGAAGAAGAGGGAATTTCCTACTCAGGTTGGCATTGCTTCAAGACAGAGCATGAAGATGTGAGAACATTTCACACAGCTGAGACAGGGCAGGAAGGGGAGGGAACACAAAGACTCACAGGGGAAATCAAAGAGTAAGTTTCCAGTGCCTATTGAATTTTGCAATTAGGTTTTCATTATTAATCACAAAAGCTATTATGTTTTCTGTGCCCGGCGAAGATCACCCACATGATCTCCTTGAAGCCTGTCAACCTCTCTCGAAGTCTGTGTTATTATCTGCAGGGTTGTTCCTGGGGTGGCTAAGGGCAAAATCCAAACAACACAACAGTGGGTTGAGAAGGAACTGAGTGGGGAGAATATGGTCTGCATTTGGGATAATTTGGGCTGAAAGGAATTGAGTCTCTGCTAAAAACTAGTCATGTGCCAGTCACGGAGTACTGCTTTCTAATAGTATTCCAGCAAAACTCTAAGAGGAATTTATTATTCACCAATAAAGGAGAAACTAAAATTTGAAGGCTCATTGTGACCTGTGAACCTATTCCTTTCCCAAAATGCCCATGCCCCAGAGACAGGACAGCTTTCTGTAAGGGACAGTGAACAAGAGTTCTATTGCCACCGCCAGAAGTATGGTAAGGACATGCTCAGGGATTGTTTGTTCAAGTCAGTTTCAAAGTCACTTCCATCCTCAAGAGTGTGGTTACAGCAGCCTGGAAGTCAGGTTCCCTTGGTTTGGAACTTAATTCTGCCACCTACTAGGCATCTCCTTTTCCCTCAGTCTTCTAGCCTGTAGAGTGGGTTTTGTTTTGAAGATTTTTTGAAAACAATACCTGTAGCCCACGGTGGGTGATATATGCCTGTAATCCCAATGCCAGAAGGCTGAGGCAGTAAGACTGTAAATTCAAGGCCAGCCTTAGCTGCACAGTGAAACCCTATCTGGGGTTGCCGGAAGAAAGCAAGTGCCTGGGACATGGTACCAGACTGCTGGCCAACGATACAGGAATGGCTTGGCCATCAGAACTAGCTACATTCAAGTCTGCTCTGCTCACCAGGTTCTTCTAGAATTCGGTGACCCGCTCTCACATCAACATTCCTCAAAGAAACCCATCTAGAGAGTCTGGTAGGATGGGAGTAGGCTTGTGGTAGTTAGCTTGTATTTTTTACCTTGGGGTGCAATTTCATTTAGTTTATCTCCTCAGAAGAAGATGAGGATGTATGTGAAAAAGAAAGGCCATGATGGGTTAAGTTTTAGGATGATGGTGCAGGTGTCTAGGTCCCAAGACTCTGAAAAGGAGCCAAGTGTGACATTCATGTAGTGGGGATTTTATTTGGAATCAGAAGAATACACAACAGATTTCAGTAGCAAACACCTCCACAACAAACAGCAACAATGGAAGAAGCGCTCCTGTTCGTTTCTGCCTTTTTTGCTATCAGGAATGTAGCCACTGTGCTCAGATTTTCTTTTAAATCCCTCCTACTCTTCCTCCAGCACCCCCTCGCCTGAGCCACCTGCCCCTCCCTGCGCGCCCTTCCCCTTTCTCCGCGGCCTTCTGGTTCTAGTTCGCTGGTTACTTCGCTCCCGGCTTCTCTTCTGGAGATAGTCTTGTCCCAGCTGCCTTAGGAGGGCGAGCTAGAGGCTAGAGGGAGAAACTGGCCACAGGCGGACTGGACAGATCCGACCAGGGCAAGAAGGAACAAAACCAGTCGGTCTCTGTATCTCTGTGTGTCTCTGTCTCTATCACACACACACACACACACACACACACACACACACACACACACACACACACACACACTTACTCACTCACACTCACACATACACACACCACGTCCTCTGAGAACTCAGCTGGCTGCGACCGCGCACACCCCGCCCCGGCGCGCGTCCCAGGCCGGTGGAGCGCAGATCCAGATCCCCAGCGCGGCCACTTGGCCGGGTGTTCCCGAGCCTCAGGTGGCGCGGGAGGGAGAGCCCGCGTGTGACCACCCGGCTGCGCACGCCGAGACCTTCAGCCCTTCGGTCGGCCAGGGGAGCCGAGCGGACGCATCTGCCACCCAGAGCCCACCTGCCGGTCCCCGCGGTCCCCGCTCCAGCTGTGCGGGGCTCTGGGCGCCTACTCCGCAGCTGGAGCGCCACGGGAGGCTCTGCCGCCGTCCCCTGAGCCTCCAGAGTGCCCCAGGAGACCCGAAGAAGCGTGGCGCGACAGCGGGAGCTCGCAATGGCCAGGGCGCGAGGGTGGCTGTGTCTGTGGCTGGGCTGCTTCTGCCTGGACCTGGCGCTGGGACAGAGACCGAGCCTGCATCTCCCTGAGCTCAGCCGGGCTGGGACTGGCGACCGCACGACAGGTGGTGACCCGAGCCCCGACCTGCCGCCGCACGACAAGGTGTCGGAGCACATGCTGTGGCTCTATGACAGGTACAGCGGCAGCAGCAGAGTCCTGGACACCAGGACGCCGGGCTCGCAGCCCCTGGGTCCCCAGTCACTGCACGGTGGCAACACGGTCCGCAGCTTCCGAGCCGTAGCCGCAGGTGAGTGCGGAGGGGAGGGAGCCCTTCCCGCCCCGGAGTACAGAGGGCAGCCCCTCCCGTGGTGCCACCTAGCTGTCTCTCGGCCCCGGGAGCTGCTGTCCTGGGACCTTACTAGGACTCTGCCTTCCGGGTCCCTCTACCCTCTCGGAGTTCTCCAGTTGAGTTCTGGGTGAGCCTAGTCTGAGCCGGACTGAGACAGGAAAGTGGGAGAAGAGCTGGGACGGTGGCGGGACTTAGAGGTGCAGTGTGGGACGAAGCCAAAGGACAACACCCGCGCAGACTAGCACTCTCCCGGGCACCCCTGCCGATATCTTATGCTGATGATTAAACTGCTCAGCGGAAATTCCCTCCGACAGGCTTTGGCGGCATTTATACTGGAACGGATGCCATTTTATGCCAACCTAGGGCCCCGGAGAGCAAAGCACACTCAACAGGCCACTTCCCCAGACACAGCCCTCTTGGAGCTTTGTGCTGCCATTTCTGACACTTTCTTCGTGATAGTCCCCCAGGGGCAAACACACAAACAAAACCAGGTGCATGAGTGTTTAGATTATTTCTAACCCATCTGGGCAAATAACTCTTGCTTGGTCCAAGCTGGAAAGAGCCGGGGATGGGAAGAGGCCGCCGGTGGAGAGTAAACTCCTTTTAGTACCAGCGATGAAAATTTCATCTTCCCGTTTTTTTCAACACAGATCATTAAGACTGAAATTCAGGGCTTAATGCCACCCCCACCCCAAGTACACCAGCCCTTGGGCTGGTGGGAACAGTTGACTCCAACAGTTTGAGGGCAAATTCTCTCGACGTTCGCTGTTTTTATCTGCTTTGAGGATGCAGTAGGGGTTATGTGAACTGCCTTCAGGATTCAGGAATAGGTGACTGCGAAGATTGCCTTTCAGGCTTATGTTGAAGAATGGGCCAGAATGTTCAAGAATAGAGGCTATGTGTCTCCAATGCTCTTTTAATACTGTCCAATTTACTGGATGAATTTTCCCCCAACTTCACTGGTTAGGAATCCTGGCAGAAAAAGGGGATGGGGGTGGGGGTTGTCCATCAAGGAAAGCCCTTACTTATCATTGTGAATTCACTCTGCAACAGAGACACGACGACATGTGCAGTAAATGTGAGTTATGTTTTCAACGCGGAGAAGTCTTTAGCTAGAAGTTGAGCTTAGTCAGATTTCACTCTCTTCATAGACCCATGGGCAGGACCTTGTAAAGAGCTGTCCTCTACTGAGGACACAGAAACCTATCTCGCCTGGTGCATAGCATCCTAGACACTTCAAGAGACTACCCTGACAGCTCACCACAGCAGTGGCCCCTCTGTTTACATTAATGCAATGCCTAGGGCAGAGCTCAGCAAACCAGAAGTGTGGGGCTAACAAGGTCTGGAAGGAGGCTGGTGGGTGGGCAAAGCAGGTGGCAAGGAGGAAGACGCCCAAATCTCTCTGGCTTTGATATTTTTATTTGACTCTGTTCCCAGAGAAGAGTTGAGACATCCAAGTGACAAATTATTTTTGTAACAACAAGTTTTATTTTTGGTATGTGTCACAGTGTTTGAAGGTAAAACTTGATTTTTGTCTCATTCACACACCTTGTTTAGCTACTGATTTTAGACAGAATAAATCATGGGTAAGAACTTAAGCACATCTCTGGCTTTCACTCATTCCACCCATTATAATTCCAGTGTCCATTATCAGCCTCACCGTAATCTTATACCATCAAATGATAAACTGTTTTACAGAGGCCTGACACTCCCTTGAAATGATGGATTGCAGCATGGAACATATATACAAGGCTGTGTGCCCTGATAAGAAAAGTAATCCCTTTAGCATCCTACAAACTATTTTAATGACTTATTCATCAAATGCAGACACTGATTTCTTTGGTTTTCTGTTTCGCTGTTCTTGTTGTTGTTATCTTTTTTTGTGAAAGCTTAAGTGTCATGTTACCTCTCCTTGGAGATTCCTGAAGAGGTGCTTCATGTTGAACTCCTAGTATGTTTAGTTACTCATAGGGTGGAAAGACTTTGTTAGAAGACCTTTCTGGCTGTAATGTGGCAGGACTCTAGCAAGGACAGTGCTAAAGTGTTGCTCCCCCTTCATCAGCACCAGTATCTCAACACACCCTTCACTTAGTGATCTGTGTGGATGCAGGCAAAAGACACTGTCTGTGTTAGGAAATTAGATTTGTTTGTTTTTCAGCCCAACATGCTTAAGTTCCACATCATATGTGCTTCTCTCTACCTAAGGTGTTACAGATTTTATGAAATGTCAGGTGTCTGTGCTCTGTGGATGGAGTACCTACTGGTCTACCAGGCAAGTGCTTACTCCGGCTGAGTTATAGCGTTAGAGAGCCATTTGCTCCTTGAAACATACCTGATTAGAATTATTTATTGTTCTAAGCCTAGAATAACTGAAACTGAGCTGCTGTGGCCTCTTTCTGATTGCTTCCTACTTAAACCATTACTTGATGGTGGGTGGCATGGATCCTAAACATACTTTGTGCTACCCTCTTTCTCCTCTCTCAGCTCCAGGCAGTTGGTGTGCCAAAACCATGAGTTTGGTGTCTTGTAAGCTTTCCTTTTGATGTGTAAGACTTTAAGTAAAGATGGGTTTCATCTTTTCCTTTGTAAAAACTGATTCACAAAGTTGTAGATGACAAAGAATCATCCAAGGGGAAGACAGAAGGGGGTGAGATTAGCTTTTATTTTAATCTTGATTTAAGTTTGTTCTTGGCTACTGTGGGCTAACACAATATTTTACACAAGGTTTTCTCCTGTCCTCATCCTTCACAGTACAGAATGTATGCTCTTTATTTCCATAGTCACTCGATCTTACTTGTCCTAGTCATAACTTCTCTAGGAAAAGCAATGGGAGCTTAGTTTTCTTATTAAAAAAACTCTCACTACTTAGGACATACAACTATAAAAGTATCACATTCCAGTGGGTGTGTATTGCCTTTAAGAAAGTTAGAACTTGCCTTCATGAATAAAAGCAGGAAATATTGAGGTAATGTAGACTCACAAGTGAATGCTGGGCCTCAGTGGAGAAGGACCAGAAGATTCCTGCCTAATATGAATCAAAACCTCTCAACGTAAAGAACTGTAATTTTGAAATACTTCTAAAGTACAATGCTAACCTATAAGGCTGTAGAATGGGTCAGTGGGGAAGAGCCATTTTTGCTGTGTTCTATGGCAAGATAATAATAATAACATTATTAAGATATAGTAATCAAGATTCCAGGCATCTAGAAACAAGGCTGGAAACTACAGAGTCCTTGCATTGTATGATGTTTTTATTTAAGGGACAATGGTACATCTGGAGGAGAGGCGCTGGGATGTGCAGCTGCTTTGAATTATACACTACTTTGAATACATGATAGCCCCTAATGAAGTTTTACTGTAATAGGCAAGACAGCTTTACAATTCCTGACATTTAAAAATCCATAATACCATGGATTCTTGATTATTCATGCTGGATGGAAAGGAAAAAAGAGAATGAATTACATTTTTTTTTAAATTCATATGTAGCTTTGTAGTGTAGTTACACACACTCAAAGACCCCAAGAGACTGTGAAGGTCAATGTGAAAAACTCCTAAGCAGATAATTCATTCAAGTAGATGATTTATTCAATTTTATGGACTAAAAATGCATACATAATAAAGAATTGAGAGGGTTACATGCATTACCTGAGCCATGGAAGTTCATAAGTGCTTGTTTGATTGGCTCAGATATTTTAATTAGATAAAAATGTGTAGGCTAAATTTACTTTTTAAGTATTTTTGCTGTATAAACTTTTATATTACTGAAGAAAACAGGTCCTTTAATGGAAGCAGAAATGGGCTTCATAATATATTTGCTGCATGAATTTTCAGCATACAGATCTAATTTCAAAACCATTCTTTCTAGTGGCCTGATCTTATGTTATAAAGGAAAATTTCAGAGAAAGAGGTCTCTGGAAGGTATTATATAGAACTGGGTGCCAAGGTCAAATGAGTTGGGAAAAAAAAAATGATCAGCATGGAACAGGCCCTTTAGTGGTAGTGTCTCCTTAAAAGAACAAATTTTCTCCTTTTTCTTCAATAGAACCTTCTGAGAATTGTGGCCCTAGAACGTCTAGTTGGAAAAATCCTGCTTCAAAAGCATCCTAATTCACCATAAAAGATCCGCAAAATTCAATGACAGTCTCACTGCAAGTGAGCTGGGTTCTCACTTCCCAGCTGTACCGGCTTGGGACATATGATCACACTGTCATGTTGGGGACTTAGTCCAGTTGGGACTGTCCTGCCTCCTTGGTTCCAGGTTAAAAATGTCTATGAGTATAACTGTAGAGTCCCTTTGTCTTGGCATTTTGTTTTCTTCACATCTGTATGAGATGTCTTTCATTGTTTTCTTCTCCGTGGTTGATATTTATTGTTTTACAACAGGCATAATAGCTTGAAAAGTAAAATTATGTTATTTGTGGAAAAATACAGTAGTGGAAATACACATCACTTCATTAATATTTGGGTCAGCATTCATACCTTGATGAAAGGAACATTTACTCAAGACTTCTATCAGGTTTTTATCTCCAGTATTTGCTGTATTTAACAGATATTTTGAAGTTATACTTACCAGGAATCATGCAACAATTGTTGGGTAATTTGACATTCATTGTCTATGATCTAATCAGGTGCTGCATTATGGGGAATTATTTTTATATCCAAATTGTGATGATTTTTCCCATTTGTTGATTTTGTAAAGCCTGATAGCCAGTATCTCCATCATTTTACTGTAGCAATAGTAGCAGAAAGTTTGAATTCTTACTGTTAAGAATTATGTCATTAAATAGACTTAGAGAGAGAGAGAGAGAGAGAGAGAGAGTTGTCTGTGTGTGAGAATGCCATGTGTATCTTGATGTCCTTAGAATCCAGATGAGAGTGCCAAGTCCCTTAGAGCTGAGTTCTGAGAAGACAGTCACCTGCCATCCAAAGCTGACTGGCCAGCTCTCTCTTTTAATCAACCCATCAGTTCACAAACACCCTGAAAAAAGAAGGACATTAAATTTTCATAAGTTTCTTTTGAAGTTTCCACCACAGAAAAACATAACACACTGAATGAAACAAGAAAGAGAGTATTAGCCAACATTTCAGTGAGTGTTTATCAGTGCTGGGATTCTGAACACTCTGGGACCACTCTAGAGCAGTGGTCCTCGGGGCTCAGAAGTGCCCACTTGCCAGGTGAAAGACCAGAGTTTCACTCCCACAATTTGCTTCAGATTGTCCCCAGGGTGGGCTAAATAGTGCTCACAAGCATCTTGGTGATCTCCATGCCCCACAACATAGACTAACCAGCTTCAAGGAATCTATTAAGGAACATTGCAACAATGCTTTGCTCAGTCACCAAGGACAGGGCAAAACTAATCACCTGTTGAAAATAGGGTTGGAATAGCATGGATTGTACCATAAGATGAGTTCTCTTTGTCTACATCATCCTGCAATACCCAGTGATGCACAAGCACATGCTTACTCCCAACACTGGAGATGCATTGGTGTTTTATGTGGAACCAGAGGGGGAAAGTTTCTGAAAAAGATTAAGAATACTCCACATTTCTAAACTTGTTTTGTGTCTTTAGATTGACTTTTTCATTTGAGTTTCACCCTTTGGTGAATCTCTGAGTTTGAGGCCAGCCTGGTCTACAAAGCAGGTTCCAGGGCAGCCAGGGCTACACAGAGAAACCCTGTGTCAAAAAAACAAAAGCAAACAAACAAAAAGAAAAGGAAATCATAATCATTTGGCTCAACTAATCCCTGAGTTCAGAGGCTACACTCAGTTACATCTTCACATTAACTCATGGACTTATGCTAGAAGTTGCTGTGAACAAAAAATAAACAATATACCACATCCTAGCTGTTTAAAATAAGAGGGATGAACACAAAGAAAATCCTGAAATTCTAGATTACTGACTGCAATCAGTATGTAAAGGAACGTTGGACAGTACCTTACTTAGTAAAATAAAAGGAAAAAGCTGAAGCTAGTAACACTGTGAGATAATTGTGTCCAAGTGCTTTAAGTGATAGCATTTCCAGTCTAGCTAAGGCACTGTGGCTACTGTAGTAGAGATGATGGCTACTATTGACAAGAGAAGATGCACCCTAAAATGAGGTAGGGTGCAGGAATATTCAGGCAACACACCATGGTCATACCACACAATGCTATTTTAGAGAAATGAAAAAGAAATCCTCTCCTTAAAAATAATCATTTTTTGCCCTTGTAGAACCTTCAAAAGAAGTGATGTCTCAAAATTGGATCCTTTTTCTCACACTCGAAGGGATTTCAGCATAATGGGATTGTTCAATGAGAGAGAAGAGACCTAGGGTTTGCCTAGTTAGCCTTCAGAAGGCAGGGCTTCTCTCACTTTGCCTTGACAATGTGGGGGACTGGCCACAGTTTGTCATATTGTGTGAATTCAGCAAACATTTCAGTGGACTTGAATATGTTTAAGTAGTGAGATGAGAGAAGAAAATAGCAGCAGAGCTATCAACAACGAACACAACCTTTAAAAATAAATTGACTTTAAAAATAATTTCCAGTATGATATGCTACCATTAACATATACAACAAGAATATTATACTTCAAAAAATAACTTCTTTAATAATTTCTCTTTTCAAATGCACAAGAAGGGAAGTGTAGAGAGTCCTCACACTCAAGAATGGCTTCGCCAGCTTTGGGGAATTTGAACTTACTTGACATACTTTTTACCTTGGTGTTAAGTAGGAAACACTCTTAAACTTGGTAAATGTATCAGTTGTTTATTTAACAAATTGAACAAATGATCCTCAGTATACAGGTGATCCAGAGTGTAAAAGTAAGCAATGGGCATTCAAAGAGTCACAGGACCTTTGAATGAGTCTACCCCCTGGGAGTTCACAGTCTAGGAATGCCCTTGGGTGGAGGCTCTGTGCACATAAACAATTAGTGAACATTTTTCTATTCTAGAAAAACATACATTATCTCATCTTTGGCTGGTGTTTTTCTCTGGACATAGTGAATAGCTGATTTGGGATTGCACAAAACTTCATCATTTGACTGAGACTTCAAAATAACACAAAATGCTGTGACTGGCATTCGATTTCAGAGCCTCTATCTGAAAGTCAAAGGCAGCCTGGAGAAATGCTGTCAGCCAGTGACTTCTGTGTATCACCCCCACCTTCACCCCAACTCCCAGGCACTAGGCCTTTCTAGCAACTCAACTTCCTCTGGAGAAAGAAATAGGGAGTGGGTGTGGAAACCTGTGCTTAATTACATATTTTCAGTATGATTGAAATATTTTCTCTGCTTCCTAGGGATTTAACTAATCATCAAGATTTCATTTAGTCTATTTGCTTTAAAATCAGACCTTGCATAGAAAGCTTTCCATTGTATCTACTAATTCCCTTTGAAAATGTTCTGTGTGGGCCAGCATGAAAGTGCACTAACTGCCTTTACTGTTCCTACATCACCATCTCAGCTAGTCACAAGAGGGTGATGAACACACGGAGGCTAAAGCGATCTTGAGACCCCTAAGTTGGAGCCTAATTATAAATCCCCAAACTGGAGTCCACTCCCTAAACTCAATTTTTTTTTTTTTTCAGATTAGAAACCTTTATTTAGGTCTTACACCTTTATTTAATGATCAAAATCTTTAGGAAGATCAATACAGGTAATAGGCAACCCGAGGTCCCCTCCAAAAGGTTGCTAACTTGCCAGCTAATTTCTGCGCTCCTTTATTTTGTAGTAAGTGAACAAAATTAGTGTGTGCATTTTACAAAACAAAATAAAAAGCACTTAACTGCACTCAGCTGGAGGGCAGGAAAATACAGTGCAAAACAAGGCCTTGTCTTCAAAGGAGTCCATGCTGTGAGGAAGAAGTCACTGTGCAAAGAAATGATCCCAGAGCCAGGCCCTAGCCAAGGCATGGGTTGTCAGGACAAGCTGACCTCCAGGCTGGTGCAGTTGTCTTCAAGGAAAAAAAACCTCAGCACCCAGGGACTAGCTCAGTAGGAGAGCTTGCCTGGCTTGCTCAAGACCCTTTGATGTCCAGCACAGAAACCCACCTTCCAAAGCACCCTCCGGTTCTCAGATATGGAGGACTCTCAGGACAGTCAGAACACAAGGTTGTGATTGGCCAACACAGGCCAAAGTGAATTGAACTTGTGCTGAATGGCCACCAAAAGTATGAAAATAGCACCACCTATTGGTAGCCATATTTTTCTCATTTTTTTAAAAAAAAAAAAAAAGCTGGTACTTTCTGCTTTGAGAAAAGCTAGAAACAAACCTACTACTGTATTTTTTTTTTTTTTGCTGTGTTTTGTAAGATTCCTAAGAAGTTTCTGACTCCTGCACACCTTCTGCTACAGTATGGGGACTTTCCTATAGTGGTAATTGACTGCCTCCCTGCAAGTCCCATACATGTTTCTCAGTTAAGTTGGAGTCATAACTTAAATTACCCTGAATCCAGCGCAAAATTCAGCTATAACTTTAACATTTCAGTCTCTCCTACAGCACTGAAAGACACATCATGACTGTTCTGAAGCCTCTCGCATATTCAAACACAATTCTTGAAGCTGGAGAGATGGCTCCGAGGCTGAAAGTTTAAACTGCTCTTGGACAGGATAGGCATTTGCTTCCTAGCACCTGCTCCCAACCAGGGCCTCACAACCACCTGTAGTTATAGGTCCAGGGAGAACTGATACCTCATAAAAAAAAATTGTGGTTATCACTCCTCGCCAAAGAAGCTTGACTCTACAGCAAATGGAGACAGACCATTACAGAACCACTACTGGGCACAATGAGGAGAACAATGGGTCGTGGAGACTCCAGCCTCAGGGGACTCATCTGTAGCCCAGCTCCTGCATCTATTGCTCAGGGAACATTGTGGGAAAGGGAGGGAAGCTCAGCTGAGCCAGAATGCCAGGAAGTCTTCTCTAAGACTGTTTCAATAGAAGTAAGCTGCACAGACAAGATCTTATAACAATGTATCAATATAGATGCTAACACTGACGGGGGAACATCTCCCAGGGTCAACCCCTAGACAAAGAGCTATAGGCAACTAATGACCACTGAGAGGGAGGATTAAGCTCTACCAAGGATGAGCCCCTTAATTGGTTATCCAATACAATATGGTCAGCCCTGAAACCATAAACCATATACCATATACAAGAAACAACGAAAAAGGACTCAGCAGGTTGTGTTTATATATTTATAAGGTGTGTGTATGTGTGTGTGTGTGTGTGTGTGTGTGTGTGTGATCATAGTCAAAGAAAAAGAGTCTATCGATTTGAGAGTTGGGACTATCTTAGTGTTTCTAGTTATGTTACTTCAACAAGGCCACACCTCCTATTAGTGCCACTGTCTTTGGGGGTCATTTTCTTTTAAACTACCATATTCCATTCCCTGGCCCCCAAAGGCTTTTAGCTATATCATAATGCAAAAATGCATTCAGTCCAACTTCAAAACTCCCCATAGTCTATCACAGTCTCAACAATGTTTCAAAGTTCAAAGTCTCTTCTGAGATCTGTGCAATCTCTTAACTGTAATCTCCCATAAAATCAAAGAGCAGATCACATACTCCCAACATATAATGGCATTACCATTCCAAAATGTAGGGAAGGGAGTACAGTGAGGAAATGCTGGGCCAAAGCAAGACCCAAAACCAGCTGGGGAAACTCCAAACTTGTCATCTCCATGTCTGATGTCAAAGTGCTTTGCAGATATTCAACTCCTTTCAGCTTTGTTGTTTGCAACACACTTCTATCTCTTGGGCTGGTCCCACTCCCAGTTAGCAGTTCTTCCTGGCAGATACCCCATGACTATGGCATCTCCAACATCTTGAGGTGTCCAAGGAAACCCAGGCTTCACTTCACAGCTTCACACAATGGCTTCTCTAGGCCTCCATTCAGGAACATCCCTGACACATGCCTAGCCTCAGTGGCTTTCCATAGTCTTCCCCATTTTTAATTTATTTAAGATAACCCCCTTACAATTTCCAAACAGAAAATACAAAATAAACAGACTTGGTTTCAAATATACAAACAGTGGCAGGAGTTGAAAGCATTGCTGACGGCACTGTCATAGGATGTCAGCACACTCCAAGGCACGTCAGTGATCCTGAGGAATAAACACGGTTTCTCTTTCCTCCCACTGAGATGTTCTCAGAATAAGTCACTGCTCTTTGACATATTTTCCGTGGAGACAACATGGGGCCTGCATGCTGACAATTGGAGTAGTCCATCCCCAGAAGCACATGGCTAATGGCCAAGTTCCTCTTTTAAAGAAGGTCAGAGCTAAAACAACTCCTAATCTAAAACCAGTACCTAGCTTCACCACTGCCTTGGCCATGCAGTGCTCCCACTTTCTGCTGAGGTTGGACTCCAACATGTTCTCCACCAACAACTCCCAAGCTCCACATAGCCAGCCCCTCTCTCTGACTGATCAGTAGTCTCTAGAGAGCCTTTCCATAGTCTTGAGGGCAAATTCCATAGCCTCTTCCTTCTATCCTTAACTCCAGAACCATGTGACCAAAGCTGCCAAGTTCTGCTGCTTACTGGGGCTGGAACATGGTTCCCTTGTTCAATTATATCTTCACTAGCTTTCTGTTTTCTGCTTAATCTTGCCTGTTCTGGAATTTGCTCTGTAGACCAGGCTGGCCTCCAACTCAGAGATCTACCAGCCTCTCCCTCTGGAGTGCTGGGATTAAAGGCATGCACCACCACACCTGGCTCTAAGCTTTTCTTTAATTCTTTCCAAAAAGTTGGAAACTTACCTTGGTGGGATCTTTCCCTGAGGTCACCACTGCCTTTATTCCATTTCTTAATCTGTTTATCTCCTTGAACACAGGGTTTAGCTCCATTCCACTTTCTGATGCCCCTTTTCTCAATCTGTACATTTTGTATTTTTATTTGCTCAGCTTGCTCCTTTTCATTATAAATCAGAATCAGAGCTAACACTAATAACCACATAACAGAGTCTATAGTAGGCTGTTTTGAGATTTCCTTTGCCAACAGAATTAGTCTAAAATTCTTTACTTAAGCCTCAGGCTGACTTTTCAGACAAGGGCAAAAAACAGCCACATTCTTCACCAAAATAACACAAGACCAGTCTCTAGGCAACACACTAACATTCTTCTCTCATTCTTAGCACGACTGTCTTCCATGCTCACTACTATGGGCCATTAAGCAGTGCTGAATACATTCCACTGCTTTCCTAACCCAAAGTACCAAAGCCCAAATTCCTCCAAACAAAATCATAGGCAGGTCTATCACAGCAATACCCCAGTCCCCGATACCAACTTCTGTCTTAGTTAGGGTTTCTATTGCTGTGGAGAGATTCCATGACCATAGCAACTTTTAGAAAGGAAAACTTTTAGTTGGGATGGTCCACTTACAGTTTCAGAGGAGAAAGTGCTGCTACATGTTGATATGCAGGCAACAGGAAGCAGACTGAGTGTCACACTGAGCGAAGCTTGAGCAAAAGAGACCTCAAAGCCCGCCCCCACAGTGATACACTTCCTCCAATAAGGCCACACCCACTTTAAGAAGGCCACACTTCCTAATAGTGCCATTCCTTTGGGGGATCATTCTCTTTCAAATTGCCAATTTCTATTGCTGTTATGAAACACCATGACAAAAGCAACTTGGAGAAGAAAGGGTTTATGTGGCTTACACTTCCACAGCACTGTTCATCGTCAAGGAAGTCAGGACAGGAACTCAAAAAGGGCAGGGACATGAAAGCATGAGCTGATGCAGAGGCTGTGGAGGGGTGCTGGCTTATTCAATAGGCCTTGCTCAGCCTGCTCTATTACAGAACGCAGGACTACCAGCCCACAGATGGCCCCACACACAGCCCACAGATGGTCCCACCCACAGTGTTGCTACCACCATCTCCCCTATCAATTGCTAATTAAGAAAAACCCCTACTGTATTACTTGCAGCCCAATCTTATGGAGACAGTTTCTTAAGTAAGGTTCCTTCCTCTCCGATAACTCCAGCTTGTATAAAGTGGACATAATACTATCAAGCACAAGAAGACATGAAAAGAGCTGGAAGGAAGGGACATTGAAGGAGCTGGAGGGAGGAAAGGGAAGGGGGAAATGATATGATATAATTATATCTTATTTTAAAACGTATTTTAATGAAGAGATTTCTGCGTGGTTAAGAACACTGGCTATCTTCCAGAGGACCTGGGTTGGATTCGCAGTATCTATATGGCAATTCACAACTGTCTGTAACTCCAGTTTCAGAGTATCTGATGCCGTCTTCTGGACTCATGGGCACCAGTCATACACATGGTTCATAGGTATACATGAGGACAAAATTTTCATACACATAAAATAAAATTACATATGTGTTAACCTTTTAAAAGTATTTAATTTAAAATGAAAGGAAAGAAAATAATTCTTGTGGAAGTATCAATCCACTTGCTCTTTCTCTAGGTCAAATATTCTTACTTATTGAACCCAAAGTTATGATGTGGTTCCCAAACCCAGCCATCTTGATTACTTTCTTAATTACTCTCTTCTGAATCAGTAATTAAGAAGAGAACTGGAATTAAGCACCCTGCTGTACGTGTATTTGATAAGTGCAACATATGGTTAGCTGCTATGCCCACTGAAAGCACATGAGCTATTTTTGTAAACTAATAAAGTCTACCTTTATTTTTTTAAATCATATTACAACATGTTATTAACACCTTAAAAAGTGTTAAAGTCCACTTTGTATTTGTGATTAGAAATGCAAATCCATATGTGTCTGCATACTTTAGAATACAAATAGTAGATATTGAAGCACTTTCCTCTCACTGATTTTTAAACTTAAGATACCTAAGTGTATATAAGCAAAGTTGTGCAGGGACTTGTGGATAAAGAGAAGCACATGCAAAATTCCTATTTTTTTCTCATCACATGAAAATACTTATTTGAAGGTTGGACAGGGTAGCTTGTGCCTATAAGTCTAGCATTTCAAAGGCTAAGGCAGGAGGATTGCTGTGAGTTCCATGCAAAACTTGGTTAAAGTGAGTTCCAGGCTAGCCTGAGCTATAATTTGAGATCCTACTGAAAACAAATGATTTGGAAAGTTAAATTACTCTAAGATCTAAAAGAAGAAAAAGTCTGAAAGTAAATGCTTAATAACTGACATGTAATTCTTATAGGGAAGCATGTATCGCACTCTAAAAAACTCACTCTTACAGTGTCCTAATATATGCAATGGATTTTAGTCATTTTACCCTAAATTACTTGTCTCATCCTCCTTTCTCCCACTGAACCCCTTCTTCTTCCCAGCAAGCCTCCTTCTGCTTTCATGTCTTGTTTTGGGTGTTCATGGCCCACTGGGCTTGGAGGTTCTTCCATGACCTTGGTGGGAGGTTTCTTACCTGTAGTTACCTCTTTTAATTGTTGCTCTATACTGATTTGTTCAACTCCATGAACATCCTTCATATATGCATGTAATATGCTGCATTCTTGTTTGTGCAAGGTCTTTGACATTCAGGGAGTATTGTCTGTTTCCAGCTTGTCTCAATTAGGTACTACCATCCCCAGACAGTGAGGTTCCAGTTAACTGCTTGTTAGTGGGTCTGTGTGCTGTGTTTTACTGGAGTTCTTTCAATGAATTCTCATAATAGTTCTGTAGTTGATACTACAAAGTGTGCTTCATAGATGAGGGGACCAGCACTTTGAGAGTTTAGCTACTGTCTATAGTATATGAGTCTTGGTCCTGGGGCTTTAACTTCAAGATAAGGCACTGGGCTGAAATGAGAGAGACAGGAGAAGCCAGTGTGAGAGAATTCTGAGAGCTAGTGGACATTGAAGACTGGAGCTGAGGAGGAGGCTAAACTATAGCAGAATACAAGGCAAGAAGAAATGGGCTTGAAAGAATGAAACAGTCAGAGATGGGATGTGGAGGAAAGAAGCAAGGTGAGTTCACCAAGTGAGACAGTGACACCCCATCCTTTGAAGTTCATCTTTTCCCCACCGGTGAGCTCATGGACAACCTTTGACTGCCATGTGCTTGAAATGGGGTGCCTTCTCTTCCTTGCATCTGAAATGTCCCAGAGCTTTGCGGAGTTTGGGTAAAAGTATATGTTGTGGTGACTGGGCTGAATTAAGGGCAGAGCCCCTGAACAGCCCTGATGCCATGGCTTTGTTATAAAGGCCTGTAAGATATTATCCTGGTGTCACGGATTATACAAATGTGCACAAATGGCAGTTTCCTCCTTTTGCTTCACACAATGTTGAAAATGAGTAAAATGTGTTTCCCATTGCACTCTCCCCATGCTTGGGGACTTGACGAACTCATTGTAAGTTTCCACGTCTTTATAAAAATGTTTTGTTTTTGCTGAAACGTGGTTTTGATCAAGAACATAATTTCACGATTGCGTGTGTGTTTCTGAAATAAGTATGTATATGGAACAAGTGTATAGAGGCGGGCTCTCTGGGACAAATCCCAGGGTTTGGATTCTTCAGGTCCAACCTCAGCCTAGCTGGAACTCAGTAAATGATCCTGAGAGAATAATTGCTGCCTTTACTAACCAGCTTCCTTCTCTTTCTGTTGCTAATTTCTCCATTAGAAGAACTAGGGAAATGACTTAACTATTTCCGTCATTTTTATTGAACTATATAAGTTTAGGTTTTGAATTTATAGCTTCTACGTTATAAAGGTGTGGCTTGTTTGTTCAGCCGTAGTATCCAAATACTAAGATCTTGCTCGCCCAATCCATGTTTTTTTGTCAAGTAGATAGAAGGAGCCATAATTCCTACAATAATGTTAGGCTAGGCTCAGATCGCACAACAGTAATTTACATTTACATTTAAGGGATATTAGAACT
The DNA here is from genome assembly GCF_903995425.1 of Onychomys torridus. Classification (NCBI taxonomy): domain Eukaryota; kingdom Metazoa; phylum Chordata; class Mammalia; order Rodentia; family Cricetidae; genus Onychomys; species Onychomys torridus. Next base: position 80,280,356 of record NC_050452.1, on the reverse strand, counting down.
TTCATGACCATTACACATATCGCATTATACATATCATTCTGGCGACACAGGAAACAGACCTTGTAGTCAAAGACTTCCATCAAAAATTCTTATGGAAAAGTAGTAGTGGTAAGGTAGGCAAGGAATTTAATCAATGTGGCAGAAAGACATCCAAGATAGACATTCCAGCTCATCTACAGGGTACTGATGTGAGCTTCAGGTTTACATGCAGTAAGAACTGGTGCAGGATGCACAGGGTATGTCTAAGTAAGCAGTCCTGGGCAAACTGTGGTTGGACTGCTCTTGGTCTCAGTTCTGATTCTTCCAGTGACTCTGGATGAGCCCTTATCACTTGAAGAAACAACATGATCCCCAAGACAATTTTTCCTGTAAGGGTATAGGGACAGCTTCAGCTTCTATGGTGATGTAACCGGTCCATTTTAGTGATAACCTCATCATAAAGTCAACTTGCCTGTAAAGCTTTACTGTACCTGGAATTCAAAGTGTCAGTAGGTCTAGGATGCTGACTGGGGAGACCTGAAAGTCCCTTTTGGAGGAGGGGTTCAGAATGGGGCATTGTAAAACTAACTGTGAAGTATCTTAGCTGCCCTTATCTTTATGCCTTCATGCTTGAAGGGAGACAAAGCTAGGTCCATTGTGGGCTTAGTCTTCTTGGACCAGCAGATTTCAGGCAGGCAGTCCTTCAGCTCCAAGTCTGATCTAGTTGTGCAGGAATCTGATCCAGAGTAAAGGAGAGAGGTATAAAATGAATGTAAAGATGCCAGGCTCTTTGCTGCTTGAAGTGGCCTTATGACCCAATGGGAAGGGAGTCTAATGGTGTAATTATTTAGGCTACTCCATGTAGTTAAAAGGGAGGTTTATTTTGTGGGGTAACTTACAATGAAGGGGTAGGTTGCAGGGTCTGGCAAAGGTATAGTGCAGTCTGGCAGTGTTCTCTGGAGAACTCTGCTCGGTCTACCTCCAGCGTCCAGGGTCCTGGAACCAAGCGGGCACTCTCCTCTCCATCCTCCGTCTTCCGTTTCCTTCTCCGCCCTGCCTTGTGGGCGTGACCATTACCGAAGCCTCAATGGGAGCTTGGAACTTCCAGGCCAATGCTGGGATGGCTATCCACTACAGGAGTCCATGCTCTTTATCCGAAGCAGTTTTGAAGTGCTTGTTGTAATGGTCTTTCCATTTTATGAATGAGAACATTAGCTTGTCCAGAGTTAGAAAGTTAATAAGTGACTGAGTCTGTAATTAAATCCAGGTCAAATTCTAAGCCCTCCGCTTGCAGCAGGAGGATGAATTAACATTTCACAGAGGCGACTGCGGTGAGGTGCAGAGTTTGCACACAGTGCTCGGTGCTCTCCAGAGCTCACACACCACCTGCTACAGTACACGCACTAAGTGCACTGGAGTGCTAGAATTCCCATACATTTATGCAGCTTCAACAGAGAGCGCACTAGTAAGGCTGGCCGGTCTTTTCTGAGTTTTCTTTCAAAATTCCCTCCTGTTATCTCAGAATGTTCTCCCTAATAGAGATCCTCAAAAGCCAGAGGCTACATACAATTTTGTTCTATATTGTTTTCCTTTTTTTAAACAGTTATTTCTTTAGATACTATAATTACACAATGTATCCCTTCCCTTTTCTCCCTCCAAACCCTCCCATCCGACCCCCCCTTGCTCTTTTTTATTCAAGTGAAATTGACATGACGTGAAATGAACTATTTTAAAGTGAATCGATGACAAGGTGGTAGTGACATCTTCAGAATGCCACACAATTGCAAACTCTGACTTGTTTTGAAATATTTCTATCACCTGGAAGTAGAGCCTCAGAACTGTTATGGAGTTTCTTCTCATACCCAGCTGCCTCTAACCCCCACCGAACCCCTCTGCTTTTATCTCTGGATTTAACTAATTTAGATAGCTTTATGCAAATGAAATTAAGCAGTAAGTGAGTTTTAAAATGTGGTTTATACGTAGTTGCATAATTTTTCAAGGTTCAGTCATGTCTTAACACATATTAGTATTCTTTTTTCACAATAACAATATTCTGTTTTATCGATACACTACAAGTTGTTTATCTGTGCATTGGCTGATGATCATTTGGGCCCTTACTACCTTTTACTACTGTGAATATACTTATTTGATTCTCTGTCTTCAGTTTCTGAAGAATTGCTTTATCATATGCTAATCTCCTGGTTAGATTCTTGAGGAAATGCTGAAGTGTTTTCCACAGCAGCTGAATCACTTTATATCTACCCTAATAAATAGAAGGAGTTCCAGTTTCTTCCCACAAACCTTCTGACAGCTAAGGCTTTGTGTTGTTGTCTATGATAGCCACCACACTGCTATAGTTTGTGTCACATAACTGAGGTTTTGATTTTTATTTCCCCAGTGACTAACAATTTTCAACATGTTTTCACGTCTTGTCAGCCACTTGTACATCTTCTTTGGAGCTGTATCTGCTCTTTGCTCATATCGGCCTCTCTGTTGTTGAATTAAAGCTCTTACTTATGTGTTTCCTCCTGGCTTCTAAACTTCCAGATACACAGATAGCTGATATTTTATTAAATTCTGTAGATCATCTTTTCATTTTCTTGGTACTTACCTTTGATGTACAAACATTTTAACTTTGATAAAGTTCATTTTATCTAGAACTTTTATTGATTGATATAGTTGTCCCTTTACTGAATGCATGTGGTGGCATATGTATGAAGCGGTTGCCAACTCTAAAATCGTGAGGATTTGTCCCAATGTTTTCTTCTTCTAAGGATTCTAGTGCTTTGACTGTTGTGTCTAGAGCACTGATTTATTTTTAGTTGAACTTTGAACAGTGTATAAAATAGTAGTAACTTCTGTGTACTTCAGTCTCCCTTTTTGTTTTTCTTTCCTAGGAACTCTTCAAAGAAAGGGGCTGCACACTTTTAATCTGACCTCTTTAACCAAGTCTGAAAACATTTTGTCAGCCACACTGTATTTCTGTATTGGAGAATTGGTGAACATCAACTTGAGCTGTCCAGTATCCCAAGGATGCTCCCATCATGCGCAGAGACAGAATATCCAGATAGATCTCTCTGCATGGATCCTCAAGTCCAATCAAAGTCAGCTCCTGGGTCACTTGTCCGTAGATGGGGTCAAACCTTATCGAGACAGCATGTCTTGGTTGTCGAAAGACATCACTCAGCTCTTGAGGAAGGCCAAGCAAAACGAGGGGTTCCTCATAGGATTGAACATTACTTCCAAAGCACATGAGCTGCCCAAGAGGATGCTGCTTTTCCCGGAGCCTTACATCTTGGTATATGCCAATGATGCTGCTATTTCTGAGCCAGAAAGTGTGGTGTCTAGCTTACAGAGACACAGAGATTTCCCCGAAGGAACTGTGCCCAAACTGGATAGCCACATAAGAGCTGCTGTCGCTGTAGAAAGGCGGAAGAAACGTTCGGCTGGAATCTTGTTGCCTCTGCAGAACAATGAGCTACCAGGGGCAGAGTATCAACACAAGGAGGATGGCGTGTGGGAGCAGAGACGGCCTTACAAGACCCTTCAGACTCAGCCCCCTGAAAAGAGCAGGAACAAAAAGAAGCAGAGGAAAGGACCTCATCAGAAGGGCCAGACGCTGCAATTTGATGAACAGACCCTGAAGAAGGCCAGACGAAAGCAATGGATCGAACCTCGAAATTGTGCCAGGAGGTACCTTAAAGTGGATTTTGCTGATATTGGCTGGAGTGAATGGATTATCTCCCCCAAGTCATTTGATGCTTATTACTGCTCCGGAGCCTGCCAGTTCCCCATGCCAAAGGTAGCCACTGCCCTTTACCTTGTGCTTGCTTTGTTTTTGCATGGTGTAGAAGAGCATGCTGAGTGTGTTTCCATTTAAGAAACTCTATTCAGAACCTTATTTATAACATTCTAAAGTATAGTATAATGGGCAATGTGGTTATGCTTGGATTTTCTTTGATGATTGTTAAAAGTAGTATGAGGTATGAAGGCTATGAAAACCATATGTGTAAAATATGCATTTTTTGTTTCTAAACATGGTGCATATCCAGCCATGTGGTTGGTCACTTGTGAATATACACCTGTCTATGGTAAGCAAGCCCCAGATGGCAGAAGCTGACTTCTGAGTGGTATTCAAGGTATGTAAGAATATTGTGGAAGCAAAGAGAAGGAATAATGGGTCTGCTGCCCTGATGTGGGGGCATTTTTGGATAAACAGTTTCTCGTGAGGTGAATTGTCCCTATGCAGGTCAATCAGGGTTTGGCTAGGTAAACTGGCCTGAAACCCAACAGATACCTATTTCATTTGCTTGACTGCTAAACATCAAAAGAAGAAGAAGAAGAAGAAGAAGAAGAAGAAGAAGAAGAAGAAGAAGAAGAAGAAGAAGAAAGAAAGAAAGAAAGAAAGGAAGGAAGAAAGAAGGAAGGGAGAAAGGAAAGAAAGAAAGAAAGAAAAAAGAAAAGAAAAGCAGAACAGGATGTGATGACAGTGACTTCTCCCAAGTCCATCTTACCCTGTCAGAAATTACCTTTGTTTATTCCAGAAGCATCAGGGACTGCATTTTTATCATACAAGCATGTTTTCAGAAGTCTTTCCAACTCCAGTGTCTGTCTTTCCAAGCACATCCAAATGTGCTCTCTTTGCACTGGAGTAAAAATAGTACTCTCTGTAGTAAAAATTTGCCACATCCTTCAGCATCAGGTTTGGCTTATTGCTGCACTTCTCATCTCAGCTTACAACAGCTTAGATCTCTGCCACACGCTTAAGAGCAACTGAATGTACAGAATTCAGAAGAGGAATCACAGTGATATTGGTGAAATTATGAAGGCCACTCCACGTAGTTAAAAGGGAGGTTTATTTTGTGGGGTGACTTACAAATGAAGGGATAGGTAGGTTGTAGGGTCTGGCAAAGGTATGGCACAGTTTGGCAGTGTTCTCTGGGGAACTCTGCTTGGTCTACTTCCAGCGTCCAGGGTCCAGGCACCAAGAGATCCCTCTCATTTGGATCCTGGGTCTTCAGCTCCTCTCTCAGGCCCGCCTTGTAGGCGTGACCATTACCAAAGCCTCAATGGGGGTTGGAACTTCCAGGCCAAGGCTGGAATAGCTACCCACTACACAGTGAATTTTTAATGAAATCTGAATCAGTTTTTTGCTGCTGTCTAAAAATAGAGAAAATGTTCCTCTGCCTCTTGGACCAGCAATTTCAGCTTATGGGTCTTTATAATGCTAGAGTGTAGTCACTGGCTGACACACACATAAAAAGGACTGAAGACACAAGGCCAGGTCAGCCTCAGGCCAGCAACCTATCTGAAATCCTGTTTTTCTCATTAGTTATTACATTTCCTATGAAGTTGTCATTCCGGAGGATTTTTGTAATTTTCTATTTTAAGAATACAACCCAAAGTAAGGATTATGAATTCAGGGCTGTGTTGAGAGCCCTCTCTCATCTCAGGATGCATAAAGGACTTTCACTGCTCAGGCAAAATGTGTTCAACTAGGGTGACATTTAGAATCCTGAGTGCAGCAAAGCTGGTGAATGTAAAACAAAACAAAGCAAACAACAGAGGTGTGTCCTGTTTTACAGTGTGGCTTGCTTTGTGATGTTGAGAAGCGGGGATATACTCCACAGCTGATTTTAAGGTCAGAGAGACTAAATTTTAGGTAGGCCTTAGGGTTTGTCCACATAACCTCTCTCACTCCCATGTACTGTAGTCTCTTCTAGGTGACTTGGAGGAAAATGTCTTCTGTTCCTTTATCACTCCAGCATTCAGGCTCCAGAAAACAGGCACATGTAGATGCTCGGTGTAGATGCTCAGCCCCTTTGCTTTTCACCCCCAAACTCTGGAGAACCCAGTTTCCACCTCTCCGTAGTTCCTCCCACTATGCCCCTCGCCTTCATTCTACCTCCGTTTGCTGCTTATAGAGCCACTGTTTCTTGAGAAGAACTTTAGAAGAAACTGAAAAGAATCATGGTGTGAAAGTTGCCACGGGCTAAGTTAATAACTGCAGAGATAAATTAAGGAGAAGCATCTGTATAATTAGACCATGATACTTGGTCACAGTGGGAATTTCAAAGCCTTGGTCGGCCTTTAAACTTTTTGGAATCTTATTGATACATAGGATCTGATATAATGCACAGGGAGTAGAGGAGACAGGGGCTGCTGCACATCTAACAAGACCTAAGCTGATACTGATGCTGCTGATTCACAGAACACTTTTTGCAGCAGCAGACTGGACAGTTTCTTTGGGCTTGGCTTTGGCTTCCACCTCCAAGCAACAATGGCCTTTTAGATCCATAAAACTTCCTATGAGCAACCTGTGTGGAGGAGTGGGGACTCAGTAGCTGTTCGCTGTCGACCTGACTAGTGGCCATTGACGAGACTGAGTGGGACAGAAGAGTTGTCTAAATGCTGTGCAGGGAGAGCAAGCTTGCAAAGAAAGCCATGAGGCCAGAAAGGTTCTGTAAACATTTTTAGTCCTTTCTCAGACATCACAAACTGAAAATAGGATTCTCCCTCTGGGTTCAGCAGCCTGTGAGCTCTTCCAAGGAGGTTCTTTTGGGGGGAGAATGGAATGAAGAGCAGTTCTATGGCAGTAACTGGACTCATCATAATATTTGTTGAAACTTGGAATGGCATCAGAGCTCCAGAGACACAAAACAGGGATCCATGCAGAGGTCTTTCCTCTGAGGTTGCAATCCCATTTTGCTAAATCAAGTGTGGAAGATTAGCATCATCTTGTGTGGAGCTGCCTAACTTTTAACGTGTGCTACGGTTTCCCTTTTAGCTCTCAAGACTTTGTGTCTTTCAGTCAGTTTAGTAACAAAGGAGGATGGGAAATACGATGTAAAAGGAAAAGGTAGTTAATATGCACTGCTGTTAGCACGGTGTCTGGTGTGGCATCCAGAATGAGATATTTAAATAAAAATACAGTCTGACCAGCAGAGGAAAATGAAGGTCTCTCATCCAATCAGCACAGCACATGTGGGCTGACTGGAGTGCCAAAGAACTTTCAGACTTTAGATATATATTTTGCCTCAGAGGAAAGTTCTCCCAGGCCAGACTCCTCTGTTGGGCCTCCTGTTTTTGGCCTCCTGGGTGAAAGCCTGGCCTATATGGCGGAGCTCTTCGTCTGCAAAAGTTGACAACCTGCTCTATAATTCAGAACAGCTGTGTTCTGCCTTTCCCAAATTCCAGGCTTTGCCCTTTCACTGATTCCAATTAGATAGTTTCTGGGCCATCACACCCATGTGGGCTGGACTGGAAGAGTGTGGAGCAAAACCTCGCGGCCCAGGTCAGGAATGAAGGTTCTTTGCTGATGACATACTCTCCCCTTCCAATGCATCTGTAATCAAATTTAACTAGAGGACATCATCCACAGCTTGGCAGGTGCAAGCCTGACCACTGAAGATTTCATTCACAGACACAACAGTTTGGGGTTTGGTTTTTTTTTTTTTTTCCTTTCTGATTTTTGGCTTTTACAGCCAATCTGTTCTCCCAGAGAGAGAGACTCCTGGAATGATGCCATATGATGAAAAATACCCAGATAGCCAGAGCCAAGTCCTGTGCCTCTGCCTCCCTCACCACCCCAGCAGCAATGGAAAACAGAAATTTCAAATGAAAATGATTGAGCCATTGTTCCTGACAGAGATCCAAGAAACCAGCAAGGATTGGAGGAATGAAGTTATTTCTGTGAGGAATTCTGCAAAAGCTAGGAACAGCAAGGATACAGAGTTAGGCAACAAATAATTGAAATACTTTGAACTGAGTAGTCCATATAAAGAGATTCACATTTAATTAATGATAGACTCTTAAAGAACTCCCCAGATCTTCCAGTTTTAATCTCAGTCATGAAGATGAATACTATAAACATGAAATCTTGTCAAAACTCAGCAAAATCACACCTGAACTGAGGTGGAAGGTGCGCAGGACGAGCACAGATTCATTCGCACTTGTGATTGGCACCAGCTCTAAGCTCAGAAGAGAGGGTCATGAGAAACATGATCCTTGAAAACTTTTTTTTTTTTTTTTTTTTTTTTTTTTTTTTACTGGCAGCATGCTTCACACCAGCAAATGACAGCATGGATTATTTGTGCATGATGTGACCACTTCTGGTAATGGTAGCTCCATCAGAGGATTCCATAGCTAGGATAAAAGGGATACTCCCTAGTCATCTGAGAGGTCCCTGATACAAAACACCACCCCAGAATCAAGGGCTTGGGCCTGATTCTGGTGATACCACTGGAGACTACTCATACACTCAGTTTCTAAATGCATCAGTTCTGACTTGGATTAAAAAAAAAAAAAAAAGACAGGAATTTTCCCTAGGAAACACCCACGAATATTTTCCATATCTACACCAAGTCACTTGCACAGAATCTTTTAGTTTTGTTGATAGGAGTTATTTTTCATAAATGGGTAAAACGATGGGTGTACTGTTTCTTCTAAGTATTGCAGCCATTTAACAACATTGCTTCAGGGTCTAGATATATACATAACCATACTAATTGCTCAAGTACTCACCTAATTAAGGTCATCCACACTACATAATATCTAGAGAGCAATAAATATTAACCATAGAGAATAACATCAGAAAACCTGGTTTTAACTGCCTCTGAGACTTTAACAGCATGCTGTTTGAAAGGCTGAATCTTCCACATAGCTTTCAATCAATAATAGAAAAAGTGGGTTCTGGCAAAGATTCCTGGTGGAACTCAGTAATAGCAACACAGAGTCTGCAGTGGTTATTCACTACTGTGTTACAACTGATGGCAGTCCTGTGAATGTCACAGACTTGTGGAGGTCTTTTGTTTCTTTGTAAATATTAATTATATAGACTAATGGGAATCATTGTGACATTTTCATATACACTTGCATCCTCTTTTGAACCCTACATGTCTTTCTAATAATTTTCATTCAGTAAAAGCATTTTAATAAAGAGAAAACAATGTGTAAAGTACAAATACTGGGGCTTTTTAAAACTTACACAACAAGAATATCTTGTTCTGTAATCAATTATAGCTGATTGACTATTTAATTAACTAAGTAAAGCTATTTAAAAAATATTCTTGAAGTCAGTAGGAAGCAAGAGTAAAAACAGTGCTGTATTATTAACAATAGATTTTTTTTACACTTTTTTTCACAAAAAAATGAAGTGTTAGTGTATGGGTTCTTCTTGTTGAAATTAAAATAATTCAGATAGCATTTCCCTTTCTCTGCCAGCACACATCCTTTCTTTAACATGTTTTAATTTTTCTTACAGTACATTAGCTTTCTGCATTACTTCTTTGGCCTGGGTGCATCCTTGACCTTCTAACATTTCCCATTTTTCCATTCTGGTGTTCTTTACTGGTTGGGAGTTAAAATCCCAATTCGTGAATCCAAAAGCCTCTGAGTCAAAAGAAATATGAAAGTCTTGTTGCAATAATACTGTCCATCTTTGGGAAGTCATCCTCCTTGGTTTCATTGTTGTTATTTGTTTGTTTGCTGTTTGCTTTGCTTTTGGTTTGGTTTCTGTTTGTTTGGATATAGAGTCTCATGAAACCCTGAAGTGACTGTCAGCCACCTGTATAGTTGAGGCTGGCCTTGAACTCTTTATCTTTCTCCTTTCAAGAATCAAGTCTGCAAGTACGCACCACCATGCTCAGGTTTCTGTTTGTTTGTTGTTTTCTTTAGTTTTTTTGAGGGGCAGCTGGGAATCCAACCCAGACTCTGGATCATGGTAGACAAATGTTCTATTGAGCCACAACCTCACTTCTCAAGTTTCTTTTTCTAAATGTGCTTAAAACAAAATTAATTTCATCCACCTAAGGAAAAAAAAACAAACAAACCAGGAGAGTTGAAGTGTTGCCAGGGACTGCAGCTTCTCTTTGGGAGTCCTTCTGTCCACTCTGGGATGGAGACTGTGACTCTTTCCAACATGTGTAGGAGGAGTAGAGCTGTGCATAAATGTCTAAATCAAATGCATTCTGTTTTCTCAGGAAGCGATTTAACCAAGGTGTCCTTGATCAAACTCCTGACACCCATGTGAAAACCCCATACTTGATTCCCAGAGGACATGGCCCACCTTAGACCACCAAGGCACCCAGTTTAAGTTGCCCATGGAGCAACAGTGGCCCCTAGTGGTCAGTGGTATAGTCTCATCAACCTCAGTCTGCAGTCTGAACTGAATAATTGTGTAATATGAATGGAATAGTAACCAAAGACTCATCCTTTTGCCAACTACAAAACAAATAACCTTCAAAATAGCCTACAAGATAAGTAGCCTTCTACCTAGTGGGATAATAACAGTGAATAAATTTCACTTTATCATTGGTGATAGTTATCTCTGTTAGTGTGTTTATTAGAGTTCTTTAAAGGTTCATAGAGGGTCAGGGACAATTTATTTTTGTCGTTGTAATTAAGAACATGGAGAATACATGAATTCCATGGTTTGGGGGCTAAGTTGTTTCTAATTAAATGATTCCTGCTAACAGAACTGAGTTCAAAGTTCCACTCTACTATTTACCAGCTGTTTGACTTCAGACACTTCATTTAACTTTCAGAGTCTTTGCAAAAAAAATGTAACCAACTTGTTGGGAAGATTAAAGGCACCACCTACAAAATCCCCAGAGCACAGCAAGGCACTTTATAGATGATACATCCGTGGAGGTAGAGGAGTTTGGGCTGACTAGTCAATGATGTGGGCCTTTTGAGAACGGTTCAAACACATCCATTCTATGTGATGAGGGCTGAGGAAAGCAGTTTAACCTAACATGTTGCTCTTATTTCTCTTTCCAGTCTTTGAAGCCGTCCAATCATGCAACCATTCAGAGTATAGTGAGAGCCGTGGGGGTCGTCTCCGGAATTCCTGAGCCTTGCTGTGTGCCAGAAAAGATGTCCTCACTCAGCATCTTATTCTTTGATGAAAACAAGAATGTAGTGCTTAAAGTCTACCCTAACATGACAGTTGACTCCTGTGCTTGCAGATAACCCATCAGAGAATGAATTCAAGTGCTCGATTCAATCAGTAATTGGGTTTTATGGACTATTTCTTTCTTCCTTTCTTTCTTTTTTATCTTTGCACTGCCAATGCATTTTGTCCCAAAAGAGAATGAACAAATAGATTGAAGATTTCCACCAAGCAAAATTGAACTGTATTTTCTTCTAAATGTAACTAAAAGTATGATTCTAGTAAATGTGGATGTCTATTTCTTTTTTTAATCACGTAAGAAAAACTATTATTCAAACTGTTTTTAGGAGTGTTAGAGAACACATTGACTTATTTTTATATTGGGCTTTAAAACTAGGTGGGAATTAACAGCAATAACTTACCATTTGTCTCTACTCATCTGAGGACTAAAGGGACATAGATAGCAATCTTGTGGTTTTTATTAGGTTTCTTGCCTTAGATTTGTGAGCACCCTGGCCAGCTAAACACCCAGCTGACTTTGATGTCCATCTAAAGAGTGTCTGAGATTTGTTTACCCTTGATTTTTCTCCACAATCATGATGTGTGTTGAGTTAGTGAGTGCTGAGTGCTAGTGTGTGTATATATGTGCCAGGTGCCCGTACATTTGTTAAATTTTTTTTTCTTAATGTGGTTTTATAGTTCCATCTTTATGGGATTCCTTTTTTTTTCAATACCATATTCTGATGTGTACCATACACTCATGATTGTAGGTTCATATGTCAAGAGTGATGCTTGAAGCAGCTATCTGATTGGATGTGTTCATTTCATTGAATTCCAGAAAAAGAGAATCAGGAACACCAGTTTTGAATCTCCTTTTTTTTTTTTTTTTTTAACATGTGTTTTGATCTGCTCTAAGCTAATTTCAGAAATCCTTCCTGAAGTTATTAGCTCGCTAGTTCTCTTGTTATTATCCTATTTCTTCATGTGATACTGTCCATAGATGTTGAGGGTTAAAAACTGTTAGAAATGACCAAGTAAATTACTATCTTATAGTGAATATCAGATCCCACATTTGTTTCTAGGCTCTTCACCACAGAGATCAAGATATTGGCCTCAGTCATGAAACCTATACTCAATCAAAGCTTGCTAAAAATACCCACTAAGAAAGGGAGCCAATACAGACGAAGTTTATTTCCATTTCCAATAGTCATAAGTACCTCCTTTTAGATTTTTGCCCTTAAAACTTGTTTTATGATCTTTCACTCCACAAAGTGGTAAGGTATCTCAGTAGGTAAAAGTACTTATTATCCAAGCCATTCCTGGGACCAACATAGGGGAAGGAGATAGCCAGTGGCGCGTGGACACACACACACACACACACACACACACACACACACACACAGTAAAAATTTAAAAGATCTTTTGGTCATTGTATTTACCTGAAAGAAAGAGATTTCAGGTAATGTATGGTTGGTGGTGGTGTCTCTTAGATCAGTCTTACATGATAATTAGAAATAAGAAAGCCACCTCAGATCTTATGTGAGATCAGAACACACGGGTTTTTTTTCCCATCTCTGCCTGTAGCTGTCTATGGAATCCAGGCGTTACTAAATGCTGAGAGTTTGGTTTCTAAAATGAACTATTTTATATGTAGTCTTTCAGGGGTGATGACAACAGATACAGAAATACTGTAAGAACTCTGTTCGTAAACCAAATGAAGCATCAGATACACTTTGGTATGCATAGATGAAAGCAGCACTCTGTGCAGTATTTTATTTGATGGCTATTACATAAGACTGGCAGCCAAAGTTCTTTCCAGTTGGAAAGGCCTCTAATGTGGCTATGTCTTAACTCTCAATGAGTCACAGGTGGGTGGGAGTCTGGAAAACCAAGTGCAGGTGCCTACGTTACCTGGTTTCCTCTGGTTCACTTTTCATTCTTGTAACATAAAGTTACAGACATTCAAACTCAAGTGGGGAACGAAATTACTTTCTAACAAAATTTCGGACAAATTTGAAAGCAGAATACATCACAGAAACACAAAGTTACATGTTCATGGGTCTTTTTCATCAAATAAAATTTGCTTTCCTGAGTAAATTTGATGGAATTCTTAATTGAGCTTTTCCTAGAGATGTCCCAACCCCAAACTATAGCAATTTTCCCAGTCTTTTAAAGCTCAAATCAGTTCCTACTTTCTGCGTATTAAGTCCTACAGTGTGCCCAATTCACCTCAGTGATAGAAATTAGCAATTACTGACTAATTAATATTTCATTTTGATTAGTGGCTGACATGCTAAAATCAGCACACATTGAGCTTTGACATTTTCTCAGCAATGGGAATAAAGGTTTGAACAGCTGCTAGCCATCATGTCAACATGCACTAAGTTGGAGGTACACTATGCTATGCATAGAAAAAAAAAAAAAGATTCCTAAAACTATTTTAGTAGAAGGGGTTAAAGTGAATTGACTGACATGTTAATTAATAAAATTTTATTTAAATGGAATATTTTGCAAAGTGTTAGGTACCAGTTTCCATACAGTGCCCACATAACATTGTGAGAACTCTTCTATATAATATTGGGAATCGATGTGGAAAGATTTACATTTTTAAATCTATTTCCCAGATAAAACCTGCTTGCACTGTCTCTTTCTGTCTCTCTCCCTTCTCAACCTCATTCTTCCTCTCTTCCCTTTCAAATACTGCCCTAGTCATTCTTTTAGACACACACACACACACACACACACACACACACACACACACACACACACAAAGACAGAAATGAACACACAGAAAGACATTTAAGAAAATAAAACAATTCTTTTTTTTTTTTTAAACAGAAAGTCTACAAAAATACCACTGGGTTAGTTTCATGTTGACCATTTATTCCTGAGCACAGAGTCTACCCTGAAGTGTGATTAATATTCCCAGTGACACTCTATTGAGAAAAATTAATTTTCCATTTGCAAATAGGTATCATTTGCAGAAAGCTTCTTGATTAGAGGTGGGAGCCGGTGTCTACCTCCCCCTGCTAGAGCTGGGATCCCATCTGGCTTTAGTCTGTGCATTCTTTTTCTGATAACTGCTTTCTGGAATTCCAGTTAAGGATTACCCATATCTATGCAGTATTTTAAGAATTCTTCATTGTAACCAGTGTAAATAATTTATCATTTACAGAATCTGATGCTGTAGAAGGAAACTGGAAGATTGAATGCCTTAGATCTCAGGATTGCAGTATTCCAGATTAAATTTTACACTCACGTAGCTATGTATTAACTGATGACCATTTATTCATTAATATAAAGTTTTACTATTTCTGTATAAAAGTCTTATTACCCATTTAATATTTCATAGACAATTGTAAGTAATACTATAATCTGTCTGACTTATACAATGTTTTTGTAACTATTATTCAGTTAATCTTGAAGCTTTACATTTTCTCTGTGCTACCAAGTAATAAATGTCTGGACACGTGAATCAAGGTTGGGTTGGAGAATAGCTATGCATACCTGATATGTAAGGATGAATAAGCAACTAAGTAAAAAATCTTGGGTAAGTCTAATTTCTCAGTGTTCCAATGTTTATAAGGGATAAAATGATTCCTTTTTCTAAAATCAAAGCTTTCCATTCAACTTTTCACACTAATTTCTGTAAATGTTTTAGTTGAAAATTTAATGCTTGTACAGTCAATGGCAATTTAAATATATATTATATGTATATGGAAAAAGTTTAAAGATGCTTTTAATTTATTTAATGACTGTTGCCTTTCTATATTGGTAATGATTTTCTTCCTTACAAGGTGAGGAAAACATCTTTTTTTTAAACTATAGTTCTTAGGTGGAACATGACATTTGGTTCTTTCGTCAAGTCCATTTCAAGGGTGTCACAGTGTAACTGTGAAGGGCACTTCACTACTGATGTATTAAGCTTTGCTGATCTTGTATCATTTCCCTCCAGTAACAAAGAACTTTCACTCTATATTACAAAAAATAAAAACAGCTTAATTGAACATTTTCCCATTCTCTTCTCTTTCCTGGGGGAAGGTGCTATTTCAGGAACATTTCTCACTGTGCTGCATTTGGAAAGAGGAAATAAACTGAGACACAAAGTTAAATCTTTCAGAAGAATAAAAGTTCTCAGTGAACATAGCATCCAAAACTTCTAATAACAAAACACAGCCAGCATCTTATAGCATCACAGAAATTCACCAATAAGGGACCCCTTTGCCAGTGGGAACCCTTACCTCCATTCACTTACTGCTTTCTCTCCTCTTTAAACCACAAATTTTACATTTTGTGATGGAGATTTAGATTGTTCATTTTTTTCCTTTAAATGCCTGGCTTCCCAGCTCAATTATAACTATTTCTGCAGCCAAAATTCCACACATTGTCCATGTTAGAACGTTAAGATCTAAATGTAATTAGTCTGATCTTTGAGATGCTGTTTAAATTGCAAAGTTATCTTTAAGGGGGGAAAAAAGGCCTGGGATTGTGAAATAAACTACACTCTCCTGCTCTTCCCATTCTTCTATCTGAGCCTTCTCAACGGTAGTGGAGTGAAGCCCAGGTCAGCTGAGACCAGAGGCATTAAAATCATCTTGAGCAAGTTCCTTGATCTCTCCCAGCCTCATTTATCTTACATATAAATGAGGTAATAAAACTCCTACCTCTTTACCAGCCATACATGTGATGGAAGGTTATTATCAAGATTATACAAAGAAGTTGAAAAGCTAAACATGGAGGAAAAAATAGCCCATTTAAAAAAAAAAATAGGGCAAATAATTAAACAGAGAGTTTTCAAAAGATGAAATACAAATGGCTAAGAACTATTTTTTCAAAGTTATATTGAACTTAACCCTTACACCATCAGAGAAATGCAAATTAAAACTACTTTGAGATTTCATCTTACTCCAATCAAAATGGATAAGATTTTTTTAAAAAACAAAAAGTAGCAGTTTGGAAGTGGAGAAAGATGAACCCTAATTCTCTGCTGGTAGAATTGCAAACTGGTGAAGTCACTGTGAAAATTGGTGTATAGGTTTTTCAGATGACTAGAAATGGATATGCCATAGGATCAGCTGTACCACTCTTGGGCATACACCCAAGGCACTCTATATCCTACTACACGAATACTTGCTCATCCATGTTCATTGCTGCTCTGTTCACAACATCCATAATTGAAACAATCTGGATGTCCATCAACTGATGAAAAGATAATTAAAACATGATATATCTTCACAATGATATAATATGTATCTGTTAAGAAAAATGAAATTTGAAGGCAAGTGGATGGAGCTGGAAATAATCATCCTGAGTCAAGTAACTCAGATATAGAAACATACATGCCAAGTTTTCTTTCATATATGTAGTTTAGGTTTGAGTCGTTAGGCAGGTGTGTTTTTATTTTGAAAAGCCCATAGATGTCAGGAAGTTAGTAAGGGAATATGGAGAGGTAAGACAGAATGCATTGACATAAAGGGAGAAAGTGGAATAATAGAACAGGAAAGATTAAATGAGGTAGAGAAATGGGAGATCAGCGTAGAAGAGGGGGATGGGGAAGGGAAACTAACTCTAAACACCCTTTTAAAAATTTCATATGAAAGCTTACTACTGTAAAAGCCTCCTAAATTATAAAATACACAACAAAAAAGAGTTTGGAGTTACACATTAACAGGGGCATGAGACCCCTACCAGAAGACACAGGCTAGCTAATAGAAAGCCTACTGACAGAAATAGATTATCTCTTTTGGTAACAAGTCCCCTCTGGGGACTGATAAGTGCCCTTAAATTACATTGTCATTGCTCTTGGTGGGTCTCCAGAACTTGATGGTAAGACTCTATTGCTGAAGACATCAAATCCTTGAGTCATAGAACATGGAGAAATCAAGCTGATATCAACCTGGAAGGTTTATCCCTAGTGACTAGCTTTCATAGTGCTGGAAGGTGCTATAAACTCACCTAGAGGAAAAAAGTATTCACCAGTCTTATCTAGCTGTGGACCCTGGGAACTACAGTGATTATTCTGACAAAACATGACACTTGTGCAATAGTGGTATGAATATTATGGGAGTAACCCAACACCTTATGGTTGGATTGAAGGCCTGATCCATAAGAGAGAACCCTTACCTAGTGCCATTACTCGGGCCAAGAATTTGAGGCAAGATAGGTCATGGATGCTAGTGAAGAACCTAACACTATTAGTTTGCTAAATGCACATAGTATGAACCCAACTCCTAATGAATTATTGTTATACACCTAGATTAGTGCATCTCTCAAACCTTTTCAGAAAAGCTCCATCTTGCAGTAGCTGGCAATTAACAGGAGAGACCCATAACTGATCACTGTGAACAGAATATGATACTTTAGAACATTCAGCCCTAAATGGGGCATTGGTGTCATACCCTTTCCTTCTGGAATCCTCACAGAAGAGGGGAGAAAAGATTGTCAGAGCCAGTGATGATGGATGACTCTGGTGAAACAGTGTTTTCAGGACACAACAGGGCAGCAGTAATACAAACTCACAGTAGCTATAATAGCATCTTCAAGACCTGTGCCAGCTAGAGCCAGACCAAACACCAGCATGGACTGGGAGTGAAATCATCATGAAGTTCCATCTCTAGCTGAGGAGCTACCAGCAATAGATAGCTTCTAGAAGGGGCAGAGTCCATTCTCTTTAGAGGTATGATCCTGGTTGGTTGGCCATGCATTGGTGACTAAATTGAGTAGGTAAGGAGGTGGAGTTGAGTCTGTGAGGAGTTGGTGGGAGGTGGAGGTAAATCTGGGAGGAGTTGATGGGAGATGGAGGTGAATCTGGGAGGAGTTGGTGGGAGGTGAAGAGTGACTGTGATCAAAATATATCATATGACAGCTTATGCTGGAGAGGATGTGGAGCAAGGGGAACTCTCCTCCACTGCTGGTGGGAATGCAAGCATGTACAGCCACTTTGGAAATCAATATGGTGCTTCCTTAGAAAATTGGGAATCCATCTCCCCCCAAGACCCAGCTATAGCACTCTTGGGCATATACTGAAGGAATGCTCAATCATACCACAAGGGCATTTGCTCAGCTATGTTCATATCAGCTTTGTTTGTAATAGCCAGAACCTGGAAACAACCTCAATGCCCTTCACCTGAAGAATGGATAAAGAAAATATGGTACATATACACAATGGAGTACTACTCAGCAGAGAAAAACAATGACATCAAGATGTTTGCAGGCAAATGGATGGATCTAGAAAAAATCATCCTGAGTGAGGTAACCCAGACTCAGAAAGACAAACATGGTATGTACTCACTCATAGTAGGATACTAGATGTAAAACAAAGATGACTAGACTGTTACATAACTCCAGGGAGGCTACCTAAAAAAAAAGGGACCCTAAGAAAGACACAGGGATCACCCAATGACAGAGAAATGGATGAGATCTACATGAACAACCTGGACGACAGTGGGAGTAATGAAGGGCAAGGTTCGAGGGAAAGAGAGCTTAGGGGAGCAGGAGATCCCAGATGGATCAAGAACACAAAGGGAGAACAAGGAATAACAGACCATGATAAATGAAGACCACATGAGAACAGGAATAGGCAGAGTCCTAGAGAGGTCCCCAGAAATCCACAATGATACATCCACTGGACTACTGGCAATGGTCAAGAGAAAGCCTGATCTGACCTAGTCTGGTGATCAGATGGCCAAACACCCTAACAGTCGTGCTGGAACTCTCATCCAATAACTGATGGAAGTGGATGCAGAGATCCTCAGCTAGGCCCTAGGTGGAGCTCCAGGACTCCAACACTCGATAAAGAGGAGGGATTGAAGAGTGTGAATTGTTGAGACCAAGCCTGGAAAAGTACAGGGAAAAATAGCCAAACTAATGGAAACACATGAATTATGAACCAAAAGCTGTGGAGCCCCCAACTGGATCAGGCCCTCTGGATAGGTGAGACGATTGAATAGCTTGAACTGTTTGGGAGGCACCCAGGCAGTGGGACCCAGACCTGTCCTTAGTGCATGAGCTGGCTGTTTGGAACCTTGGGCTTACACAGGGACACTTTGCTCAGCCTGAAAGGAGGGGACTGGATCTGCCTGGACTGAATCCACCAGGTTGAGCTGAATCCCCAGGGGAGTCTTGGCCCTGGATGAGATGGGAATGGAGAGGAGGGGATGGGGGGAAGGTGGGGGGGCAGGAGGGGGGAGGACAGGATTACCCATGGCTGATATGTAAAATTAAAACACAAATAAAATAAAAAATTTTTAAAATATATATCGTATGAAATTCTCAAAGAATTAAGATATTATTTTAAATTCCTGCCTCATGTGGTTTTTATGAAGTTTAACATGATAATATGTATAAATGACTTAATCAGTTGCCTAAAACAGAATAAAGAATTTATTAGCATCAATTTTTGTTATTATTTATCTTATCCAACTCCTTCTTGCATGAATTTTTAAAAGTTTAATTTGACTTACATTTGCTTCTCCCGTTGTCTTTGATGCCTCCATGGGACTCTATCCTGGCAATACTACGTTCTGGGATTGTGCATCTCGCTGGCCTCCTTCAGTTCCAAATCCTCACTTGGATGACATTTAAACTCCCTTCTTGCTCTGGTGTACCTGATTCTCACCCAAACATCTAATTATGCCACAACTTGAAATTATTTTCTTCCTAACCATGTTTTAGAGGAAAAACAACAATAATACAAGCAATGGTGGAGAGAAAACATGAGCAGGAATGGGGAGAACAGACCACCCTCCCCTCACCTGAGAGGGCTAGACTCATTTCACTGCTACTGTATGATGTGGTTTGTGAGACTCTTCTGTCTTGTATATCTGTATTTACCTTTATCTTTCATCCTGTCACCTTAATAGTAAAATCTAGTTTTTCAAAAATAGATTCCACTTATTATTAATTAGAAAGAGAATATATTATGGTAGTTGTGCTCTCAGGCATGGATCCAAATAATTTGTTCTGGAATTCCAATTATGTCACTTAATAACTATGTGACCTTGAGCAAAGTATGAGCCCTCATCTCCTTCCCCTGCCTAACTTATAAAATGAGAACAAAACACATTTTCTACCCAACAGTATTGTAAGGACTACCTGAGTCACTACACAGGGAGCACATTTGTTCAGCACCAAGTGAAATGTTACACACAACTAGCTTTTTGACCCATCAGCTGTATTTCTATTTCTGAGATGGTGTCTTCACTTGATCCTGAGTCATGTTGAACGGTGTCTTCATGGTGCTTGTCAAGGTAAGCAGTTGACTGACCATAGGCCAAAGCCTGGCTGTCATCGTCTTGGCTGCAGTCCAACCAGTGCTAGACCTGCAGATGGTCCTGTTCCTCCCTGTGTCAGCTCGGCAAGACTAGACCTCCCTAACTCTCTCTGACTTCCTGACTTAACATGTGATCTCTCTCGCCCAGTGCATTCCTGTTGTAATGTCATCCTCTAGGACATGGCATGGCCGAGGGAGCCAGAGTTACACTACCAGAGCCAGCACTATGCTGTTGGAATTTTCACTGCATACACCATGAGCCCAGTATGTCTCTTTTTTCTTTATACATTACCCGAGGTAACAGAAATGGATGAAAACATACCTTTAAATACTTCCACACAGGACATTCTGGTCATCTATACATCTCATTAAGCTGGGCCAGCCCAACAGACTGAGAATATGTTATCATAGCCCCACTAAGGATTTTGTTCATCTCCTAAGCAATGGCTGTATTGTTCTTTCATCCATGGGAAAGAGTTGTGAACAGAAGGAGAAACAAGGAAAAAGCACCTTTGACCCATCCGCTCTTAATGGATGAGCCACTGGGGAGTGACTCTCCTGACCACCTCTCTTATATGAACTGTCTCTCACCACTCTGACCTCAGCAAGCCCATTGATTACAATCCTAAAATGAATGAATACTATATACTGTAATGATTCCCCTTCTCTCCAACCCCACTCAATCTCTCTCTCTCTCTCTCTCTCTCTCTCTCTCTCTCTCTCTCTCTCTCTCTGTGTGTGTGTGTGTGTGTATGTGTGTGTGTGTGTGTGTGTGTGTGTGTGTGTAATTTCCTACCCCACTTACTATATCTATTTTCTTTACAATCCATAGAAAAAGAGAATTCTATTCTAAGGGGCAATTGGAAGATTTGGATAGTTACTATACCAAGAAGAGAATGTGAAGTATGCCATGTTGTCCTGCTTCTCAGTATTATCAAGTTTAGTTAAGGACAGCTTGGTATTCCTTTAGTCCTGATTTTCTTTTAAAACATGAAAGCACTTCTTTGATGGCAATAAAGATTCCAATACCAAACAAAGTTAAATCAGAGCATAGCAGATGTTTTTACCCTCATACTAACAATTACTCTAGAAGCACACACACACACACACACACACACACACACACACACACACCATGCAGGCATGCACTGGCACACACACACACACACACACACACACACACACACACACACACCATGCAGGCATGCACTGGCACACACACACACACACACACACACACACACACACACACACGAGGCAGGGAGGGAGAGAAATGGAGGATGGTGCATAAAGAAGTTCAGAAGAAAAGAGGGGAGAGAAAGAGAAACATCATTAAAGCAGAGCCAGAATTAAATTGTGTCCAACCCTCTGCCAAAAGCATCAGTCAGCTATGTTGTTCTGCTTTATGGACAACCTTTACCATGTCTCCCATTACCATGAGCACTGATATATGAACACATGAACATCCATAGAGTTTTTAAATGAGTTAAGCCTTTGTAACTTCCTCAAATAAACTTCTTGTTACAAATGGAAGAAGTTAATAACACAGTACCCACATGCTGGCAATTGTGACAGTCATGTAGACTGAGGCTGGGTGGGCACTGGAACCCCTATGCTGTTGCCACGATTGTGTGTATGTGGTGGGGGGATTTGAACTGTTGCAGTCCTTGATGTTGATGCAGACTGTATGTTGATGCAGACTTTGTGGTGATGCAGACCCAGACCGAGACAGAAGGCATGCCTGGGTAGGGCTTACCACGTGCCTCTGCATCAAGACATAAGGCAGCCTTCCAAGCTGTGTTCTCCACTTTGGTTTGAAGCTCACCTTCTAACATAGTGAGGTGCTATGTGTTACAGAGGCAGGCTGCAGGCCTCACAGGCTAGATGGAGAGCTCCTTGAAGTTGGTGTTTCCCCTAATGTCACCATCAGTTGCCATTTTCTTTGGCAGAATGTGAGAGGTTTCATTGTTATGTCTATTCCACTCTGGTAGACTAGAGATCTAAAGGGAGATGGAGAATCCATTATCACATGAGACATTTTTGTCATATAGCAGGAAGATGTCTATTTTG
Organism: Onychomys torridus; assembly: GCF_903995425.1. Classification (NCBI taxonomy): domain Eukaryota; kingdom Metazoa; phylum Chordata; class Mammalia; order Rodentia; family Cricetidae; genus Onychomys; species Onychomys torridus. The sequence continues at coordinate 80,258,145 of NC_050452.1, read as the reverse complement.
AATAACTTATTAGTCACATTGGAAGATTAGTTTATGCTGGAGAACAAAGGAAAATAATTTAAATGTAGGTATATACATTGATTTAAATCGAAGTTAATCTTTTAATATATAAAATCTTAGAGAAACTTGGCCTTTGCTACAAGTCTTTCTCTTGTAAATTTCTGGAATAAAATGAGTTACAGATAAGACTCCACTAGTCACAAGTAGTATTAAATACTCTGTGGCAGGAGTGGGTGGTAGAATAAACTACTCATCTCAAGAGCAGGAGGCAGAAGCCACAGACAAAAATGAACAATGGTCATTGACCAAAAAACTTAACATTAAACAACTACTAAGCATCTCCTCACTTTCCTATAGGAACACTCTGGGGACTAACTCTTTAACACATGTATCTTTGAGGGCCACTCATCACTCATCCAAACCACAGTGCCACTGAAGATTCGCTTATGAAAAGGAACTTCCAGTGTGTTGACTTCATGCAAAAATGACAGAGCCTTGCCCCAAACTTTCATAATCAATTTAAAAGAAATACTTTGGCTGTGAAGTGTCTTACCCAAAGAAAGAAGATAGAAATATCTGCTTTGACCCACTGAGCATTTGAAGAGGGTTACCATGATAGCCACCGGACACAAGAGACTGGGAGAGTGATTCATTCACCAGTGGACAGAACAGTGGTGGCTGAAGGATGTAAATAAGTGGGTCCCACTGGTTTAAGGTACAGCGTAAAATTAGTTCTGATGTAGGCTTTAGATGTCAGGTATCTGGTAATGCCAACTCAGAAAACGTCTCAAAACAGTTGGTGAGTGTGACCAGAAGACTGAGCCAGTATCATGACCATTTAGTTTTAAGATTGAATAAAATTAAAGTTTCAGTTCCTCAGTTGAACTAGCCACATTCAAGCCTTCCTAGCCCCATGTTACTAATAGCTTCCTTTATTGCTTTGTATAGGCATAAACTATCTCCATTACCACAGAGTCTGGGATAGCACTGACCTAAGGGATAAGCAGGAAGTAGCCTCACTTTGGCTGTAGGAAGGGAAGCCTGTGTCTAATGCAGAGTCTCTGAAAAAAAATGATTAAAGCCATAGCATCCTCTGGCAGACTAAAACTGGAAAGACAGTTACAAAAAGATAAGTTACAATTTTTGAGATTGTGTGTTTATCACTCTGATAGATAAGCTGTCTTGAACCATTTCTCCTGGCTCTGGCACCAGTTTCTATTCGATTGCAGTGCTTAATACAGATATTAATTGACACAGACATCTGTACTACTCATTCTAACATTATATGACCAAGAAAGTTCCCAACAAAGCTTTCCTGATTCTAATAACTTCTTAGATAGCATTGGATCTGCCAAAAGTCATTCCTAATTTAATTAGTCATGTCTACTTGGACAAGAAGTTGTTCTTTTTCTTTCTTTCTTTCTTTCTTTCTTTCTTTCTTTCTTTCTTTCTTTCTTTCTTCCTTCCTTCCTTCCTTCCTTCCTTCCTTTCTTCCTTCCTTCCTTTCTTTCTTTTTATTTGTTTGTTTGTTTTCGAGACAGGGTTTCTCTGTGTAGCTTTGTGCCTTTCCTGGAACTCACTCTGTAGCCCAGACTGGCCTCAAACTCACAGAGATCTGCCTGGCTCTGCCTCCTGAGTGCTGGGCTTAAAGGTGTGTGCCACCACCGCCCAGCAAAGCTGCTCTTTTTCACCTTAGGAAAGTTCAGCATATTTGTAGGTTACAGTTGTGACTTCTCATACCTGTCATCTCAGGACTAGGGGAAGTGAGGCAGAAAGAGTGCTGTGAGTTCAAGGCCAGCTTGGTCCACAAAATATAGCCTGTGTCAAAACAACAACAACAACAACAACAACAACAAGAAATGTAACAACAAAGGAAAATGCATAACTTAGTTGTGATGGTCAGACCCTGTCATCTTAGCACTGTAGAAGTAGAGGCTGACAGTTCTAGGTCATAAGTCACTCTAGAGAATTTGAGGCCAGCCTGGGCTGCATGAGATGCTTTCTTTAAAATGATATGTCTAGATAAAGATAGTTAGGTATACAATACTTAATCACTTTGCTCTGGTTTTCATCAGCAATAATTTCAATCCAGTTTTGGTAATATCTCAGCTTAATTAGTTGTCCAGACAAACAACTTGACAAATCAACTTGACCATATAAAATGTTGTATGAGAAAATCATATTTTGTACATATATATGTTTGTAAAATATTACATAAAGCACAATTTCAGTATATATTTTACAAAACTGAGAAATCTTCTCCAACTTTTCATCAATTCTACTTCTTTTGAGATATCAAAACATGTAATAAGCACTTAGAAATAGTTTGGTCAGAAAGTAGCTATTTTCAAGGCTGAAATAGAACATCGTGGGTCTAAACTAAACAAAGACAGTTCATTTTAGACTCCCCAGCTGGTTGTCCATGCAACGCTGAATGTTTGCCCAGAAAACCACAGACTTACAAGGAAAGTCTTCAGCTCCAGTTACCCAGAGAGAGTTCCTTTGTGCTTTCTGAGGACCTGTGTTCCTCTGTCGTCTTAAAAACAAACAAACAAGCAAACAAAAACTTAATTTTAAAGCTGTTCGAGGCACAAAAGTCCCAGACAACTGACTGGAATTGTTACTGCTTCCTACAGATGGTGGAACAGATCTTAGCTATTTTTTCACAGTATATAGAATACAATAGGATTGTTTATCAGTATTCCCTCTAGAGTTTTGAGTGAAATTTTAGTAACAGAAATAAGATGTTTGAAAGGAAATCATGAGAAATGAATGTAACTAGATAGATTTATAAAATGTCCAAGTGGAGAAGTGTTCACCAAGTGTGCTTGACAAGACAGGGAAAGCAGTGGGAAGGTACTGATGCCACGTGTTTGCTCTTTGTCATTCTGATTGGTCAGTTGGTGTGTCTTTCCTTCATCTCCTAGTGCTGATTGGTCAGTTCATGGGTCTTTCCTTCATCTTGTGGTGTTAGATGGATCCTGGGTGCTGTGCTGGGCCTGATTGGATTTTCTTCCCTGTTCTCCTCTGTCTGTTGCTCTCATGAAGTGTACTCTTTTCTGTCTCCTTGTGGTTTAAACCATCATTCTTCTTGCTTTGTGCATAGAATTCCACTATGCATTTTCTGAAGTGCTAGCTCACTTGTCATGAATTGCCTTAACTGGATTTGTCTTGAAATATTTTAATTTTTCCATCTATTTTAATAAATAACTTTGTTGGGTACATCAATCTTAGTTGACAATTTATTTCAAACCTCTAAATATACCATCCCTTGCTTTCAGTGTTACTGATGACAGACTTAATATTATTTTGCCATTTTGGCCCCTGTGTGCTTGTGGGTGTCTTTTTTTCTTTCTTTTTTTTTTCTGCTTACAACTTTAAATATTTTTGTTTTGTTTTCTGTTTTTGACATCTCTACTATGATATGCTATGGAGATATTTTTCTGGTAATATTTATTTGGCATCTAAATGATTCCTGTGTTTAAGTATCTATTTCTTTCTCTAGGTGTAAATAGATCATTTAAGACATTTGATTTTTTTTTATCTCAGCTCTTTATTTCATCCCATGGATTCTTAGGTTTGTTCTCAAACTATGCTACAAAAACAAAGTGACAAACTGTACTGACGCAGAAATGGCTGTGTAGAACAATGGACTGTTATAGAAAACTCAAACATAACCCAATATGGCTATGGATGTTCCTGTCTCTGGACATGAATGTAAATACATTTTTTAAAATTTATTTATTTATTTATTATGTTGTTTATTTATTGTGTCTACAGTATTCTGCTTGCATGTATTCCTGCACACCAGAAGAGGGCACCAGATCTTATTACAGATGGTTGTGAGCCACCATGTGGTTGCTGGGAATTGAACTCAGGACCTCTGGAAGAACAGCCAGTGCTCTTAACCTCTAAACCATCTCTCCAGCCCTGTAAATACATTTTAAGTAAATCAAAGATCCCTTAATTTGAGATCTAAATTGCTGAAAGTGCTGAAGGAAATCACACACTTCAGGACATAGGTATAGATAAGAAATTTAGGAGTAGAAAACCAACAAGCATAGCAAATAGCCCAAGAAATTGACCAATGGTATTATATGATATTTAAAAACTTTCTGGACAGCAAAAGAGACTATTGACAGAGTAAGTAGCCTACAGAGTGAGAGACAATCTTTCCCAGTTGTATATACAAGAGTTAACATCTAGCATATGTAAAGAACTGGAAAAAATAAAACAGAAAAGGAAGAAACTGCCAGTCAATAAATGGGCTGATGAACTGGACAGACAGCTTGCAAAATAAGAAATACAAATGACCATACATATTTTGAATTATTTAAACTACCTAGAAATTGGAAATTTTTTCATTAAAACTACATTAGGACTCCATCTTGCTTCCATCCAAATGACTTTCATTAAGAAAATAAATTACAAGTGCTGGCAAGGATGTGGGGAGCTCTTATTCACTGTGATTTGGAATGTAGACTGGTATGACCACTATGGAAATCAATGGGGAGGCAGCTCAAAGGGCTAAAATAAAATTAACATGGCCCATCTATAACCCTTCTGTGCAAAAATACAATATGTTCCATGTGGTGGTTTGAAAGAAAATGGCCCCCAAAAGAAGTGGAACTACTAGGAGGTGTGGCCTTGTTGGAGGTAGTGTGTCTCTGTGGGGGCAGGCTTTGAGGTGTCTCTTGCTCAAAGCTCCCCTCATTGGGACACTCAGTTGATTTCCTGTTGCCTGCAAGATGTAGGACTCTCAGCTACTTCTCTGACAGAATGTCTGTCTGCACATTGCCATGCCCCACCATGGTGACAATGGACTGAACCTCTGAACTGTAAGCAAGACACTCCAATTAAATGTTTTCCTTTTTAGGAGTTGCCATGGTCATGGTGTCTCTTCACAGCAATAAAAACCCTACCTAAGACATCCCACTACAGCAGTACTCATGCATCCATGTATTTATTGGCACTCTTTTTACAGCAGGGAAGAAATGTATGTCCAAGATCCACCAACAGATGAATGGATAATGAAATTGTAACACATACACACAATGGAATTACAGCTTGGAAGAAATAAGCAATTATGAAATTTTTAGGAAACTTGATGGAACCAGAAAATATTAAGTGAGATAACTCAGGGTTAGAAAGAAAAATATCACATGTTCTTTCTCAGATGCAGTCCTAGTTTCTAATTGTTAACTATGTATGGTCAGATGGGTATAAGTGTGGGAAGAGCCCACCCACGAGAAACACATAAAGATGACTTAAAGAAGGGTTGCAGGGGTGGCAGGAGGACACAAAAAGTATGAATGTGGGAGGGAGATAGTTGGGAGCAGAAGGGTGGAGTGGGGATTGGAGTTGAGGCCATGAAATGAAGGGGAGCATGGGGAGGATGAGTCAATAAAAACAAAGTGTGTTTGCAAATGACATAAGGGAATTTGGTACTTTGCAAGATAATTTAAATTTTTTTTAAAAGAAACTTTTATAAAGACAGAAACCAGGTCCAAGGTGTTGCTACTTCTTCCAAGACTAAGAATATGTAGGCTGTCTTTGTGTAGTATTTCCTTCTCACCAAGTCCCTCTTTCTCATGTATAGACACAAAGACACATACACATATACACATGTACAGTTACCAAAACTATTTTCCCAAACTTGTCAAATCTTCATTCAATGCCCGTCAGTCTCACTGATACATTCACCTTCTGATTTTCTGGTGGAGAAAGAGTAGAATCTTTTGGAAACTAACAGACTCCTGTAGGCAGACTTTTCTGTCCTGCCAGTCAGTCCCAAAATAACCACACAGTGATTTATTAGCCTTTATAAATGCTCAGCTGATAGCTCAGGCTTGTTAATAGCCAACTCTTACATTTAAATTAACCCATATTTCTTATCTATAATCTGCCATGTGGTTCAATACCTTTTCTCAATATGGCAAGTTCATCTGCTGCTTCCTCTCCATCTCCTCTCAACTTGTGAGACTTCTTCTTCCTATCATTCTCTTAGTCTGGTTCTACCGCCTAACCTTATCCTGCCTAGCTATAGGCTAGTCGGCTTCTTTATTAAACCAATCATAATGATATACATTCACACAGCATTAAGGGATATTCCACAGACTACTCTAGAAGAAGCCAGGTAAATGCCTTATACCTGCCCTTGAGTTTCCATGGAAACCCAAATAATATGGGTTAGGAGCAAATATAATTCACAGAAGTGCAAAGAAACACACCAACAACTCATTGTTTATTCTTGATGGTGTGAATTTTTTGTTTATGAAAATGTTTTGTATTGGTAGGCAGCTTTTAGTGTATATTAATTTTTGTTTATTGAATCTATCAATTTACTCCCAATGCCCAATATTATAAATCAAATAAAGCTTTCACTTTTCCTCATTGTGAATACAAATGCTAACCATGTTTTTTACCTTATAGACATTATGAACTTAATGAAAAATTTACAAACCAATAGAACTCTAAATCCTTAGTAATCTTAGATATGAACAATGTAGTAGTAATATCTTTCATGCATTGAGCGGTATGCAATGCCTATTTCTTTTCATTGCATTGAGTTCAACCATGACAGTTATGGAATCTAAGACTTGGATGACTTTTTCATGTCTAACTAATAATAAAATTATATTCGAACTCCAGTTCTTTCAAATTCAAATCTACTAGCATGAAGCATACACTGTGGTATAGAAATTTCGTGGATTAGCAATGTTTATGACTTACGATGATGAATGACATTCAAGATCCATACTGTGAGGTTTTATTGCTCATCTTCCTCCTGTTGCTATGAAATTGAGATGCAAGGGTAAGTGAATTTTCTAAATTTGTATGGCAAACCACAATGTGCCTCCCATTTCATGATGGTTTACTTTACAATTCTTTCATTATTACTATTTCTTAATCATGCAAGTATTTATTGAGCTTTGTGCTGTGCACTCTCTGATGGCTGGTGATATAAACACAAAGTAGATGCTCTTGATGCCTGCCCTAAAGTAACTCTTAGCCTAGTATATTCAACATGTGACTCAACAGGCAAATAGTGTTTATAGAATGCCAAGAAACCCGAGTGTTTTTCCACCTTCCTCAGACCCCAGGATGTTGTGTAGAGAATAGCAATCAGCAACCTCCTTTCTTGATACCTAGACAGTAGGGATGATCACTGCTTTTTTAGGCTGACTATTTGAGTACAGATGCCTCCATGATTTCCTGGCAGCTGAGACTAAGAGTTTGGGGACATTTAGACATCAATTCACTAAACATTTATTGAGCATGTACAATATTCTAGGTATCAGGGACATCCAAGGCATTCCATATAGGGATACCATTATGCAAACAATAATGGTGTGGTCTGACAGATTCATTCTCAAAGAATCATCAGAGTCTCCCAATCCATTGCCCCTGAGTAAACCATCCAGATTCAATACTGACCATAAAGCACCAGCAAACATATTACAATTGAAGGTATTATGGTAATAATCTTCTAACCATCAAGGCCATCTTAGCTTTCCCAGGGTCTGTTCCAGATTCCATTTGTGCCTTGGCATAATAAAGCAACACGCTTTCACTGTCAAAAAATGATCTCATTTGTTTAATAAATTATATAGCCAGCCAACTTCTGATTAATAGAGGCTAATTCCTGCTTTGCTTTAATACAGAGGATGGTTTAATTTTCATTTCTGAACCATTAGCTGTGTGCTAGGCATTACATTTAAGTCACTCTGTCCTTCACAAGCATTAAATGTGAAAATATTGAGCTGGCCTATAGATAAGAAAATTCAAGAGTTCACTTATTTCTTAAGTAAAATGACGTAATAGTATAATACTAAGGCTAACACTAAGATTTGAGAGCAATTCTGCCTGGCTCCACTACAGGAATAAAGTAACTTTGGCCACAATGTTAAAGCTAGAGAAGACTGTCCTCAGCGAAGCTGAGAGTTTAGTATGATGATTGGGTGGGCAGGATGTAATCTGTCTTAGTTAGGGTTTCTATTGCTGTGAAGGAATACCATGACCATGGTAACTCTTATAAAGGAAAACATTTAATTGATGTGACAGCTTACACTTTCAGAGGTTTAGTACATTATCATCATGGTGGGGAGTATGTGGCTGGGAGTACAGTAGCATGCAGGTAGACATGGTGCTGGAGAATTCTACATCTTGATCCAAAGGCAATAAGAAGTGGTGGTATCTTGAGCATATATGAGACCTCAAAGACTGCCTCCACAGTGACACACTTTCTCCAACACCAATCCTATTTCCACAAGGCCATGCCTCCTAATAGTGCCACTCCCTTTTGGGGGCTATTTTCTTTCAAACCACCACAAAGTCAGAAAGACTACAAGTGTAGAGACAGGAGGTCCATGGATTCTTTGGCCATCTCCACCCTCACCTTGTATGGGGGCAATCCTTAGCCATTTTTTCAGTTCTTACACTTAAATCTGAGCCCTAGGGAGCTGATAAGTACATATTTACAATGCAGACAATGGGCATGTGTTTTCATCATGGGAAATATGTTAATATGCCCCCTCTGAGTGAGACTTTGTATCCCTGTATGTCCTTTTTACCTCCTAAGGTATGGAGTCTCACTGTAGTGCCTAGGGGATCATAAAAGATAATTTTTCACTAGCAAGACGGATCTATTATGTCCCAGAAATATTGAGCCCCTTTGTTACTCTCTCTGTTTACCTCAGCACTATGATAAAGTGAAATGGAAAATTATACATGTGTGTCAGGAAACCTCATGGAAAATGTAGTTAGAAATTTCCGTGGTAATTCTACCAATCACATAGACTTTCTCACTGTCAATAAAAATTGCTTAATTGGTTTATATGCTAATAAAAGTGATTTGTCATAACTGTGGGGCAATAGATACAACAGAGAGAGGTAAAAATGAAAGCAAAAACTTCCGCATTCTTATCCCTGCCGGAAATGTTCCCATGCTAGTTCGTGTGAGCATACAGTCTGTTCCCTGAATACAGTTATCATATATTGTAATATTCCTTTGTAAGTTATTTCCACTTTACAACCATTATTCTTTATGGTAATGTTACAAACGTAGACCATATGGACTGTCTTCCAGTGTGATGCTCTGCATCTGACTTCCATTATTTAACCACTACAACACGTAGGATGGGTTGGGTTTTGCTGCTTTGACTGCTGTTACACCAAACGCTACCGTGGAGGTTAATATACAAACAACTGATATAATCACTTATCCCATTGTTGCTTTTTTCCAGATTTGAAAGTTTTATTTGTATTTCTTTGAGAATTTCATAAGTAAGCACACTGTATTTACCTCATTTCCATCACTCCCTTTTGCCCCTCAACCTCTTCCCTCATTCCTTCCTCCACGCCTTCTCAAACTCATGACTTCTACTGCTATAATCATTACATACGTGTTTATACTTATTTACAACCTATTGAGTCCAATTATTGCTAACTACATGTACAAGTGGTTAGGGCTGGCCACTTTGGATTATATAGCCCATCGGGAAGCTTATCCCTGGAGGAAACTGCTTCTCTGTCCTTCAGCAGCCATTGCCTGCCTGGAGCTCTTCATCTAGGGGATGTTTCCTCATCCACATTTGCATGTCACCCGGGATGGTCTTTGTTCAGACAACCACACTGTTATGGTTTCATGAGTGCAGCATCCCTGTCGTGTCTAAAAGATGCTATCTTGCATCAGGTAGTAGCTTGTTTCTTTTGATCAAATTCTAAGAGTTTCAAGTCTTTCTCATTCTGACTCATATCATTAGGCTTTCTTCCAAGCATACCCTTCCCTCATCCATACAGTATAATTACTAGTGTGTGTTGATCTTTGGAAACTTTGATGCCTTAACTAGAATTTTAATTTTGCTGTTATCAGCAGTAGCTAGATTTAGTTAACTGAATAATAGTTAAATAGTAACTAAAATTGATTATTTATCTAATTAATAGTTGATTTGATTTATGTAATTTCTAGTAAAGCAAAATGCATTTGCTATATATTATTGGTTATCTTTAGTTCTTTTATTGTCAGTAAGGAATTGGTATTTTTTGTTTTCATACATAAGAATTCTTTATTCATTAAAACTATGAAATGTTTAACTGTTGTTCGTGTTACAACTATTTTTCCCAAGTAGCCATATATTTTTAATTAACTATATATGTATACCTATATATTTGTGTATACAGAGAGAAAACGTATAAACACAGAGAGAGATGTGAATAGACAGGTCACAGCTACAGATCAATATGCATACTCTCTCCTCATCCTAGTACATGGAAGTGATTATTTCATCCTTTGTGTTCTGGATGGAACTCTCTTGTGGCCCTCTGCCTATGAAATTAAGCACTTTCTTTAATGTATTTTAGATATTTACATTAAAATTTTATATCTTCCCTCAAACTGGAAACCCCTGGTGCCTCACAACATCCCCAGAACGACACTTGGCAGCTATTAAGTGATGGAGAGGAAGAAAGCTTTGCCCTTGCCCTTCTCAGCTCAGACAACAGGGACCTGTCCCACACAGCAGTCATTGGATGGACCTGCCTCTGCTCGAGTTAGTAGCATCTCTCCCAACAGGCACCTGTACTCATTCTATTATTCTTCCTGGATTCAAAGAACAATAAAATCTCCCTATGGGACAGCCTTAAGGAGGCAAAACCAGTCCAGCCCATCAAGTCCTCAGCTACATCCTTCCTTACAAATGAGAAGCATCAGAGCACCTCCTATGAATGCTCAAGATTCTGTTATTTTATATTATCTCTCTCAGACCCTACAATATCATCAGCAGCTGCCGCTTAATAACCATCCAGTCTGTTTACTTTGGTCTAAAGTCTGTATCCAAGCAGCCGTACCTTAGCTTTTTACTCCTACCACTAGAGGGAGTCCAGTTATTATACTGGAGCGACAAGACCGAGGCTTATTGCATACTAGCTTCTGCATGAAGCAGTGGTGCTCTGGTTCAGCTGAATATGACCCTCCTACTTAGAGACATAGCGGTCAGAAAGCCATTTGTCCTGGGTTACAAGGTTGGCTCTCAGTGTCCCTCTTCATCATGAGATGATTATTCTCTAGTGAAAGTCTTCAGTAGAGTTTGGAAGTTAGACTCGGATGCTAACAAAATACCTTTCTCTCTATTTTTCTTTCGAGTTGATTGTTCTCAAAATAAAAAGCAGTTCATGCAACAAATTTAATCACAAATGAATTGAATCAGGAAGTAGGACAGGGAGAACAAGGAACATCAATTTCAACTCTGAGCAGTCACTTGTACAAACATGAATTGCCTAGGCACAACCAAGAGACTTATCATATCAAGTTACCCTATTTCTAACTTAACAATAGAATAAAATACTATTTTTACAGATTTATATTATAACAATATTAGGTTTCTAACAGTATGTGTAAATGGTGCTTGAGCCAAAGAGCTCAACTTCGTAACAAATGTTACAGGGACCCCTGATTTCATGGATTACTTTTAGAGTAGTTAATAGATTGAAGGGAACCAATCATTGAACACAATAATTGAACAGCCCTTTATGGGTAGCCTGAGAAATAGAGTAAGGTACAGGGCTGAATTCCTTTGGGACATTTTAGAGAATATAACAATTCTGACCAGTTTCTTTTTCAAGGTTCACATGGAAAGTCATATAGTATCATTGCCTTTTCCCTCCCACAGATTCCCTGGCAGACACTATAATACTTAACAGCAATGTATGAGGAGAGGTCAGGTCTTTAGAGCTTAGAATGAAAGGATATTGAATAATGTTCTCGGTCTCATATAAAAACTAAGCTGCTATCCCCTACATTTTTTGCAAGCTGAGTGTTTTTAGATTATTTACATTCTATTCATGCATAATGACAGAAATTTGCATCTATGTATAACTTGATCGAATGTACTCTGTAATTTACCATGCTTAATTGAACATTTAAAGATTAATATTAGGTCATACTGTTGGTGTTTAAAGAAATATGCTGTGGGATGTATTTCTGTATGCTGTGAATATGTATTACTCCCATTGGCTAATAAATAAAGCTACAGGGCAGGATGGAGCCAGGCAGGAAAATCCAAGGGAGATAGTGGGAGGAGAAAGGCAGAGTGGGAGGAGATGCCAAACCACTGTCTAAGGTGCAACATGTAATGGGATACAAGGAAAGCCATAGAACACATGGCGATACATAGATTAAGAGTTATGGGTTGAGTTGTTATAAGAGCAAGCTAGTGAGAAGCCTGAGCCATAGGCTGTATAATTTGCAATTAATATTAAGCCTCTGAGTGATTATTTTATAGGCTGCTGAGTGACTGCCTGTTGGCTGGGCAGATTATATAAGACATCAACATGTCCAAAACATATTTAGTATTATGTGCTTCTTTTGTAAGAAAACCAAATCTGTTTATTTGAAAATGTTTAGGAGATATTTTGTATATAGCTATCATAGCAGTAAAAGAATGTTATGGAAAAGTAATTGGACTAGAGAATCAGAAGATGATAGTTATAAGGAAGTTTTATTAACAGTGAATGCAAATATTTACCTCTTTGGATTCAGTTACCTTATCAGAAATTCAAGCACTATTTATCCACTTGCCCATGACACACCAAGTATTATTCTCAATAGAAAGGAGAGAACACTTTGTTGAAGTTACATTTTATGAAAGGGAGACAGAAAGCAAGAAAAGCAAATACAAAGTATATTCTATTAGGGAACATTAAAATACAGTAAGAGGAAGAGAGATGGAATTGGGGGACACACAGAATTCTAAACAGAATCATCCAGAACAAAAGCAAAATAAACACTATGATGTTGATGTCTGAGCTGGAACCTAAGGAGGCTAGTATCTATAGATAAAAACCTCAATTTCTGGCAGATAGTTTGAAATGGCACTTCAACAAGTTCAAGGAAAACCAAGAAGGCCAGCTAGAATGGGGCAGTGACAGCGGCAGAAGGACATTCTGTCGAGAAGGGACGGAGATGGAGAACTGGTTCCTGCTAGTTTGTGGCTGGCTCTGCTTTTTTTTTTCTAGGTGGGATCGGAAGTCATGGCAGAGTTGCGTGGGGCTGTGTGCTGGCTCATACTTAACAGGTTTGTGGAGTCTGTTGTAGGAATAACGGACAGAAAGGGATCATGGGTGTGAAACTGGCCAGGCCACAACTTCAGCAATCCAGAGAAGAACTAATAGTGATTTGAACAAGAGGGCAACAGGATAAATAATGCACTCCTCAAATCAAGTTCCTTGAGGTGCTGGTGATTGAACCCTGGGTTTCATGCCAGACAGAGCTATCTCCCTAACTCTTGAACCCTGGGTTTCATGCCAGACAGAGCTATCTCCCTAACTCTAATTAAATAATAATTAGAAGGAGAATGATTTGCATTGCACATTTCTTCACAAACATAAAAAGGTAGTATATTTTGGCTTTGAATTTTTCTATTATTATTCACTATATATACTATTCCGTGCTGATTTTATAAACAATTCATTAAATTCATTTAATTTTTATTTTTAATTCTAATTTTTTCTCATTTTTGAAAACACAAAATATATGTGGAATAAAATACAATCATATCTGCTCACACTGCCTCCCTGTAAATCCCCTTGTATTCCCTAACATGCCCCCTTCTCAACTCATTTTTAAAATTGTAATACTTGTGGAAATAGTTTTTTCAATTGGATTTAAATTTTCTATGGATAGTAGCACACTATGTTGAACCAAAATGGCACTGCTTTACTTTTCTACTTGTCAATATTATGAGGATTATTTATGTTTACCCTACAAATCATTTTAGATAGTTGCTAAAGTAAAAGCAATGTTGGACCATTACATGATTCTATGGGCGAATTCCTGAATAGACAACACTGTGCTAAACATTAAAATGGATCTTGTGTGTTCGTTTTCTTTCTTTCACATCATAAACACAAACTGTAGAATCAGGAGCATCAGCAAGCCCTATGTGCAAAATAGAAAATAAAGTTGATGGCCGAGCACTGCTTCAGATAACTAGAATTAAACTCAACTTTAAAATACACAGAGAAGTTCAACAATGAGCATGAGGAGAACTTCCTTAGAGACTGTGTACTACATCTATCTCATCGGGAGGGCGTTATGCACTGCTACAGACCTCAGTGAAAGAAAGACATGATGTAACTATCAACTGAAGGAAAATGTTAGTTACTGCATCAAAGAGCTTGAACCCCTTAGATGTCTTGAATAGCCCCTACTGTATATACAGTTGCAAATATCCCCCCCCCCCATTGCCTCTCCACTCTGTTTCAGTGTATTTGGCATGTAGACACTTCCAGTTGCCTGGAACATTACTTGATGCTTTTCTCCTATGTGTTCTTCTAAGGACTTTTGCCTAAATATTCAATTCATTTTCAGTTTATTTTTGTGTTTGAGGTCAAATACAGATATTTTTGGCCTGTAGATGTCTAGTATTTCCAATGCAATTTGTTGGAGAAACTGTCCTTTTCCCAACATGTATTATCATCATCCTTATTAAATATTTATGGCTGATGCATGTGGTTAGTTCTAGGGCACTTTATCCTGTTCCATCAGTCAGTGTGTGTCTTCTGGCACATGCAGCAAGCAGTATGCTGACACTTGGCCTGCTGTGGCTTTGTAATGTACCGAAAATCAAGAAGTCTATTGCTCTGACTTTTTTCTTCTTTCTTAAGATGTCTTCACTCAAGTTGTTTCTAGTTCTGTGTGAGTTAAAGTATTATCTTTTCTAGTTCTGAGAAAAACGTCTTGAGATTTCAATAGGGACTGTATTGAAAGCCTTGACTGCTTCAGGCACTACGGGCATCTCAAACAGTTCACAATCACAACCTATCTTAACATTTACTTATGTTGTCTTCAGTATTGTGTTCTATGTGTTTCCACGTTCAGTTCTTCAACCTCTTTAGTTAAATTTAGTCCCAAATAATTGTTTTAGTGCTATTTAAAATGACATTGTTTGATTTCTTTTTGAATAGTTTTCCTTAATGCACAAGGAAAAAGGATTTAATTTTTTTATTTTACTTATTTAATTGAAAAACAGATATTTTTCCTACAATATATTCTGATTACAATTCCCCTCCCCTGTGTCATCCCAGATCCTTTGTACCTCCCTACCCACCCAAATCCATACTCTTTTTTGCTCACTCATTAGAAAACAGTCATCTAAAAACTTATAATAAAATACAATAAAAACAAACAAACAAACCAGAATAAGACAAAAAAAGAGGGCCAAAGAAAAAGCACAGGAGATACATACATACATACATACATACATACATACATACACACACACACACACACACACACACACACACACACACACACACACACACACCACACAAAATAAATAAAAAATAAAGTAAAATAAAAAACCTCCAAATGTGCCATTGAATTTGTTTTGTGTTGGCTATCTACTGCTGGGTATGGAGTCAGCTCTTAACAGTGGCTTATATCGTCAATGAGACTCCATTGGAGAGAACTAATGTTTCCTTTGTGAGCGTTATCAATTGGATATAGCTTCTGGGTTCAGGATTGGGGCTTATGTCCACTTTCCCTCTCTCAGTGATGGATCCCATTGTAGTGGGTAGCCATCCCAGCATTGGCCGGGAAGTTCCAACCACCATTGAGGCTTCGGTAATGGTCGGGCCCACAAGGCAGGGCAGAGAAGGAAACGGAAGACGGAGGATCTAGAGGAGGTCACGTGCAGACCAAGCAGAGTTCTCCAGCGAACACCGCCGGACTGCACTATACCTTTCCCAGACCCTGCAACCTACCCCTTCATTGTAAGTTACCCCACAAAATAAACCTCCCTTTTAACTACGTGGAGTGGCCTAAATAATTTCACCAATATCCCATCTGGCTTAGATCTAAGCAGGCCCTGTACATGCTTCCTCAGTCTCTGTGAGTTCAGACATGTGTTCTTTTAAGATATGTGAAAATTTTGTGTTAGGATTTTAATAATGATTGCATTGAATCTATAGATGGCTTTTGGTAGGAATGCCATTCATCCTATATCAGTCTTACCAACCCATGAGCATGGGAGAACTTTCTATCTTCCGATATCTTCTCTAATTTCTTTCTTTAAAGACTTGAAGTCTTTTTCTTTTTTTTTAAAATCTCATAATCATTGCACACAATTTCATTTATTTTTTTCTTTTACTTTTTTTTTTTTTGAGCTGAGGATCAAACCCAGGACTTTGCACTTGCTAGGCAAGTGCTCTACCACTGAGCTAAATCCCCAACCCTTGTATTGAATTCTAAAGAGTTTTTACTTTCTACATTTCTGTCTTGACATATTTTTTAAATTTAGTATTGAGTTGTTAATTTCTATGAGTTTGGAAGCTTTCTATTGTTTCTGTTGTTGTTGATATCCTTGGTGGTCAGATAGGATGCAGGGTGTTATGTTAATTTTCTTCTATCTGTTGAGACTTGCTTTGTGTCCAAGCTGTGGTCAAATTTGTTCCTGTATTTGTCTGGTTTACCTGTCTATTGGCAAGAGGGAGGTACTGAAGTCAACCACTATCACTGTGTGAGCATCAATATGTGGTTTTAGCTGTACTAGTGTTTCTTTTACAAACTCGGGTGCCCATGTTTTGGGGGCATAGATGCTAAGAATTGCTTACAATGCTCTCTTGGTGGATTTTTCCTTTGATGAGAAAGGATGTAGTGTTCCTTCCCTATCTTTTCTGATTAGTTTTATTTTTGAATTACATTTTGCTAGATATTAAAATGGATACACTGGCTTCCTTTTGGGTCCATTTCCTTGGAATATCTTTTTCCATTCTTTTACCTGAAGATGTCCCCTATCCTTGATGTTGAGATGTGTTTCTTGGATATAGCAGAAGGATGATTTCTGGTTTTGAGTGCAATATGGTAGTGTATGTCTTTTTATTGGGGAATTAAGAACATTGATAGTACAAAACCTCAATAAGCAGTTCTTGTTGATTACTGTTACTTTGTTGTTCTAGTCTGGGTCCCTCCTCCTTTGATTTGCTAATGTGAGATTATTTGCTCCTTGTGTTTTCTTGAATGTGGTTAATCTCTTCAGGTTGACGTTTTCCTTCTAGTGTCTTGTATAGGGCTGGCTTTGTAGATAGATGCTGCTTGAATTTGGTTTTATTGTGAAATGTTTTTCTTTCTCCATCTATGGTGATTGAAATTTTTGCTGGATGTAGTAGTCTGAGCTGGCATTTGCTGTGTCTTAGAGTCTGTAGAACATGATGAGTCCAGGGCCTTCTGGCTTTTAGGATCTTTATTGAGAAGTTAGGTAATATTCTAATGGATCTAGCTATATATGTTACTTGGTCTTTTCCCCTTGTAGCTAGTAATGTTCTTTCTTTGTTCTGTATGTGTAATGTTTTGATTGTTATATGCCAAGGGAATTTCTTTCTGGTCCTGTAGCATGAATCTTAAAGGTCTTATCAATAAAATCAAACCTGAGGCCAGTTATTGGGGTGAATACTGGAAAATCAGAGAAGCAGAACAAGCCACAGCTTCTTCACCTTGCCAGTTCCCTAGCTGATCCTGTTTCCTCAGACTGGAAGCCTCTCAGTCCTCACCCAGAATTAATCTCAGCTGAACTGTGCTGTTCAAAGCCTAAAAGCTTAACCAGCCAAATGCTTCTAGTTTCTGGTCCTCATGCCTTATATACCTTTCTGTTTTCTGCCATCACTCCCTGGGATTAAAGGTGTGAGTCACCATGCTGTGTTCAAGTCACCACCTTGAACAGATGGATTTCTGCCTCTGGAATGCTAGGTGTGTGCTACCATTGCCTATTCTCTGTTTATTGTTGTGGCTGTTCTGTCTCTGACCCCAGGTAAGTTTATTAGGGTGCACAATATTTCGGGGAATACAATACTACCACATGGTCCAGTCTGTT
The DNA here is from genome assembly GCF_903995425.1 of Onychomys torridus. Lineage (NCBI taxonomy): Eukaryota > Metazoa > Chordata > Mammalia > Rodentia > Cricetidae > Onychomys > Onychomys torridus. The sequence goes on along the minus strand of NC_050452.1, from coordinate 80,240,278 downwards.
TGATGTTCTGTATGCTTCTTGTACTTTGATAGAGACCTCCTTCTTTAGATTGGGAACTTTTTCTTCTATGATTTTGCTGAAAATATTTTCTATGGCTTTGATGTTGGTTTCTTCTCCTTCTTCTATTCCAATTATTCACAGATTTGGCCTTTTCATAGTGTCTGAGATTTCCTGGATGTTTTGTACGTGGATTTTGTTTAAATTTAACATTTTCTTTGACTGAGGTATTTGTTTCTTCTATCTTGTCTTCAACATCCAAGATTCCGTCTCCCATGTCTTATACTCTGCTAGTGAGGCTTGCCTCAGAAACTTTTGTTTGGCTTCCTAAACTCTTCATTCCTGATTTTATCTGAGTTTGGATTTTCTTTAGTGGTTTTATTTCTGCTCTTATGTTTTGAACTGTTTCCATCATTTCATTCCACTGTTTGTTTGTGTTTTCACAGACTTTATTAATAAATTTGTTCACATCCTCTTTGAGGTCCAGTTTTGGGAGATTATTTTAAGATGTGTTCTAATTGTTTATGCTGTGGAATATTTGTTTAATGATACAGAAATGTGTTTCATTCTTTTATGTTGGACTTGTTTAACTCAGTGAAGCTGTGTTGCTTTGCCTGTCTAAAACACCTGATTGGTCTAATAAAGAGCTTAACAGCCAGTAGCTAGACAGGAGAAAACATAGGTGGGCTGGCATGCAGAGAGAATACATAGGAGAAGATTAGAAAAGGAAGATCAAGAAAAGGAAAAGAGGAACATGCCAGGGGCAAGCCACCCAGCCACACTGCCAGACAAGAAATAAGAAGGAAAGAAAAGATATACAGAAATAAAAAAAAAAGATAAAATCCCAAAAACATAAGGAAGATGGCATAATTTAAGAAAATTTGGCTATAAATATGCTAAGCTAAGGTCAGGTATTTATAAGAAAGAACAAGTCTCTGTGTGGTCATTTGGAAGCCGGGTGGAAGGCCTGCAAAGAGACAAAAGTGTAAAAAAGAAACAACTACAAAGTCTTTAAGGATATTCATTATATCTAATTTAGTCCCAGTCTTGTGTTTCAGCTATATTGTATTCTCAGGGCCCACCGCAGTGGGATTACTGAGTTCTGGTGGAGTCATAGTGTCTTGGATGTTAATGATTCCATTTTTGGGTTGGTGGGATTCTAGGTAATAATAGCTGATCTTATCTTTGTTTGTTTGGTTCCTTGGTTTCTGTTGCATTCTCTGGATCTTAGGAACATGTGGTGGGTGTAGGTTTCCTGTTAGGGAGTACTTCTGAGTCATTGGTAGGTGTTTCTAGGTACTGGGGGCTGACACAAAAGAGCAGGGATGTGCTAGAATTAGGGTGTTTGTGAAAGGGTCCACAAGAAGGAGAAGAGCAGAGTCTGATGAGAGGTTTGGCAGTGTCCCCAGGGACTGGAGTCATAGGGAGAGAGGACAATATCTCCTGCAAGTGCTCTGCTATGGTGCGGGATGAGACTGGGGAATTGGAAATGGAGGGCAGAACAGAGGAAGAAGACAGACTGACTATGCAACAATTATTTTACTATCATAATTATATAGCTAGAAACTTCTCTGAATGTGCTTGTTAGTAACACATCTGTTGTTGCTTGATGGTACCAAGGGTTTTCTGAATATATGGTCATGTGATCTGCACAAGGAAGCAATCTTACTCCTTCTTTTTCAATTTGGATATCTTCTGTATTTAATAGCTCTGGCTAAGGCTTCCACTACTATTAGAATTAGAAGTGGCATGAATAAGCATTTTCACCTTGTCCCTGGTCTTAGAGAAAAGCCTTCCAGGCTTTACCATTGAGTATGGTGTACTGCAAGTTTGTTGCATGTAGTTTTGTTGAGGCCAATTCCAGATATAGTTATTTCTTTTTCCTTTTTGTTTATAGTGAAGGGGGGGTCACATGTTATAAAGCCTTTTCTGCATTTACTGAAATAATCATGTGGGGTTTTGTCTTCATTCTGCTGACATGGTGATTCATATTAATTAATTTACATATATTGATTCTGAATTTGGTTTGCTAAATGTGCTGTGTGTTTTTAAACCTATATTCATCAAGGATATTGGCCTCTAGTTGTCTTTTTTTGTGTGTAGCTGGCTTTGGTATTATGGTAATGATAGGCTCATGACATGATTTTGGAAATATTCTTTTCTTTATCATCAGTTTTTGGACAATCTCAATAATGATTCATCCTAAGTATTCTTTAAATGTCTGGCAGAATCACCAGAAAATGGTTTGATTCTTGGCTTTCCTTATTGAGAGGCTTTTTATTACAAACAATCTCCCTGTATTAGTGTGCTTCCTGCTGCTGTGATAAACTCTTGACTGAAAACAACTTATGGAGAAGAGGGTTCATTTTAGTTTATGGACTATATCCCACATTTGAAGGAGGGCGAGACAGAATCTTGAAGCAGAAACCAACAGAAGAATGCTCATTACTGGCTTGCTTCCTCTGACCTACTCAGCTATCTTTCCTACACAGCCAATTTGAATCTTGTAACTTAATAGAAAAACAAAACAAAACAAACAAAACAAATAAAAAATAGGAACCCAATTAAAAAGTGGACAGAAGGAACTGAACGGATGATTTCTCCCAAAGAAGACTAAGAAATGGTTACAGGTAAGTAAAGAGATGTTCAAATTTACTAGTCAGAAGGGGCATGCTGATCAGACCACAGTGAGGTCAGTGAGGTGTCTCCGAGAATGAATTAGAAAGTTAGAATGGCAGTTACCAATAACATGTAACCAAATGACAAGGTTTAGCAAGAATAATGTTTAACTTTCTTTTCTTTCTCTTAGAATTATACAATGATTGCTTTTACATTGCATTTAAAATTTCATAATATAAAAAGTATAACAAACCAAGGCCAATTTATCAGGAATCAGTACAAAATAATAGAACTCTGGGGGGATAACATCCATAACCTGTAAACAGTCTGTGGGATTCAGTATCAATCGCTGTGTGAATTGGTGTGTATTTAACACTCAAAACTGTTAAACAATGCTAAATATTGGATTTCAGTATAATAATTTTTTTTTCGAGACAGGGTTTCTCTGTGTAGCTTTGTGCCTCTCCTAGAACTCACTTGGTAGATTAGGCTGGCCTCGAACTCACAGAGATCCGCCTGCCTCTGCCTCCCGAGTGCTGGGATTAAAGATGTGCACCACCACCTCCCAGCTACTAGTTTTAAGTTAACTTTTTTTCATAGATTTTACATTTTTAGCTATATCTAATAAAATAAACATATAAATCTTGAGGCACAGAATGTTCACATGAACCAAGTCTAATTTTTGGCTGTTCTGCTTGGCTTTCCGTTCCCTGTCACCATTCAGATGGTGGCTCAACTGATAAAGGACATAGAAGAAACTTTCAAATATGCTTGGGTCTAGATAAGGGAAAGTCATAACCCAACTAGAGAGAAATTTTTCTTGGTTTTATTTTTCCTTAGTTTTGTTCTATAGATCTATATTTTAAGCTTTTCTAGGAACTTTTTTTTAGTATTTTGATTTTATTTCCTAAGTATAACTCTGTACCAAAGATATCTACAATATAACTCCTACACTTAAGGCCCAGGAGAAATTGCAGATGAGGGGACAGAAAGATTGTAAGAGCCAGAGAATGAGAATGATGCTTTGAGATGGTGCCTCTAGACATAACAGAGATGTGACACTCATGAAATCTTAACAATAGGGTTGCCTAAACTAAACCTGCTAAATGAAAACTCCAGCTGTCATGTACACATGGATGAAGAAATTTCACAAGGCCTCTAGATGAAGAGCTACAGACAATAAATGGCTTCTTAGAGAGGGAGAATCAGTCTTCTTCTGCAACGAGCCTCTTGATAGGTTTTTCCAATCCCAAGTGGTCATTGCTAAATGCATGAACATAAGAGCTGCATTAAGTGGATTCAGTAGGTTCTGTACACATGCACACACACAGAGACACACACACTTGGGAGGCATGAGAAGAGTTGGAGGAAGGAGATGGAAGAGCAGAAATGATGTAAATATGGTATGCATGTTCTAAATTTTCAAAACAATAAAAAGCAATCCAAGCAAGATGTAGAACCAAGGGGCGCTCCAGACCCTACAATTCATGATCCATTATAGTCTGAAGATTTTCTTGCATTGAAAAGCAGGTTGTGCAGTTGTTTCCCAGGCAATGTGTGTTCTTGAATGCTTGCCCCATCTTCTGTATCAAGCTCCAGGACTGGAGACTGGCCAGTGTTCTTCCTTAACCACAATACATTTCTTTCTGATTATAGCTCCTCATCAGTGTTGTCTATTTCTACACCTCACTGAAGAGGCTTACAAATTTCACCTTACTTTCCTTTGTACAATTTTAAATTAGTCAATCAACAATTAAATAAAAGATCTTGATTTTTTTTTTGCCTCCTGAAATTTAAAATGCCATACCAATAATTCAATTTTGAGTTTGTATGCCAATCACCTGAGTCAAATTACTATTGTCATTTCCTACAGAAGTATGAGACCTGTGTCCTAAATAAATATTGATAAATATTAAATAGAAAGAAAAAAGAAAACTCATTGGCTAAAAATGCAAACTAAATGTCCTATATAAGGACAATCATATATTATGTATTTTACTAATTTCAAAAATAAGCTACTTTGTCCTCTGCCAACTTAAGCTAAAACAAGTGTGGTCCTCAGCCATCCTTTCTCAGTTTCTTTGGGATCTGGATCTTTCTATAAGATAAGTTTGCATGAGAATGTTGGTCTGAAAGGCGGATGTGGGACTCAGGCCAACTTGCACTCTGGGGGTGAGTATAAGTGCATCACTCACTGCTGCACACTGCCAGTGACCAGAGGACTCACCTTGGGACAATCAGTAACCGGAACAATGGCTTCTCTGGTCCAGACAGATTGCTTCCCTAGTATCTTTAAATCACAGACAAGGGAGATGTGAAGAGTTTGAGGATGAGCTGCAGTGCACCTAACAAGACAAGATTGGTCATCGTGAAAGCCAGAGGCAGGCTCCAGTTTGTGGACATGGGCTTAACAAATTTCTGTCTTAACAAATTTCAGTTTCCATCAAAGATTCAATGTTCTTGTTCTGTTTCTGCTTTATTCTTGCTTTTCCTGTCTGGTTATTAATAGGAAGTTATCAGCTTTGAGCAAACTCTAAAGAAGAGCGAAATTTTGGTTGGTGGTTTATTTTATTCTCAGATTTTGGAGATAAAGTCTCATGAAGCCCTGGTTGGCCTTGAACTCATGATGTAGCCAAAGGTCATCTTGAACTCCTGATCCTCTTCTGTCCACCTCTCGTGTGTTGGGATTCCAAGTGTATGTACTATCGCATGTCTTCAAGAGGAGAGGATCATAAAAGGCAGGCACAAAGGAGGTCTGAGGGTGTTTTAGAAGCTGCTTGCCACAGCCTTTCAAATAGATTTTTAAAATGCCTCAAGCCTGTGCTATTCAGTTCTTCTTGACGACAGCCTATGTGTAATATGTTGTTGATTCACACAAATATCTGAAGAACAATTTCCATGCAGTCACATAAATGCCAGAGCAGAGAACAAGCCGAGCCCGGATTTCAGGATAACTGTATTCAGGAGTGTCCAACCTTTTGACACTGGGTGACTACACTGTCCTGTACAAATGTATTGGGCCAGATTCACAGCTCTCCTGAGATGAATGCAGTCCACTGGCTACAGGTGAATACACCTCTTCGTGTCTGCCTGTGCCTCCACTGTCCCCCATCTCCTAAAGGCATTATCTGTTGCATTTACCCTTTGATCATTTCACCCTTCAATGCTGTGAGTGTCAAGAGAAGACGACTTCTTTACTTGTTCCAGAGGCTTTCAGACCTGAAAGAATATACTCAAGGACTGCACCCAGGGGCCCCATCCACACCTGAGTAGGATTTAGGTGACAACATCCTGGATGCTGGGCCTGAGGCTGATGATATTTTTATAGAGGCTCCCAAGAGGGAATGAATTTGTTTTGCATATGGGAGTAATGCAATATGCAGTCAGAAAGTGGATTGTGGCAGTTTTAAGGCTTGCTACCTATGTTTTGAAACTTTCCTCATTAAGAAGTCACATTTATGTATCCTTCCTTCATGTCTGGGTGGGAATACATCTCCATGAATAGAATATAGCAGAAGTGATGTTAGATCGCTTCCAGGAGTGAGGCATACAGAGCAGTGCTGCTTCTGTCTTGTTGGCTAGAACCCTCTCTCTTAGATTCCAGTGCTGCTGTCGACGTATCTGGCTAGTTTGGGGATGCCACAGTAAATATTCTGAACTGTTGAGACAACAAGCATAGGCTAACCAGCACAGTTTCAGCCACTGCAAAGTTCCAGCTCAGGCACCAAATTTGTGAGTGAAAAAGGTCCCTGATGATTCTAGCTCCCAGCATTTGTGTTGTGGTGCAGACAGATCACCTTGGCCACCTGTCTAAATTCCTGGCCCTCAGGATCTGAGAGTGACAAAATGATGGTTCTTGGTGAATGTTCTAAGTTTAGGGAAGATTTATTAGACATGTACAACAGCAGGCACCAGCCCAGGCAAAAACATTACAACTAAATTGGGAATGAAATATGTATTCCAGGGCAATATGGGTCTTTGGTGCTCCGTATAATTGTAGAATCTTACTTGAATGAAACAATGGATGTAAGTGCTCCTAGCATGATGTCTGGCAATAAAAAACAGGATGTATTATTATTATTATTATTATTATTATGTCAAAAGAAACACATGCACATATTTCTAAGTGATTATTCTTTGTGACATACTAGTACTAATATTTAGGTCCAATGTTTCAAAACTTTAAATGTATATTTAGAAATTATAGAGGAATAAGAATGTGATTTGTTGTAAATTCATGCAAATCTGGGCCTCATCTCTTTCTTTTCTACAAACTTCATTTTTCTGTCCTCCAAGACATTTTAATACTTAGGTAAAAATTAATAAGCTACCATGATAAAAATTTGACCCCATATGAAAAAAATCTGATGAATGAAAAATTAATATTATATCCTAGAAAACAGAAATTAGAAATTATTAAAAATATGATGGGTCTTCACATACAGGGATATTTCCATACTTCTGTGTGTGTGTGTGTGTGTGTGTGTGTGTGTGTGTGTGTGTGCATGTGTGTGATTGTGTTTGTGTGTTTGCATACACATGCACGTGTGAATACCATGTTTATGTATCATTTATTCATAGATTTTTAAATGTAGGTCAGTTCAGTAGAGCACTTCTTCATTTTGGTGATGATGAGCACTTCTTATACACTGAAGTTTGATCAACCATCCTTACTGCAGAGACTTGATTTAACTCAACAATTCTGCATACAGGTACCACTGACACACATGATTCAGAACTAAATGGTTAATAAGGCCGCTTTAATTTCAATAGAGATAGTAACAGTAGCTCCCATCTATGCAGCAAGGATCATTTCACAGATACCAGGTAAGGATCCATCTCTGCCTCAGCTTTGTTCTACAAGTGAGAAGCTAGTACCGAAAGGCAAATCATTTTTTCAAGGTCACTGAGCTAGAAATCAGCTGAGATTAAATGATAATTCAGTCTTACATATCTTCATCTTTATAAGGGAAAGACAATAAAATCATATGTGGGAATTACATATGATATGACCACTCACAGGAAAAATTAACCTCTAAGTTGGGTTTTAACTCTATATATGTAGTATTATTCTTTCCAATTACAATAATGGAACACTTTAAAGAATATCATTGTTATAACTGTACAGTCCTAATGTCCATCCAATATATCCATTTTCTACCTGAATATGTTGGTAATTATAAAATATATACATGGAAAAACATATAGTACATACAAACCAAATGCAAATAAAATATTTTTAGACTTTAGAAATTCTTAAAGCATGTTATATTAATCCTAGTAAAAATGGCTTCTCTATATACAATACATAATCTTTAAAAATCTACCCCATGAAACAAAACTCTTTGGTTCAGCAAAAGGACTCTAAATATGTAAATATAATTTATTAAGGATGCACTTTCTTTTTCTGGGCCTGGCTTAATCTGGCTTAAATCTTCAGGAAATAGATTGCTGACTTTCTTTAAAGAATGAAAATACATGTGTGGAGTTGGTGAAGTTTCCTTTCCACATAGAATATTATCATATGAAAATACAATCAGAAGATTGAAAGATACAGGAACTAGGAATGACACAGGATGTCGTTTCTACCCTGCCAGGATTAAAAAGATGGTGAGAAATCTGCAAGGGAGGAAGTGATTGGGATCAAGACCTATGAACACTCACTGGTAAAATTCTTAGGGTGTCCAATGATTTGAAACTCCCCTATCGTTATCTGGAAGACGGAGAAGAGGAAACAGAAAGAAACTAGGTTCTGAGTGTTCCTTTTACTTCTAAAATCCTATCACATCCCCAATAGCTTGTGTTATAATTATATACATGACTCGAATGCCTCTAAACAAAGCCGTTAACTCTACAGTGATTACAAGTACCAACACCTGCCAATGGGCTTCTCAATAAAAATTAAAGGTGCTCATTCTATTCTCTGTGTGTATTGAGAGCAGTGATGGCAGGGTTGAGCGATAGACCTCAGAGCTTGAGAGTCAGAACCTTTACCTATCGGGGTCATGGTGCTCTGTCTTTGTGGGAAGGAAATGCCCTTAGTCTTTTATTCCACTATCTTTTCTACTTTGACAGTGGAAGTATTTTTTAAATAAAAGGTAGAACCTTCACAAAGGCCCAATATTTAGTCATGTTTTACTTTCTAAATGATTTTTAATGAAGTTTTTGAAAAATCTCTGAGTATTACAACTGGCCAAAGGAAAAAAGAAAGTTTTTGTTTGTTTTTCCTAAGTTATTAAAAATAATGTAATTATCTGATTTGATTAATTGACTTCCTTTCATACCTAGTATCACTAACTAATATTCAAATGTTTTCTTTTCCCTAGATGGCATCAGAAAAACAATTTAGTCTATTTTTATGTTAAAAGAAAAGGAAATTCATGATCTTCTATTGACTACCCAAGATGTCTGGAAACTACCATTTGGGGCCATCACAATATATCCATAGTGTCTGTTGAGCCCTGGAGAGCTTCTTCTAAAGTGGTCCATATTCATCTTCTTCCTTCTAGAAGGAAGGTGCTCAAGAAGAAAATACTAATTTTTTTCTTAGGACTCTAGGCAGGAGAGTGTGAGTTGAAGGGAACAACAGATTTCACAGAAAACTATGTTATGCCAACAAAAATAGATCTGATCATGTAAAGGGGAGAGGACAGTCTGAGACAAGTACATAATGGAAAACAGGGATAATTCACAGCATCTAAAGGAGACATTCTTGTCCAGAACCACATCTATCCACTCTCCTGCCCCGACCAGCCAGGATTTTCTTCTCCCCCGCAGTCTTCCAAGAGATCTTCTAATGCTCTGAAGAGAGGAATCATCAGCACTGTGTCATTGGTCCTCACAGTCCTCTTCTGTGGCACGCCATCACTTTTCTTCCGTCAGAAGTCTTTGTCCCAGCCTGACATCTCATCCGGAGGTACCCCCCTTTCAGGAGGATATTTGTCAAAGTAGCTGTGATCTATGGGGCCACTGAGCTAATGGAGAAAGGATAGAGCAAAGGTCAGGACAAAGGTGACCAAGCATGCCAGTCCATACAGGTCAAGCATGCCCTACCTGAGTGCTAACCTCACACTGGAGCCTCTTTCATAGTACATATGAGAAAAGATGGCCAATTACCTGTCTTATGTCACAGTCTCAGGCTCAGGAGACCATCCCATTAGAAGCAAATGATTTTGTTGTTGGTTACATTTTTTAGGAGCTACAGAACATGAGGAAGGATTTTCTAAAGAAAAGGTGAAATAAGTACTACCTACCGTCTTTTATCAAGATAAGAAATATTTTCAAAACAAATTATTTTTTAAAATCATTATTTATCCGAGTTCCTCTGATATCTAAGTTTCTTAGCAATATTGAATTTGAACAGTTAATTCATCCCTATAAAGTATGCATAGTAAGCAAATGGACAATCCAAAATCTTAGTGACACTGAAATATCACTAAGAAAAAAAAAAATGACTCTGGTATTAAATTATTTTGTAACCAAGTGGTTTAAAATTCTTTACTTAAATTAACCAACACCTAATTAAATACTCAGATGAAAAACCACTGATGATTCTATTGTGATTTATTATGATGTGTTGGGAGTTTGGGGGCAGCTCCAGGGATTGTCACCACTATGCATAGTGGTTGTCATACTGGACAGCATAGGTTAAGAAAAAGTGGAATACCATGTGACTTGAGGGAAACATGTCAAGAACTAAGAGGTCAACATTCTACCAAATGTATATGAGTGATGTCTGGAAGCATTGTGGAAGCCATGTCTTCCACTGCACACCCATACATCGATAGCTCAAAGTTTTCACGAAAGTTAAACAGTAGTAGAGAACGGAATTTCTAGTCTGACATATTCACATACAATAAGAATTTTGGACTACACTTACTATAATTTAAATACCATAGAAGGACATTTAACATCTGTTGGTCATTTGAAACATACACACACCGATATTACAACACTCCTTATTCTTCCTTTTTCATTCTGTTCTATCTATAAAAACTTTCTTTTAATGGAAAAGTTTTATGTTTGACCATCGTTCTTGATCATTCCTTTATGTGCCCCATATTTTAGTTTATTTTTTCCTATTTGTGTAATAATATAAGCATTTCTTTTAGATATAGTTATATTTTCATTTTTAGTAGCATAGGTGATCAGACAGTTTACAACTCTTACTGTAATTAACAAGAAACTGTATTTTATCTGTGTACCTGAGCAACTCTGATGACTTTGGGACTTAGGGGACACTGGCATATAACTAATTCCTGAGAGGTGACCTTAGTGATTATCAAATAGGCAATACTATTGCTTTTATTTGTGTGTATTCATGGAGCATATGTGTGCTTGTTATGCGGTTGTGGGGGTACTGCACAGAGCACATGTGTGTACATGCCTGTGCATGCCAGAGGCTGATGCCAGGTGCCATTACTCATTCCTTTCTGCCTTACATTTTGAGGCAGCGTCTCTCCCTGAACCTGGAGCTCATCAGTTTGGTAAGAATAGCTTACTGGTAAGTTCCAAGGATTCTCCTGCCTCTGTCTTCCCAGCCTTAGTATTACATGCACACACTACAATGCACAGCTTTTAACCAGGCATAGTGTCTTCATGCCATGTGCTAAGCACTTGATCAACAGAGCCTGTTCTCCAGCCCCAGAAATACAACTTAAGTCCCTAGGTCATAATTACTAGGAGGCTCACCTAATAAGAAGTATTTCAAAAAAGTACCTAAAGTCTGTTGTGTACATGCTTTCTCTTTCTCTCCTTCACCCTCTCCCTTCCTTCTTTATCCCTCTCCCTCTCTCAAATCTGTTTTTAAAAACTAGTTCCTAGAAACTAATCAAGGGAGTGTCATAGCAAACACCATACCTCTCTTCGTAAAGGGGATGGAAGGTTCCGCGCTTTCAGGCCCTCCCAATTGAAACCATTTAACCACCTAAAATGAGAAAAATATGAAGGATATTACTTACATGATAAATGATCAGCATTATGTAGTAAATGAATAGCATGTCAGAGTATATCTATCAATCCATGTTGTCACTCCCTACCTCCAAAAGTGCTGCTGCAAGCAGCTGGAAGTTAATGGGGAAAGAGTTGTTAAACCCATGCCTACTGGGCACTTACACAGCCCAGCAACCATCCTAGGTATTTCCCTGCCACACTGAAATTCATAATTTATAGTGTATCATCTCTTCAGACTTTCAGAACTTTATTCCCATCTTTATGGTACCCTCATTTCTTTTCATTATTTTTATTTTTAGATTTATTTATTTTATGTGTATAAGGGTTTGTTTTTTTTTTTTTTGCCTGCATGTATGTGTGTATGTACATATATATCTAGAGGTAAGAAGAAAGTGTCAAATTTCCTTGAACTGTTATAGTAGATGATAGTTGTGAGCCACCATGTAGGTGCTGGGAACTGAACTCAGGTCCTCTGCAAGAGCAACAAAATACTCTTAAACCACATAACCATTCACTGGCTCCCAAGTTGGGATCCTTTACTACAGTTCCTCATGTTGTGGTGACCCCAACCCTAAATTATTTAATTGTTACTTCATAACTGTAATTTTACTACTGTTACGAATCATACTATAAATATCTGATACGCAGGATATATGGTATGCGGCCCCTGTGAATGGGTCGTTTGACCCCAAGGGGCTCACAACCCATAGGTTGAGAACTGCTGCTTTAGACCCTACCCTTGATTCTTAATTCACTGAGAGATATGAAGTGCGCACATATGTGTGTGTGTATGAGAGACAGAGACAGAGAGACAGAGAGAGAGAGACAGAGACAGAGAGAGACAGAGAGAGAGAGACAGAGAGACAGAGAGACAGAGAGAGAGAGAGACATTGACAGAGACAGAGAGAGAGAGAGACACAGAGAGAGAGAGAGACCCGTAAGAAAGAAAAAACATTCACAGTCTCTCTTCAGCCCTTCCGCACCCTCCCAGTACTGCTTCCTCTCCTGTACCATAAACGACCTTCCTACCTTCCTGCGAATGCCCGTTTCTCTCCCACACGCTTGACCCCATCCTGTCTGGTTTATTGCTGCAGTTCTCCTGTCCCTGCACTACCACCGTCGACCCTGCTAGATCATTATATAGAAACAACTTAATGCTGCTGCAGTCAAATGCTCTACCACTGAGCTATACCCCAAAGACTTCTGACAACAACAGAACACGTCCTTTGACCAAATTTTTCTCCAATTCAGTCTGCTTCTCTCCTGTGCTTGGGAGGGAAAAGTCCTTGAAAAGGGTTTGTCATCATTCCATCCACCCATTTTCTCCTGCCTACACTGCAGTCTGTTTCAATTCCCTCCGCTCCATTGAATTATTAAATGTTTCCATTTTCATGATATTTGGTCTATTAGTAGCACCACTTCCTGTGACTCTTTATTCTCTTGGCTTCTGGCGCGCACTGTTGCCTGGAGACTCTTCTGGTCCTCCCAGCGCTTTTCCTCCTCTACTACTGCCATTTTCTAAGGAAGTGCACGCCCTCCACAGACCAGTCCTTGAACGTCCTTTCTTTTCCCTAACCATTCTGCTTCATGGATTTAAAAAGCATTTTATACTGATGAGCCCCAATTTTGACTTCCAACAAAAACCCAGCGACCAGTGCTGTTCACCATCTCCTTTACAAGAGCGCTTATTTCACTGCACCAGGCAACATCAGGCCTCTGGTAAAGGTTGTTCAGTACTGTCCATTCTACTCCCTGGGAGAGGCGGTCCTCACTGTATCGGTACAGAAGCTTCCCAGCCTTACAAAAGGCACTCTCCCAGTTCCTTCCACCACACCACACACCCCTCCTCTCCTCTTCCTCCTTCACTTCATTTCTCTCTTCACCATGACTTCAAATGTCAAGGGATTCTTCTACTTGAAGGCCTGTGCACCAAATGCTGGGTTGTTTGTACTCTGGACTTCCATATGATTCGCTCCTGCAGTATTTTCAAGTCTAATCTCAAGGGTTGTCTCTGCCAGCCCTTGACTGACTGGCTTGTCTGAACTCCTCTTTCACCGTCTCCCCTCTTCCTTCATACTTGAGATCCTTCCTGCCTTGTGCATTTCCAGTATAGACTGACACATTTACTATTATCCAATAAACACTAGGATGCAAGAATCTTGTTTATTCTCCACTCGAGGGTGGAGAGTTTCATCAGTCTCCTCTATTTTTATGCCTGCAGCACTTGTCACAGGGGTTTGACACAGAAATGGGCTTAATAAAATGTTGTTGGATGACTGAACAACTCTGTAGAAGAACAGACTTACACAGAACTTCTCGTCTAGTGTCTAAAAAGTTCCAACAAGAAAGTGCTCTCCAGTGACCTGTGGGAATATTGAGTCCAGCTGGCAGTCAGAATTTCTTTCATTCCTGTGTCCATATCATTAATCTAAACAGGGGACTCTGGTCTTCTGCATATGTGTAATGCCAGACATCTGGAGGCCTCACTTCTGAAGACCGTCTGCTCCATCTCTTAGATCTTACAAAGAACATGGAACAATACCACCCTCTATCTATTGATCATTTTTAATTGGGACATTGGGGTCAATTTAGCCAGGCAACAAATACTTAGGGAAAGACTACTTGGTCCCAGGTATGGAAAAAAAAATAGTCTTTTTATTTTTATAAGGTGATAGGCAAAAAACAGCCAATAATATAAATGCTTAATCTACACTTAGACACTAACAAGTACTAGGAAGATAAAAGAGAATAGAGTGGTAGATGGTACTGAAAGTGGGGAGCATTTGGAAGGGCTGCTTTGAACTGGGGTACTATTTAAAGAATGAAGAGAATGTGTCCCTGTGTAAGCCCTAAGTTCCAAACAGCCAGCTCATGCTCTAAGGACAGGTCCTGGTCCCACAGCCTGGATGCCTCCCAAATAGTTCAAGCCATTCAATTGTCTCACTTATCCAGAGGGCCTGATCCAGCTGGGGTCTCCACAGCCGTTGGTTCATAATTCATGTGCTCAGCCTGGAAGGAGGGGACTGGACCTGCCTGTACTGAATCCACCAGATTTAAATGAATCCCCAGCGGAATTTTGGTCCTGGAGGACATAGGAATGGAGGGGAGGGGCTGGGGGGAAGGTGGGAGTGGGAGCGGGAGTGGGGAGGACAGGGGAACCCATGGCTGATGTGTAAAATTAAAACATAATAATAAACAACAACAAAAGAATGAAGAGAAAGGAGAAGCCATGGAAAATTCTGTGGCAAGAACCTCCCAGATGGAAGAGGCAGGAATCAGCTGAGATACAAAATGCAAAGAAAATAGAGGGGGAAAAAAGATATGTAGGGGTCAGGAAGATCATAAGGACCACAGGTGGTTGAATAACTCCAAGGAAACAGTGCATCAGGGCATTTGTACATATGGAACCCGCAGCGACTGTGACAGCCTGCAGAAGACCTGTGCATGCTCAAAACAGACAAATTCCGCATGGAGGATGGAGAGAGGCAAGAAGTCTCACCATTAGCTGGGGAGCGATTAGCAAATGATAGCTGCTGGGACACGGCCAGCTTTCCTCAATAGTGTGGACCCCTTGGTCAGCCATACTCTGGGGCTGCTCCTACCAAGAGTAGTTTGGAAGCACAAATTGGAGTTGAGGGAAAGAAGAAGAAGACTTAAGGCTGGGTGGGTAGAGTTGAGAGCAGAGAGGTGGATTTGAGAGCGTGAAGTGGTGAATAGGATCAAATTCCATCGTACGACATTCTCAGAGAATTAATAAAAAACATGATTAAAAAAAAAAAAAACAAAAAGTAAATCTTAACAACGAAAAGGACAAAAGACGTCAAAACAACGGTGAAATGCCAGATCCTATTTGGGTGCTTTGTTAGAGTTTAGGGCACAGTAAGTTTTGGAGTGACAGAAAGACATTATAAAACATTGAGGAAACAACACAGTCTGGTTCTCAAAAGGTAACTGTGGTCATGTAGAGAATGACCACAGGGGCAGGGTGGTGCAGTGGTGGCAGCTAAAGGCAGGGGACCATTAGGAGTCTGCCACTGTCCTCCTGTAGCCAAGCAAGAGTTAAGTCTTCCCTCATTTCACAGCCTCACCTCGATTCAGAGTTTTCACTTAGCCATTGACTGGTGAATAAACACCTGAGTTTAGAAATGGATTGGGAACTAGTGCCTTCCACTTTAGATACCATTTTGATAGGAGCTCCTAAAATTCTTGTTAAAAAGCCACAATGTTAGCTGATGCCTGCCTAGCCTCTGTCCCTGTGTGAAGCCATACGGTTTTGACCCAGGACACACCTGTTTGTCTAGGCACTTTGTGGGGCTCCCTCTTCAGACATTTCTGGGTACACATTTCTGCAGGACCTTCTTTTGCCACCAAATACAGGAACCAACTCTTAACACACATCTTACAATGCTCTTTATTCAAGGAACCCCAGAAATATTAATGCTAACCATCACTGTGGTTCTACTGAAGAAAATCGCCTTGCATTTCTTAGTGTACTTGTGGCAATTTGACTAATGATGACATTTACTTAGCAGGAGTGCCCTTTGAGATTGGCTGCATTTTATGCAAAGCAAGTGCCAGCACATGCTCATAAGTGAATACCGTTCTGCAAAGAACCACTGACATCAACAGCAGAGAAACTGCTTGTTTTCAGGAGATCTGTAGATGCTATTCTCAAAAGTAATGAATAGGTAAAGTATTTGATATCTCCTCCTGTTGGGAAATGGATAATTATATGTACCCAGGTTCACTAGCCTTCCTTTCAAATAGAGAAGACTGATACCTCATTTCCAGGCTAGCTAATAAACAAGGGGGCAAGGTTGATTTAATAAAGAATGCACAAATTGGGCAAATTCAAAGGATAGCTGATGAGCTTAGGCATACTTTTTTAAAATACAAAGCTAGGATGAAAAGTTTTCTTTCAAAAATTAATTTTTGACAGAGGAGTATGAAAGAGACATCTTGATGTGGGGGGGATTGGGGAGTTAGAGAGAAACCTTGTGTCAGGAAAACCCCCAGGAATCCACAAGGATGACCCCTAGCTAAGACTCCTAGCAATCGTACAGAGGGTGTCTGAAGTAGCCATCTACTGTAATCAGATTGGTGACTACCCTAATTGTCATCATAGAGCCTTCATCCAGTAACTGATGGAAGCAGAATCAGAGATCCAAAGTCAAGCACTGGGCTGAGATCTAGAAGTCTTGCTGAAGAATTGGAGAAGGGATTGTAAGAGCCAGGGGAGTCATGATGGGAGAACCCACAGGGGCAACAGACCTGAGCTCCTGGGAGCTCATGGACTTTGGACCAACAGATAGGGAGCCTCCATGGGACTGACCTAGGCCCTCTGCAAGCATGTGACAGTACCATAGCTTAGTCTGTTTGTAAGGCTCCTAGCAGTGAGATCAGGACCTGTCCCTGGTACTTAGTTGGCTTTTGGGAACCTGTTCCCTATGCTGGATTACCCTGCCCAGCTGTAACACAAAGGGAGAAGCTCAGTCCTGCCTCAAATTGCCAAGCTTTGTTTAAGCCCAAGGAAGGCCTGCCCCTTTCTGAATGAAGATGTGAAGATGGGGAAATGGATGGGGAAGAGGGTAGATGGAATCGGGAGGGGAAAGCAGGAGGAGAGGAGAGAGGGTAAACTGTGGTCAGTATGTAAAATAAATGAAGAAAATGTTATTTAAGTAAAATTTAAAAATTTACTTAATTTTTTTAATAATAAAATTGTGTCTGTGTGCTTCCCTTCAATGCAGATGCCCAAAAAGAGGCAAGAAAAAGGTGTCAGATCCCCTGGGCAGGACTTAGAGGAAGTTCTAGACTGTTGACATAGATGCTGGGAACTGAACTCACATCCTCTGCAAGAACAGTATTCATTCTTAACCACTGGGCCATTTCCCTCCAGGCCCTAAGAGAATGTTGCTGTTGTTGCATTTTAAGAAGGCACAAGGTAGGAAGAAAAATGTAGACTTGGGAGATTTGCATGAGGTTTAAAGACCCTTTATCTAGAGAGAGACACAGAGACTTCCCCACCGACACCCTGAAATTGTGCCCTAGCTTGATAGCTTAGAAAGAGAGCCAGGAGAAAAGAACAGAATGAAATTCTGTGGGTTTTTTTTTTGTTCAGAGAGCACCATGCAATCAATCTGTTGTCTCTTCTCAGGTGTCCCCTGCATTCTGACTCTGAAGCTGTGTGTGGCAGCAATTCTGCCTATTACAGAGAAGGGACAAATCAGCCCTCATGGGGAAGAAAAGTCAATAACAGCATCCATTTGCAAGTGTACCCTGCCTGCCACAGCCTGACTGCTACATTTGAAGGAGCCTCAGGTAGATAAGAAAAAAAAAATCTAAAGCCAGAGCTTCTCACCAATTAGATCCTTTCTGTTTTCCAACCACACCCAAAGAAAGCATGGCAACTCCTTAATGAGGAAGAGCAGGACAATATAGTAAGAATCACTTTAATTGGTGGGACACTTGTCACTATGAATGGTGTGTTTATATGTCATTTTATAATGAGAGAAGAAACTATGGTGACAGTATGGGGTGCAAGGGATAAGGTAAATGGATTTTAACACCAATAGTGAGCTTCACAGTTGAAGGAAATCCAGAGGATGACTAAGAAAAAGGATTACTAGTACTTTAGTGCCTGTAAAGTTCCAGATGAGCCTGTTGTCGGTCCCCCTCTCTCCTGTTTCTCTCCCTCCCTCTTTTTCTCTCTAATTTACCCCATGGGGGAGCTTGGTTTCACAATGGTGAGCACATGGCTCGATTGCCAGGGGGATCATGAATTCACACTGCAGGGCTAGCAGTTGAGGATTTATGTATATATTCGCTCACTTTGCAGCAGCTGCTGTTAGGGAGAACAGAGAGCCTCCACATGCCGCCCCCTGTGACCATACTGCTAATGTTCCCACCACTGGAGGGCTGGGTGTGTGTGGCTTGGTCATGCATGTGTTAGCATGCGTGGAACTCTAGATTGTATCCCGATTTCCAGCACACACACACACACATAGGAACACCACCCCTCCATCTGAGAGGAAGAAAACATTAGAGGTGTTTTTATTGTTGAAAGTGAACACATCAGCATATTCAAAGGCTTGCAATAATGATATTCTCACACTTATATGTGGGATCATTAAAGTATAGCTACAGGTGATATTTTCTGCCTACAAATTGTAAGCAAAAATGAAAACATTCTGAAAATTCCAGGACTTGCCAAGGACTGTGTAAAAAGCATAAATCTTAAAGGTTCAAAGTGCCACATTTGAATATTTAATCAAGTTAGAAGGGATGTCAAGGAAGTTATCAGGGGTCTAACAGCTATTAAAGGGAAATGATAGCTCACCCTTGAGAATGACTCATTATTGTAGTTATGTGCAAATCAATGTACTTCAATTGAAAACCAAATTGAGGTTTCAGAGCTTAGAGAAACATTCAAAGGACATTATATTTTAAATGAATATATAATATTATTTAAAACTGAAATGGAATACAGGTGACTTATGATAAGTCACATACTGACAAAAACTTATGTAATTTGAAAATATATTAAATAAAAAAGATTTAACAACTTAAAATAAAGAACATTATAAGGAACACAGTCAACTACTCTTCCTATCTTGGGCACTGTGGGTCACAGCTGCAGGCTGACATCTTAAGAGAATACTTTACTCATCACTGGCTACAGAAAAGATTTTATGAAGTCAGGACATGGTTTCTGTGGTGAGCTATTTAGACATTAGCAGGATTTAAAGACACTGGCACTGGGCCCCTCCCTCACAGAGCACAGCCAAAGATTGGAGCTGCAGGACTTCAATTATTTTTAGATGACCTGAGTCATTTCTCTGGCCCTGGAGATGTGACCTCCTGAACTGCCCAGAAAGCCATCAATACTATCTACAACAGGACCTGCAAGCCCCAAGCCTTATAAGACTGCACTCTAGCAAGAGCCTTGATAAACCATTGCCCTACCTGTAAGAATAAACCCAAGTAAGCTTGTCAGTCTGGACAGGAACATGCCCCTCAGGAAAGCTGTCTATTTGAGGGCTTATGGAATAATTATAAAACCTAATTAAATACAAAGGCCTAGGCAATGGTCTTGCTTGCCTTGTCTACTCTACTCATGACACAAGAGTGCTCTGCTCTGCAATGGTCCCTTTGGCCACTGCACACTCTTATCCCTTGGAATCCCACTTTATTCTGTAATAAAATTTCCCCCTGTCTTTTATATTACATGTGTTTCTTGTGAATTCTTTTAAGGGAATTGTAAGGATTGAAGAGAGGTGAGGCCAGAGCAAGATGCTGCCATAGTTCCTACTAAATACATTGCTTTCACAGCACCATAAAGTAAAAACTCATTAGTCAGTGTTGTTTAACAGTGGGTTAAGCTATATTATTCTCTTCTGCATCTCTGCGAGAATTATAACCTATTTTAGTTACAAATTCAATGCCAAAAATATTGTTTAATCCCTTCACAGAAGCTAGGTTAATAATAATAAAAATAACATTGGATATATACTGTTTCTATGACTGAAAGATATGATGTTATAGCCTTTAAAATAACTTTGCTCATTCTTTACATAAATTTCTATCATTAAAGAAATCATATTGAGACTGATTTGGGCAACGACTACTAGCAAACTGCAAAGAAAAACTGAAAACCGAAACACCCCAAAGTTGAAAGCCTGTAAAGTGAGCATGGGGGTCTCCTGAGAGAACCCGCTGTGGGATGTCTTTCTGTATGTTATGAATATGTGTTGCTCTGATTGGTTGATAAATAAAGCTGCATTGGCCTTTGACAAGGCAGCTTAGAGACAGGCGGGAAATCTAAGCAGAGATACAAAGAAAGGAGAAGTGGGGAGACGCCAGCGGCAGCTGGAGGAGAAGCAAGATGCCAGCGGACCAGTAATGCCATTGCCATGTGGCAAAACACAGATTAATAGAAATGGGTTAACTTAAGATGAAAGAGCTAGCTAGCAAGAAGCTTGCCATAGGCCATAGACCATACAGTTTGTAAATAGTATTAAGCCTCTGAGTGATTATTTTATAAGTGGCTGCCAGACCACAGGGCTAGGTGGACCCTGAGAAAACTTGCAGCTACAAGAACCTGTCATGATCACCTCAAGTGCTGGTGACATATGTCAGTTTGATATCAGATAGCGTCATTTGGAAAGAGGGAACCTCAACTGAGAAAATGCTTCTCTCAGATTGGCCTGTGAGCAAGCCAGTAAGCAGCACTTCTCCATGGCCTCTGTATCAGTTCTTGCTTTGACTTCCCTGGATGATGGTCTACAAGCTGTCAGATGAAATAAACCCCCTCCTCTCCAAGTTGCTTTGGGCCATGTTATTTATCACAGCAATAGAAACCCTAACCAAGACACCTGGTTATTCTGTATATTTCTATGTTTATCTTGGCAACAAAGAAAATAAGTACCTGTGTTTCTTAATGTCGTTGATCCCGTTCTTCAGATTCCCCAGCCTTTCTGTTGGATTTTGCCTGAAATAATTTATGAAAGAAGTTTGTAATAATAATAAAATAAGCAGTTTTTGATAAGAGAGTAACATTTGTTTTTAAATCCATTCACTTGATAACTTTCATCAGTTCCCACTGTGGGGGTCAGCCACTTGAGTACAGGGAGAGAAAGAAGTCATGGCCCTCCTACAGAGGAGCCACAGCTGAGTGTCCATACAGCTATCTGTTCTTTATGTGAGCTATGAGTAGATGCTGAGTAAAATACTATCTTTCTAACTCAGCTAAGAAAACTGGGAAATGCTCAGAGTTTCATGTACATCTAAGCTGCAATCTTAGAAATGTGGAGGTATTCCTACTGGTAATGCCCAACCTAGGTTTTATGATTTACTAACTTTAAATCCTTCAAAAAGTTCTTCAAAGGTGGAGCACCAGGACACCACAGTACATTGCAGTTTAAGCAAAACAAAAAATTCTGGAAGTTTACAATATTTTTTCTGAAAAATTATGCTTTTGGTAGTAAGTAGAAGGCTGCAATAATTTAAAAGAAGACTGGAGAAACATTAGTTTTTTTAAAGACTATTCTATTGGGCCTTGAGAGATAGCTCAGTGAATAAGAACAATCACTGATTGTTCTTCCAGAGGACTCAAGTTCAAGTCCTAGCCACTATATTATAGTTCACAATCTGTAACTCTAGCCCCAGGAGACACAATGCCTTCTTCTGACCTCTGTGGTCACCAGGAATGCACATGGTACACAGACATGCATGCAAGTAAAATACCCATACACATAAAATAGAGATCAATAAATCTTTTCTTGAAAGCTGTTTTAAAAAAGAAAGAAAGGAAAAGGAATATCAAGGAGCTGGAGAGATGGTTCAGTGATTAAGGAAATGTGCTGCTCTTCCAGAGGCCCTGTGTTGAATCCTCAGTACCCACATGACAGCTCACAGCAGTCTGTAACTCCAGGTCCAGCTCTGATGACATTATCTAGCCTCCAAGGGCACCAGGTTTGCACTTGCACACAGATATACACTCAGTCAACATACACAAGATTTTCAAAAGTATCTTTTTAATTTAAAAACTTTCTTCAGTTATAACAGCAACATGAAAGGTTCAAGTAGCAAACACAGAAACCTGACTGTGAAGCGTCTACACATCACACAGCAGGTGAAAGCCTTCACACTTCCCCCAGTGCTAGGTACTGCCGATGGTCATTCTCACCTGCAAAGCCTCCGAATCAAATCCTCAGGTCTCCTTGTGATCTTTCTGGGAAAATCCATTTTTTCAATTCCTTTGAGAATCAAATTGTAGGTCATCATTTGGTCTATTCCAGAAAAGGGTGGGCTGGAGAAGATGAAAAACAGGACACATTTCAACGAGTGTCTGAGAGACCGTCGCTTCTCTTTTCCTGCTTCTCTTCCTCCTCCTTCCTGTCTTTCTAACCACCTCCTCTGTCAGTTACCTTACAACAGATTTGGATATAGTCTGGAAAAACCTTCTGCCAATTTCATATCACTTAAATGATACACCCAGGTAACATGTCATGAGGTGATAATCAGTAAAACGAAAGCCAAGGAGACAGAGAGGGTGGGTGAGTGTGATTTTCTTCTTTTCTTTTTTTAAAACAGTGAGTAGGAAAAGCCTCTTCTTTGAGCTGACAAGAGAGAATTCTGACTGGGCAGAAGGAGTGGATGAGCTACACACTTGTTTGTGGGCACTGAGTTCTGAGACAGGAAGTGCGAAGGAACCTGTCGGGGGTGGGCAGCCGTGGGCAGTGGAGGTGGTGAAGTGAGTAAGCTGTGAGGGGTGTGAGAGATTATAGCAGCATCGTACGTATTTAGTGGGCTACAGTAAGGAACTGGGGATGCATTCTGAGTCAGCAGTATAACTTATAGCATCTCCAGTCATCTGTTTTTAATACAAGAAATATATTTAATACAAGTAAGGTGTGGGGGTTGAGCCTGGCAGGCTGGCTGTGGGAAGTAGTGTTGAAGGCAATGAAATAGACATGGCTGTATCTACACCATGAAATGTACTAGGTAGGTCCCGTTGTCAAACTGAAACTATAATCTGCAAGGGATAGTACCTGGGAGCTAATGAAGCTAATTAGGTTGAGGACGGGGCCATCAATGATGAGTTTTAGTGACCTTCTGAGACATAATGTTGTCTGTCCATCTTTTTCCATCCCATAAGAAGTCAGAGGTCTGCAACTAGAAGAGAGTCCTCACTAGAACTCAACTCTTTGCTGAGGCTTCCAGCCTCCC
Source organism: Onychomys torridus (assembly GCF_903995425.1). Taxonomy (NCBI): domain Eukaryota; kingdom Metazoa; phylum Chordata; class Mammalia; order Rodentia; family Cricetidae; genus Onychomys; species Onychomys torridus. Next base: position 80,216,983 of record NC_050452.1, on the reverse strand, counting down.
AAATTGCAAGAAATAAATGATCTTTAAATAATAATAATAAAAAAAACCAGCCAGTTTACATCATTTTGTTATAGACCCTGAACTCAGGCTGATGGTAAAACTAATAGGATTTGCCAATGTAGTGGGTGTAGTGTGAAAGAGAGAAAAGGGATTCAAGAACAAAGTTTGGCCAGAGTACTCACAGAATGAAATTATTGTCATTAAGAGGAACAAACTCGCCGGGTGGTAGCGGCGCATGCCTTTAATCCCAGCACTCGGGAGGCAAAGGCAGAGGCAGGCAGATCTTTGAGAGTTCAAGGCCAGCCTGGTCTACAGAACAAAATCCAGGAAAGGCGCAAAGCTACACAGAGAAACCCTGCCTCGGAGAAAAAAAAAAATAAAGAGCAATAAACTAGGATGGAGATGAGTGCTGTCATTTGGACCTGGGCCACTGTCCTGACCCCCAAGTTGTCTCACAATGGGGAAGTGATGAGTTTGAGACTGAGGCATACTGAAAGAAAGTTAGGCCACTGGGGAGATGACCTTGACTGGGATATTAGGATACTCATCTCCTCCTCTATGTGTTCTGGCCACCACACAGTGAACAGAACTCCTTTGCCACATGTTCCTGTCATAATGGATCACAGGGTCAATGAGCCATAGAATGAAACTAGGAACTAGAAGAAATCTTTCCTTCTTCATAAATGATCTCTGGTATTTCACCGCAGCAATGGAGAGCCAAGTGACTCAGCAGTGGTGCAGCTAGTTACAGGGAAGATAATCAGGACTGTGTTCCAGAACCATATGGAACTGCTGGGCAGGCAGTTGGATTTATGAGCCTAGCACTGAGGAAGGACACTAAGGAATTATGGCTTGGGTCATCTCATAAGGTTTATGGCCACAGGACTCGAGCATATTACCCTATGAGTGTTAGATGGAAAAGAGGCCAGGACTGACAGGTCCAATGTTAATCTATCAGGAAAATGAGAAGAATCTGGAATGGAGTCAGTGCAGGGGCTATCTGTGTAGGCTAAGGAAGGAAAAGGAGGCCCTGGAACCACCAAGGAGAGTATTTCAAGGAATACAGGGTAAAACCTAGTTGAGATGTAGCCACCAAAGTTGGGTAACATTTTAATTCACATATCACTTTGATTTCTAAAACACTTTCTTGTCTGGTCTAGTACGCTACTTAAATTTTGAAAATTAAGATGATCTAATAGCTCTGTTGTATCTCAACCATGCTTGTGCCCTTTGGAAACCAATAGTATTCACTCTTGGTACAAAAAAATTTAAATGAAAATAAAGCCTTGAAGCAAAGGCAGTGCATCAACTTTTCACTACCCAATGCCTCATGTGTGAAGAAAATGAAGTAGGAAGCAAAGCCATCGCTATGACATCTTCAATACACACACACACACACACACACACACACACACACACACACATACATTTACAACTGTGTTTCTTTCTTTCTTTGGTTCTTTTTTCCCCCATTTCCCCTTATATTCTTAAACACTAAGTTACACAGTTAAAAAGGCACTTCTTCTGCCCTACCCTGAAAATGTTTGGCAAAATATCTTTTTAACACCTTTATGACAGTTCAAGGCCACCTTAGCAATTCCTGGCTGTTGTACTTTCTCTCCCTCCTTTACTTCCCCATTTTATTTTGCTATTCTACATGACACATTTTCCAGCTGACAAGGACTGACGTGTGAGTTTTCCAGTAGCTCCAAGAACCACTATGTCACTACCTCTCCCCTAGAAATTTCTAAGACAAGGAAAAAAAAATGTTGGAAAGAATCCAGAGTTAGCCACACCTCAACAAACTTGTCTTTCTCAATGATTACCAGGAAAATTTTCCATCTTTCCTTCCACATCTTAAATGATAAATATTTGAACATGGTTATAGATAATGAATATTGATTCAGATAAAATACAGATTTTCATTTCCCCAGTACATGTGAACAAAGATGTAAACCATGGCGTGGGTAATTTAACACTGAGTTAAATACTTAAATTGAAGTATTTAAGCTGTTTAAGAATAGCTTAGTGGTAGAGTACTTTGTTAGAGTGTGTAAAGCCCTGTTTAAGTCCTTAGTGTTGCAAAAAGAAGAAAGTTGGAGAAGATTCTATGAAATATGTTTTTGTCACGTGTATGTTGATATTTACACCCCCTCCCCCACTAAGGGACCCATTTCAGTAGTGCTTAGAAAATTCCAAGTGCAAATCTCTCAGAAACTAACATTGAGCACAATTAGCTATAAAGAGTCATAAAGCATGCATGTGTCATGGAAAGTACCTCACAAAGAGGGCCAGAAGGTCTGGGATCAAATTACTGATCTCAGGTAGAAAGCTCTATGGCCTAGTTGTCTACCCTGTATGATTTAAACCATAAAATAATCCAAAAAATGTGAATCATAGAATAATAATAAAAACTCCTACCTCATCTAGTCCATACAAGTGTATGAAAACTAAGCTAGATTGTATGTATATATGCTTTGCCAGCAGTGAAGTGGTTTACAAATGTGGAGCATGCTGTGTTTTCTTTGCACATGTGTGTGCCTGTATGCATTTGCAGGTGAACACACACACTGTACTGTGTTAAATATTTAAATCCACAGTGAATTCATTAATCTCATCTTTTCATCTCTTTAGGAACGATAATCCACTCTTAACTGCTGAATCCCATGCTGCGTCTTGACTCCGTTCATTAGCACCTTGGAAAAGAGTTGGCAGGGCATTTAAAATTTAAATTCAGCCTTGTGGTTTCCTCTTAGCATTTCTGGTTAATGACATCTGGGGAGATGGAAGGGTCTGGCTAAATTTAGTGTGATTGATCAGTAAATTTTACTGAACTAGGAAAACAGTCTTCATCATTTATTCAAAAAGAAAGAAATTCCATTAAACCCAAAGCTTCCATTGTTCCGGAGTATAAAACTTTCACATACTGAATATGTTATCTGTAACAATGAAACTTGCCATTTTAGGTAAACTATAACAATTCTATACTTCCTTGCTTTAGCTTTCTGTATCTTTTATCTATATTTTACACTTCCTATCCAAGCCCTGTATTTGAAGCAATGTACATAGGAGAATGTGAAATCTTTAAAAAAATATTTCCAGGTTATTAAATTTTGTGTTTTTATCATTAGTGAATTATTTTGGGCTGCTCTGAAGACAGGGCTGGACAAGACTGCACTAACTTCAGATTCACACTTACTTGCCCGTTAGGAGTTCATATACTAGAATTCCTAGGGACCAGAAGTCCACACTGAAGTCATGTCCTTTGTTGAGAATGACCTCAGGGGCCACATACTCTGGAGTCCCACAGAATGTCCAGGTTTTCTGCCCAGAGCCGATCTTCTTGGCGAATCCAAAGTCAACCTGGGACAGGATGTCAAATAAAACTTAAGATGTTATAAAACATATGCATTCTGCTTTTAAGTTTTCTGTTAACTCTATGAGTTTTCATAGAACCCAAACTTTCCTTCAAAACACACACACACACACACACACACACACACACACACACACACATCAGATATTTCTTTCTATGTCATATTTCATCACATGTCAACCAAGTTGATCAGAGAAGATTTCATCACATATATTTCATTACCCTTGAAGACAATTCAAATTCATTCTTATGCTCCCAGCAAACAAGTCTAAAGTACATTTTGATTTGCTGGCTTATCTAATGGCTTAAATAGAGAAGCAGGGAATGATAGAAACATGTGCCTTGCCCGGTGCGGTGGTGCATGCCTGTAGTCCCAGCTACTCGGGAGGCTGAGACAGGATCGCTTGAGTCCAGGAGTTCTGGGCTGTAGTACGCTATGCTGATCAGGTGTCCGCACTAAATTCGGCATCAATATGGTGACCTCCCGGGAGCGGGGGACCACCAGGTTGCCTAAGGAGGGGTGAACCGGCCCAGGTCGGAAACGGAGCAGGTCAAAACTCCCGTGCTGATCAGAAACATGTGCCTTTAAAATTCCACCAGGGATTAAAATAATAGCAAGGTTGTGAGTTTGGGAAAGAGTCTATTACTAAGAAGGGATGCTAAAACCTCTGCCTAGTCCCAAAGATAAACTGTTTACAATGTGTACCTTTTGTCTATTTCAGCAGACCAAAGAAAAGTGAGCAGCATCTTTTCTGAAATTTCTCTGAGCTCCAAACACTTCTGGTCCCCATTAGCAAGATGGATGGCAGATAGTACCAGCATTAACTGACTTATTCTGAAAATGCAGGGTCAGCACCCACTCCGACTTAGATTTTGTCTATGCTTATCATATTCAGTTCACTATGAGAAGCTGAGTGCTGGGAAAACTTATGCATGCACAGTTAACACAACATTCCATGATACACAACAGGGGAAAAATAACCTCAAAGTGAAAAGAAAAAAGAGCTAACATCTAGAACATTAGTGAGATTGGGCTGGGAGGGTGTGGGTGCCATCAGGAGGTGACACCTGAGGTTGTCCCTGACTAGGGGTTAGGAACTCTTCCTTGATAGGGAGTCAGTGCTCCCTTCCTTGCCTTTTGGAATGTATCTCTCACTTCTTCAAACATTTACCCAATGAACTCTGGAGAAGAGACAAAAAAAGGAGGCCAGAGCTTCAGCAGCCTCTCACTGAATGGTGCAGTGTGCCTAACTGAAAACCAGTCCTACAGAACAACAGCTGACTTCCTTGCATGGGGGGGGGGGGGGGGGGGGGGGGGGGGGGGGGGGGAGCATGTACCCATTCATCTCTAATATGCACTGATTACATCTTAACTTTTTCTACTTCCCTCAGGTAACAGGCATAGAAATTATTTCTGGGCTCACCATGCCCATTTTAAAGGCTTGATTGTATGTGCATAATTTCAATAACATGGCAATAATCTATGCTTAAAAGTGAAGAGCGGCCGGGTGAAGATGGCACATGCCTTTAATCTTAGCACTAGGGAGGCAGAGGCAGGCAGGTCTCTGTGAGTTCAAAGCCAGCCTGGTCTACAGAGAGAGATCCAGGACAGGCACCAAAACTACACAGAGAAACCCTGTCTCCAAAAACCAAAAACCAAAAACCAAAACAAAAACAAAAAACAAATCAACAACAGCAAAAAAATGGAGAGTTAACATCAGAATCAGCCCTCACTTCAAAAAGTGGGGGCCAGAAACTAAGACATCTAACTCCTGTGTTTGTTCAAAAGTTCATGTTTAAAGCTTTTGTTTTTCCTTAAAGAAGTCTCTTAGAAACTACCCGCCCCCTTTCTGAAAAATCCAACACTCCTTCATGATAAAGGTCTTGGAGAGATCAGGAATACAGGGAACATACTTAAACATAATAAAGGCAATCTACAGCAAGCTAACAGCCAACAGCAAAATAAATGGAGAGAAACTCAAAGCAATACCACTAAAATCAGGAACAAGGCAAAGCTGTCTGCTCTCCCCATACTTACTCAATATAGTACTTGAAGTTCTAGCTAGAGCAATAAGACAACATAAGGAGATCAAGGGGATACAAATTGGAAAGGAAGAAGTCAAGCTCTCCCTATTTGCAGATGACATGATAGTATAGATAAGTGACCCCAAAAATTCAACTAAGGAACTGATACAGCTTATAAACACCTTCAATAGGATACAAGGTTAACTAAAAAAATAAGATGTACATCACCCTTTACAACTTTTTCATACTTACCACATAGTAGCAAAGATTTCTTTATTGAAAAAAGGGAATTCAAATAACTTAATTCAAAGTGAGTTTTTCCTGTTTGCCTTCAACTACACAGCATGACTCACAAAGATTACATCTGAGAGATGTCTGGGAATATTATAAAATTAAACTCTGTAACCAGCTGAGATGAGAACATCTACATAATCCTCAGAGAAAGAAACAATAATGAAAGCCCTAGCTAATTTTATAAAAACTGAAACTTAAGAGGTGAAAACACAGCACTTATAGCTGCAATTGTATAAATGCATATACAGAAACATTGCATTTTGTTGGTTTATAATAGCTTCTAGACTGTTTTTTTAATTGCAGTTAATTCCCCGTTTAAGAATTGCTAGAAGTTCATTGGCTATTTAGGAGAGCTATTTTAATTTTTAGAATAATATATTTTAATTTGAATTGCTGGTATGCTCTTGCAATATATGCATTTTGGCTCAATGAGGTGGTAATAATTATATTAACATTCCAAGATTTACAAAATTGTATCACTTTCTTTCTCTACTTGAATCAAGCCAAGTTTGATGTAATACATTTGGCCAGGATAAGCTGGCATTCAGAGCAACCCAAAATTCTCACTAATATACTTCTAGGTCAAGTTCTGTGCATTTTCTACAAGAAGCAAGCTCCCACACCCCATCTCAGCACCACAGCTACACCAAGGAGCCTTTCTTCTTCTCCTTTAGATGGCAGAAAGGTAAGCTCCTCTTCATTTTATTCCATTACACTCAGTGAAGATCATCCCATAGCCAGTAGTAGGACATACACAAAGCTCTAGTTCTCAAGGAGCTTCTATCAAAAAGAAGAGAAAAATAGTGAGCCTGGAAATGGATCATGATAATGATGTGATGTCACATGATGAGACATGCTGTGGAGAAACACACAGAAGATTTAGGTGCAGAGAGCAAGATGAATTGCACTTGAAATAAGGTGACCAGAAGAACATACTTCAATAAGGTAGCATTTGAGCAGATTTAAACAGAACGAAATGAGAGAGAGTTTTGTAAATCCAAGGAAGAGGGTCCTTCCAGGAGAAAGAAACAGCACAGAGGCCTAAGAAGCCAACACTGATAGTCAGTTCAAGACCTGCCAAGGTCAATGTGACTGGGCCATGGTACATGGAGGCAAGCAGGGCAGAGAGGACATGCAGATCCAACATGGGTTGTAAACCACCAAAAGCCCTTTGGAAGAAAGAGCATGATGATTCATGTCCTCAAGGGATCATAGGGAGAAGAAAGCTGACACCCTCTCCATTTATTTCCAAATTCTGCTTGAAAAACCAGACTTTGGGGATCTCTAGAAAAGCTATTCACAGATTTTTTTTAATGGTCTGCATTAAATTTCCACTACTAAGGGTGGCTTCCATAGAGCTGAGAGCTTTCAAACATATTTCTAGTGGCTGAAATAAACTAGAAGGATTTGAGATACTGCCAAACCTGGAGCAGTGATTGCATCATTCAGAAACAGAAAAATCAGCACATGGCTTCTTAAAGCTGCATCCAGCAGCAATGATCTCTCTTGTTTTTTTCCTCAGAAGTGTCTCTCTGGGGTAGCAAATTTCTCAGATGGTGGTTCATTCACATAAGAAATGGGCACAAAGTGACCAGTCTAATCAAGGCAGGTGACTCATGGAGACATAAGACTCCAAAAAAGTATTTGTGTGGCATTTTTAGGACACCTTCTTTACCTCAGGCTAGATGAGGGGAAATGGAGTCTCTGTCTTTTTGCCAACTCCCACAGTTTATGAACATCCTTCCCTAGTGGACAGCAATGGAGCTTTTCTTGGAGTGGCAGCGGGAGAGACAGAGAAAGGAACAAAGGAATCTCTTATGAAACAGCCCTTTCTAGATAGGGCGGAGGGATTCACCGAAAACTCAGAGTACTGAGCTGGGCAAGACAAAAGGAAGAATATTATCTACAAACGCAAACTAGGAAAATCTTTGTGGGTTCATCTCCCAGCTCGGTCTCCTTGAAGCCTTCCCTGAATCACAAAACTTATTTCTCTCTCCTTCTAGGTTCTTTACCACCATTTATACCTCATGGTCACATGCCTTTGGGTAGCAATTTCTGGATCACTAAACCTAGCTCATTGAGAAGCATCCTCATATATCCATTTTGTTGTCAACTGTGCTTGGAATATGGTGGGTGTTCAATTTGTGCTTGTTATAGTGGGGGGGGAAAGGTGATTAACTGTTAAGGTCAGTTTAAATAAGATATATTGTGGTCAGAAAAGTCACCATGCATACTTGCATGCTGTAAGACTCCATCCACCATTCAAAGGTAAGTCTCTTGCAACACATAAATTGAGGCAGAAGATATTTAAAGCAGAAACAGCCTCATGTGGTAGGCATAATGATGGCTGGACAATTTCAACTCTCACCTAGTAAGTTAGCTAGTAATGCTGCATCTGTAGAAAATGGTTGAGGCCAGTGATTATTTTCATATTTTACATTAGGAAATTCTTGATACATAAAAAGTGTGACACAAATACATGAGAAGCAGAAGGTCCCAGTGCCCTACCAGCTCAGTCACTAGAAGAGAGGGACGTTCCATCCTATGTGTTCTTGCATGTGGCCAAGTGACCACCCACACTCTAATGCACACATTTATCAATCCATGTTCCCATTCATTTCTAACCTTGCCACATACCCGCTCTAGCAAATATAACACAGCTTCTAGTTTTTTATCTTTAGATCAATCTCATACTGATTTTTGGCAACTCAAACCCATGATGGTGAATTTACCGAACAATGAAGTCTACTTACGCTGCTGCTGCATTGTAACACAAATGAATTAACATGCTTTTTACTATCTGTGCAGATAAAACCACTACAGTTCCAACCCCCCTGCCTCTGCTGGTGAGTAGTTGAGCTATAATCAGCTCACATCACTGAGGAGACATTTTTTTTTTTTCTACCTGGGTTTCCTTATTTGGCCTCATAAATGCCTTGGCTATTCTGAGTGCTTGGGTATTCTAGCACAAATTCCTAGCATCAGCTTGGCAAACATCAGAAACAGCTCTGGTGGAAATGTCATTAGAAGCATATCGGGACAGTAGATCAATTTATAAGGTACTGGTTCCTCGAGGATGAGGAGCTTCCTGTTTTCAAACATGACGTGTCTGTCTGAGCTGGGATATGTAACACAAGATACTACAAAAATAGATTCAAGAAGATATCCAAGTTTTAACTGTCCATTAATTAATTCTTACTCACATGATGGATTTCCATGGGATATAAGTGACTTTGAAATAGTGAATCAGGGGCACGGGCATCAAATGTGATGGCTCTGCCAGCTCTAATTGTCTGTGTTTGTTGACAACAAGCCAGAAAGAGTACAGAGACCCACTTCAAAAACATTTATAAGCCAGGTTTGTGAGTGGATGAACAGCTTTGCTTATTTCATGAGCTACAGCTATGTCACTTGGTCACAATGACTCAGAAAGAAGACTAAGTTGTCTACCTCTGCCTAGCAAAGGAAATGAGCTACATCCTCCATTATTTTAGATCTTTTAATACCATTCTATAAAACTTTGCAAGTTTCTCAGTAAAGCTGTTAAACACTTTCTTATACTTGGCCCTAGATACATTATATTTTCACATTTTGTAAATAGCATTTGTGTTCCTATTTACTCTGGTTTTGATTACCTTAGAATATACTATGTATCAAGACTCTTACTTCCTGCAACTACACGGAAAATTCTCCATTTAACTGTAAAGTCTGGTTTTATAAAGTTTGGATTTTTATACAATGAATCATCCCATCTGGTAAGTTCTGTTGTTACTTTTCTGGGGTTTTTTGTTTGTTTGTTTGTTTGTTTGTTTTTTGTTTTTCGAGACAGGATTTCTCTGTGTAACTTTGTGCCTTCCCTGGAACTCGCTTGGTAGACCAGGCTGGCCTCTAACTCACAAAGATCTGCCTGCCTCTGCCTCCCGAGTGCTGGGATTAAAGGTGTGCGCCACCACCGCCCGGCACTGTTGTTACTTTTCAATGCGTCTTTTAAATATACTGACATCTTTCTGAATTAGGTAGAACATACAGTAAAATAATGAATAGAAGTGTGCACAGTAATGCTCTTAAATGTTTTTATTTTTTTTTTTGCATATGACATACTTTGATTATATCTTTTCCACTCCCTCAACTCTTCCTAGATCCTCCCTACCTCCCTACTCATTCAACTTCATTCTTATTCTCATTTTCTCTCTGTCTCTCTCTTTCAAAAAAAAAAAAAGACAAAGTAAAAAGAAAGAAAGAAGACAACAAAGATGAAAACAAAACAAAACAAAATCAAAATCACACGCAAATATGTCTGTTTTGAGTTGGCCAAATGTTCTTGGCACAGGGCTCTGACATGTGCCTGATTGACCCTGTGGTATTCCATCAGAGAAAACTGATTCCCCCTTTCCCAGGGGGTGTCAACTGCAGAGGACTTCTAGGTTAGGGGTGGGGTTTTGTGTCCACTCCCCCTTTTCAGTGCCAGGACTTTGTCTGTTTTGAACCTGTGTAGTTCCTGTGTGTTCTGCCACAGTTTCTGTGAGTTCACACATTATAAGTTTTTAAGATTTTTAAGGCAATACTTATTTTAATGCTTTATCAATTTATATGTTTCCTCCAGTTTATGTTAGGTACCTTTTACTTGATTAAAAAATGAATTCTTTTCTTTCTAGTTTTCTAAGAGACCTTTAACATTTATCAATGGAAAAATCTACTAATGTAGTCTGCTTTTGTGGAAGCTTTTGAGTTCATTATAAAATTGTTTCTATCTTAATTTGCTGAGTATGTTTTTTTAATTTTAAGCCTTTATTTTCTTGCAGTGAAACTGAAAGGAATGATACCAAGTTTCCTCATCTACTTCCTGTTCCTTCCATGCTCAGCCTCCCTCACTATTACCATCCATATCAAAGCAGGACTTTTTTTTTTTTTTTTTTTGCAACTGATAAACCCCTATTTTTAGCACAATTTTTTTTTTTTTTTTAATTCAGAGCTGACACCGAACCTATGGCCTTGCGCTTGCTAGGCAAGCACTCTACCACTGAGCTAAATCCGCAACCCCTGTAACACAAATCTTAACAGGTCTTATTAATAAAAGCAAACCTGAAACCAGGTTTGGGGTGAATGCTGGAAGATCAGAGAAGCAGAACAGGCCACAGCTAACCTCACCTCGCCAACTTCTCAGCCAATCCTGTTTCTTCAAACTGGAAGCCTCTGAGTCCTCATCCAGCATGAATCTCAGCTGAACTGCTGCTCAAAATCCTAAAAGCTTAACGAGCTCTACTTCCTGGTTTTCAAGCCTTATGCCATTTCCTGCCATCACTTCCTGGCATTAAAGGCATGAGTCACCATGCCTGGCTGTTTCCAGTGTGGCTTTGAACTCAAAGAGATCCAGGTAGATCTCTGCCTCTGGAATGCTAAGATTAAAGGCGTGTGCTACCACTGCCTAACATCTATGTTTAATATTGTGGCTGTTCTGTTCTCTGACCCCAGATAAGTTTACTAGGGGGCACAATATTTTGGGGAATACAATTATCACCACACCTATTGACCCATTCTCATCCCAAATGTCCCTCCTTTACATTAGGGCTCACAACTGATATACAATAGGCTTGGAAAAATATACAATTCCATGTTTCTATTGTTGTATGCAATACAGAGTAGTTTTACTGCCCTAAAACTAGCTCTGCTGATGCCTCTTCTGCATCCTGCATCTTTTTTGTTTGTGTTTGTTTGTTTTTCGAGACAGGGTTTCTCTGTGTAGCTTTGTGCCTTTCCTGGAACTCACTCTGTAGCCCAGGCTGGCCTTGAACTCACAGAGATTCACCTGCCTCTGCCTCCCATGTGCGGGTATTAAAGGCATGCGCCACCACTGCCCGGCTGCATCCTGCATCTTAACAATTAATGTTTTCACTGCCTCCAAGGAGTTTTTCCTTTAACAAAATGTTTTATAGTTTAAATAATGCAGCATGCAGCATTCTCTAGAATGGCTTTATTTTGTTTACCAACAGCATTTCAAGTTTCCAGCATGCCCTTTCATGATTTTTTTTTTCTAACTACAAACTTTTATCAATTTTATTTATCAAATTTTATTTATTATTTATTGTTATTTTTATTTATCATTTTATTTGTTTATTTATTTTTCTATTATCAGCTTGATAGAGTATAAATTCTTATCTTAATAGTGAAATGTTTCACTGAGGCTTGCCCAGTAATTGAGTAAAACCAAAACTTACTATAAGCCACAGTCATCCTAGGGTCCCCCCTGCTACATATATAGCCTCCATGGTTCTGTGGGTTGCATTCTGATTGTTCTTTGCTTTATATCTAGAATCCACTTATGAGTGAGTACATACCATGTTTGTCCTTCTGGGTTTAGGTTACCTCACTCAGGATGATTTTTTTCTAGTTCTATCCATTTGCCTGCAAGTTTCATGCTGTCATTGTTTTTCTCTGCTGAGTAGTACTGTGTATATATACCACATTTTCTTAATTCATTCTTCAGTTGACGGGCATCTAGGTTGTTTCCAGGTTCTGGCTATTACAAATAGTGCTGCTATGAACATAGCTGAGCATGTATCTTTGCGGTATGATTGAGCATTCCTTGGGTATATGACCAAGAGTGGTATGGCTAGGTCTTGAGGTAATTTGATTCCCAATTTTCTGAGAAACTGACATACTGATTTCCATAGTTGTTAGGGGCCAAGATTTCAGGAACCAAACATGAACCATGGAAAGTAGTAGCTAAGCCAGAGAATAAGCCATAAGCCCACTGCCCTTCCCCGGAGCAGTAATACCTGTTTACTAACCAGAGGTCCCCAAGATAAGAACATTCCACAGTCAGGTGCTATGGCAACTGAATGTAAAGAGTATTCCATGGTCAGGTAGCCTAGCAACAGAACAAATGGCCCCTAACCAGTGACCTTATCAAACATCTTGCAGTTGCACGACCTGCACGTCTTCCACGTCCCTTCCCCTTCCCTCCTTCCTGCCCCTTCCCCTCTTATGCTATATAAGCCATGTGGAGAGAAATAAAGATTGGCAGCTTGATCAGAATCTTGTCTTGCTGTCCGTCTCTTGTGTCCCCTGTCTCTCATTTGCTCCCACAGGTGGGTTGCCCCCGTTGAAACCCTGCTGGCCGGGGCACACAGTGGTTGTACAAGTTTGCATTCCCACCAACAGTGGAGGAGTGTTCCCTTTGCTCCACATCCTCTCCAACATTGACTGTCATTAGTGTTTTTACAGCCTTTACAATAGCCATAAATAGGGGTTGGGGATTTAGCTCAGTGGTAGAGTGCTTGCCTAGCAAGTGCAAGGACCAGGGTTCGATCCTCAGCTCAAAAAAAAAAAAAAACAATAGCCATAAATAATATAAAATACATAGGAGTAACACTAACTAAACAAATAAAGGACCTTTTTGATAAGAACTTTAAATCTCTAAAGAAAGAAATTGAAGAAGATATCAGAAAATTGAAGGATCTCCCATGCTCATGGAAGGTAGGACTAACAGTATAATGGCAATCTTACCAAAAGCAATCTACAGATTCAATGCAATCCCCATCAAAATCCCAACATAATTCTTCACAGACTTGGAAAGAAAAATACTCAACTTCATATAGAAAAACAAAAGACTCAGGATAGCTAAAAGAATCTTGTATGATAAAGCAACCTCCAGAGGCATCACCAGCCCTGACCTCAGAGCTCTTCTATACAGCTACAGTAATAAAAACAGGTTGGTACTGGTATAAAAACTGACATACAGACCAATGGAATTGAATTGAAGACCCTGACATTAATCCACACACATATGAACATCTGATTTTTGACAAAGAAGCCAAAACTATCCAATGGAAAAAAGAAAGTATCTTCAACAAATGATGCTGGCATAACTGGATGTCAATATGTAAAAGATTACAAATAGATACATATCTGTTACCATGCACAAAATTCAAGTCCAAGCGGATCAAAGACCTCAACATAAATCTAGTTACACTAAACTTAATAGAAGAGAAAGTAGGAAGTACTCTTGAACACATTGGCACCAGAGATCACGTCCTAAATATAACACCAACAGCACAGACACTGAGCACAACAATTAATAAATGGGACCTCTTGAAACTGAGAAGGTTTTTCAGGGCAAAAGACATGGTCAATAAGACAAAAAGATGGCCTACAGAATGTGAAAAGATCTTCACTAACCCCACATTTGACAGACGACTGATCTCCACAGTATATAAAGAACTCAAGAAACTAGACATCAAAATACTGAACAATCCAATTAAAAAATGGGCTGAAGAGCTAAACAGAGAATTCACAAAAGAAGAATCACAAATGGTTGAAAGACATTTAAAGAATTGCCCTTTCATGATTTGAGAACTCACTTATTTTTAGCGCTCAATAATTTTCCATTACCTGCATTGACCACAGTTTATCCATAGTTTACCTCTGTGATAAACACATAAACTCATTGAATGACATCTTGGTTGCTCCCAAGATTCAGCAATTATGGTAAAGCTATAAACATTTATGTCCAAGTCTTTAAGTGGTCATAGTTTCCAGCTTGTTACAGTAAGTACAAAGAATATAATTGCTCAATTGGTCAATGTATGCTTACTTTGTTAAGAAACTAACACACTGTCTTCCAAAATAGCCTCGCCATTTGCATTATCCCAGTACTGAATGAGAATTCCCAATACCCCAAATTCTTCAGCACTTGGTGTTGTACATGTTCCAGACTTTAACCACTTTAACATGCATGTGGTGGTGGAAAGCTGTTTTAGTGTTTAACCCCCCAACAAGCTATGATTTTGTCTCATATGTCTCCTTCCCATCTGAAATTTTCTATGGTAAACCATCCATAGGTGTCATTAGCCTATCTTTAATCAAGTTGTTTATTATTTTGCTTTAAATATTTTGTACTTTTTTTACAATGGTCTCTTACCAAATATATCTCTTAGAAATGTTTTTCTCTGGACTTTGGCTTGTCTTTAACAGATCAGTTCCTTTTCATTTCAGTGAAGTCTAGTTTGTCAATTATTTCTCCCATATGTACCTTAAAAGTCATCACCATTCTCAAGGTCATCCAGGTGTCCCCTACATTATTTTCTAGGAGTCTTATGAGTTAGTATTTAATATTTATGCCTGTGATTGATTTTGACCTAATTTTGTGCAGGGTGTAAGTTCTCCGTGTGGGTTACTTGTTGTAGATGTTGTTACTCCAGTACTAGGTTCTAGTTTTTCTTGGTTGGTTGGTTGGTTGGTTGGTTGGTTGGTTGGTTGTTTTTAAGACTATCTTTGTCTGGCAGATCACCTTTGATCCTTTATCAAATATGAACTTATTTACATTTTCTTCCTGTGTGACACTTGAAAGAATATCTTTCAGAGAATTTGCCCATTTCATTTAAGCTATTGACAGAGTTACTTTATCAGCATCTTAGTATTACAAAGCATGTAATAATATCTCCTCCTACATTTGTAATACTGAGATTTGTCAGTTTTATTGATCATTTCAAAGCATCAGTGTTTGAACTGATTAATTTTCTCTATGGATTTCCTGTTTTCAATTGTAATGATTCCTACACTGGTATATATTTTTGATCCTTCTCCTTTTTTAATATGGGTATTCAATGCTTTATGTTTCTCTATAAACACAGCTTTAGGAAATATTACACAAATCATGATACATTGGGTTTACTTTTATTTTAGTCAAAATATTTAAAAATTAAAAATTAATCAACCCATTGTGGGATTTAGTGTTGTCAACTTGACAGAATTTAGAATCACCTGGGATATGGGCCTCTGAGCAGACAAGGTAGGACAGTCCTTCAAAATTCCCTGTTTCTCAGAAATGTCTGTCAGATATTCTAGGCCTGTAGACTAAAGTTGGGGGCCCTAATGTTACAGAAGAACCTAGGGTCACTGTCCAGTTAGCCAGAAGTACCTGTCATTAGGTAACATTTCACCCTTCTGGGGTCTTTGACAGAGTTAAACATTAGATAGTCATAGTTAAAGTTTTCCTTAGTTATGATAAAAGGTAAATCAGGTATAAAACTTTAAAGTCATAAAGATATGATAAATAATATTTTCTCTAAATTTTCCAAATACAAATAGACTGGATATTGCAATTGTAGTTCTCAATAACTGTTTTGTTGAATATAATTTTACTAGGTTAAAGTTAAAACCTTCCTTTTAATTAGACAAAAAGGGAGAAATGTGGAATATTCCTTTACACTGTGTGAATATATGTGCTGTGATTGGTTTAATAAAGAAGCTGACTAGCCAATAGCTGCACAGTATAAGGTTAGGGGGAAGAGCCAGACAGAGAATTTTGGGAGGAAGAAGGGCAGAGTCAGAGGAATAGTGAGCAATAAAGAGAGAAGCAAGATAGGTAGACCATACTGAGAAAAGATACAAAGCCAGGCATAGATAAAAATATGGGTTAACTGAAAATGTAAGAGTTAACTAGTAACAAGCCTAAGCTATTGGTCAAGCATTTATAATTAATATTAAGCCTCTGTGTAGTTACTTGGGAGGGGTTATGGACAGAAATTTCCACCTACACAGTGAGATTTCCTTAAACTTTCAATAGCACAATACATTTCAAAAGTAGTTTGATGTAGTTATCCATTAGAACCAGACAAGGGTTTCTTAGCACTACTGCCTCCATCTGCTTTCCTTGGCTTGGAAAGTGAAGCAAGATTTAAGAAATTACAGCATGGTCAGGAGAGAGCCATGTGAAACTATTCATGAACCTTTGTTTCTTCCATCTGCACCCAGGGTGTTTCCTGGTGAAGACAACCTGAGCCCAGGTAGAATCTGATTCAGAACAAATCAATGTACCAAACCAAACAAAATGAAAGCCTATTTTACCCATGACTGAAGAGGAAGAACAGAAGGAGGTCTTCATTGTCCACCATAGACATAATTTCTGTAATTACCCACAATGGGCACACTCTTATGACCCTCTAAAATACACAGCCCCAAACCTAAGTTTTTCTATTACTTAGAAAATTTCTCCCCAGAATTTCTGTTTTATTTTACTAATGAAAAATTTTTCCTTACTTGCCTTCATTGGATGTCTAACTTCCCATGAACATTTCAGGGAAGTTTCATACATACATACATACAAGGCCAAGGTCATCTTTACAAGGACTTTGTGATTCCTGACATACTGCAACCAGGTACCCCCACCATTCCCATCCCTTTTGACCATCCCAGGAGCCCTCAGTTGAAGTAGTTCTACAGGGCTTCCTGCCAACAGCCCAAACTCTAAATTTTTCTCTGCTGAAGCTTGCTTAATGGCCCAGTATCTGCTAAAATTTTGCTCATGTGCTTTTTACACCTTTTGGGAACAATATTCCACAAGTCTATTAGATCAAGTTTATTAACTGTGTTGTACACATCTTCTAACACTTTAGAAATCTATGGTCCAAATGTTCTATCAATTTCTGAGTTGTGTATTAAAATGTCTATAACTGGTCATGCCTCCTAATTAAGCCAGTTTGCTGCTTATTTTTGAAGCACTTCATTAGTAAATAAAAAAAAAAAAGAGGCTTTTTCTATGACCTGTGGACCCTCTCATCAAATGGTATGACTTTATCCTTAGGAATGCTTCTCTGATAGTCACTCAGTGAACTCTGCTTTTGAACTGACTCAATATTTCCCAGACATATCTTTTTTCCTACTTAATTTCAGCTTCCTGCACCTCATATTTAAGTCTTTCTGTTGCAAATGTCATATAGCTGATTTTAATTTTACAATTTAATTTGACAATACTTATTTTTTTTCTAATCTGGAGAGTTGTTCATTTACATGTCTTGGACTTCTCTCTAATTTCTTATTTTATATTCTTTCCCCACCGCCTGGCTTTCCTATTTCTTCTTGCTGCCTTCTTTGAAGATGACATTTTACCCTTCTATTTTAATTTCAGTGACTCCCACTTTAAGTGTATATGAAGCTACTGTTGAGTTAGTTAGCATTTTCTCGTTTGAATGTGATGCGTTACAGTGATGACTGGTTTATATCACAATTTTTAATGAGTCGACAGATTTGCCACTGCCCTGTGATCGCCACTCCTCATTGCTTTGCTCTCAGTGGGGGACAGAGGTTCATGTTTTCACCTCCCATAATCATATCCTTTTTATGCAGGAAACAGCTCTCATCTTTGGCTAAATATGCCACTACACCCTTCCTGGAAGAAGGTTTCTCTGGGCTTAGAATTAAAGTTTGTCAGTTCTTCTTGCTCATCATTTTTAGCATGATATCCTGCTGCATTCTGGCTTCTTTGGTTGCTGGTAAGATATCAAGTGAAAGTCCCCTCCTCCCCAATATTTCTTCCCTTTATATCTTTGCACTTACACCTACCTGCTTTTCCTCTTTTAAGGTTTTCTTTGTTTAAATTCTTATTTCCCTACTACGATTGCCAACATTCCAGGGATCCATTTGCCCTGGAATTTAGATGTTCCCCTCCCACAGAACACCAGGGCTGGCTCTGCATAGTCAAAAGAATACAGTAAAGTGCTGACTACTGGCATCAAAGAGTAGGCCTTACAAGGCAAGTAGCTTGTCCAAAGCTACCTGGATGACACACTCTGAAGGAAGCCATGTGCCCTATGGTATAGACATTCAACCAGTCTTATGAAGAGGTTCATGTGGAGAATTAAGGCCTCCAAGGACAACCAGAACCAACTTGTGAGCCATGAATAGATCGGATCCTCTACCCTATCCAGTCTGCAACTCAAGGGGCCATTGCCTCAGGCAACTTCTAACTAGAGTTTCATGAGCAATACTGAATCATGTCATGGTTGATATTGATTGTTAACCTGATAAGACATAGAGTTACCTAGGAGCAGGCCTCTGGGCATGCCTGTCGGGAATTATTTAGATTGGGTTAGCCTCTGAGCATGTCTGTGAGGCATTGTTCGTTTTTTTTTATACTTCTTTTAACCCACTCTCTGTATTATTTCTGTATTGGACACTAATCAAACATTTTTTTTTCTCACTGCATTCTCCAAATTTCTTCATTTTATTTTTTTTTTAGTTTTAATGTTCAATATCTGTTACACTCTCTGTAATTAGTCAATTTTCTTTAAGTCTCTGATTTCTCTTTTTGTGGAAATTTTCTATTTAGCACTCCAAATACATTATTCGAACAGACAAATAATTTACAGGTAATAAAACACACAGCTCTTTGGTGTACAATTCACTGAATTCGAGGAAGATTAAACTCTTACAACCTCCACCACCGCCATCGCCACCATCGCCACCTCCCTCGCTGCCGCCACCTCCAGGTACGACCACTATACAGGGAAATCTCTGTGGGTTTCTTTCTCCACAAATTTTGAACGACCATTATTGTGATTTTGCCGTCTATCCTAGAACTTTGATCAGTGTGATCATGGAGAAGGTGCTCTTGTGTGTGGTTTCCTTCATTCAATGTGGTTGTTGCCTGCAGCAACTCATCCATCCGTTTGTATGACCAAGTATCATTTAATGCTGCTGTATGACCAAATACAAGTATGGACAGTTGAAGATGGATATTTGGGCTGATTCTACCTGGGGAATTATTAGGAACAAAGGTGTTTTGAACAATCATACATAATATTTTCAACAACATGATTTCAACTATCCTAAGTAAATGCCAAGATTTATTGTTACCTTAGAGCAGGTTTTTGTTTTGCCCTGTAAGAAACTGGCCAGTCATACTTCATAATGGATTATCATTTTTCTTCTCACACCAGAAATGTGTAGGTATGTCTTCATCAGCACTTGTAATTTTTATTTTTCAATATATTAATTGTAATGGCTATGAAATGGTATTTCTTTTTGGCTTTATATTGAATTTTCTTGATGACTGGATAGAGCTGAGTGATCCTTCCCATGTCTGCTTTAATGAAATGTGTGTTCAAGGTTTTTGACTGTTCAAAAAAAAAATAGTTGCTCTTTTTGTATTATTAATGAGTTGTGGGGGTTCTTTATATATTCTAGATACAAGCTCATTGTTACACAAATAAAGCATAAATAGTTCTTCCAGTTTATGTCATGATTATGTGCTTTCTTGGCAGTATATTCCAATAATCAGTATTTTCTGACTTTTATGGAATCTAATGAATCCTTTTCTCTTTTAATATTAATACTGTTCACTTTCTAGAAACTCTGTGGCCATTCCCAGCTGTAACAGCACAATACTTCTTTCTTGCTGCATACAATATGAGGTAGGAACCAGGCGTTTTCTTCTTTTCACATGTGGATATCCCCCAGTTATTCCATTAATGCCTTATTCTCTCACTAATGTGCATGTCTATGCATGAACTTTTGTCTACCAGGTCATGTCTGTCCTCACACCAATAGCACATCTCTAAGACCACTGTAGCTTTTGTAAGAAGACTTGACACCTAAAAGTGTAATGTTTGGTTTGTTGCTCTTCTTTCAAAATGTGGATACTAATTCTTCTTAACATTCTATATTTGCATGTAGATTTTAGAAAAACATTCTCCATGACTAAAACCTGTCTACTCAGATTATGATTACATTGACATTGAATCTATAAATCAGTTTGGAAAATATAGGCATCTTTAGACAATTCTGCTTTATATACTATTACTCTCTACAAATCATGAACATAGTATACAGTACCAATTAATTATTTGTATTAATAGTCTATGATTTTCAATGAAGAGCTATTATACATCTTTATACAACTTACTTCATTATTTATTCACAATGATGATACTATTTGATATAATATTTTATAATTTTGATGTTATTTTAATTCATTTATGAGATTTTATTATTACTATGTAAAAAAGAAAAATTTTATGTGTTTATTGATTTTGTGCCAACAATGCCTATTCTCACCCATTCTCACCACTACTTCTTTGGTGAATTTCCTAGACTTTTCTAAATAATATTAAATAAATAAAATAAATAATAATAATAAAATAATAAATAAAAATTCATGCTATGTTCAAATAAAAAGAGGTAACTCATTGGATTTTCTGATTTGGGGCCTTTTGTTGCCCTTTCTTGGTTTATTTCATTTACTGAAACCTACTACAATGTTAATATTGTAAAATCAAATAATCTGTTCTTGTTCTCCATCTAAGGAAGAATGTCCAATACTGCTCATTGGGTAGGATGTTAACTAAAGGTTTAATCCTAATTCCTTATATACTGAGGCATGTTCTCAATAAACACCTATGCAACAGTTTTTAAATGTGGGGTCTCACCTAGCAGGATACCCTTTATCAAGGCTTAGAAATTTATTTATTTGTATTGCTCTCTAGAGCCTTCATGTTTTATACATAAATTAGCTGTAGCAAGATGGTACAATGCAACTGACTCCACTATTAATTAAAAACTTCCATTATATATTTAATGAATTATTGTAGTCGTATTTTCTCAGCAGACACCTTATTTGTTAGATCTTTCTCCAAACTTCTGAGATCTCTTTTTGAAAGACCCGAGGCACTTAAGCATCTACTCCTGCTCTTTATTCTTTTGGCAACTAATGCCCATGGTAGTTACTATGATTTTTTTCATACATTTATTATTAATATATTTTTAACATGAGCTTGTCTTTCCTGGAACTTCACCTCCAGAAGTTCTTTGTGTCCTGAGTTGACAGCATATTATTTTAAAAAGAATATGCAGTGATGCTTAGGAACATGGGCATTGTTCCAGTGTGGATCCGTTTTCATTTACATCTTTGCTTGGATTTTTCCATTAAGAGCAGCTTGTGGTCAAGAATTCTTAGAGAAGACCTTTTCCATCCCTCTACCATGAGCTAATGATGAGAAAAGCATATCTGTTTGCATGTACTATCTTTAGAAGTCTGGTATTTGTTTAACCTGTGTGGTTCCTGCCACTGAACAGAGTTCTCTAGCTCGCTTTCCCACAATGCCCAGATCTAAAGTTAGGTCTGCCATTCCTCAATGGCATGACTACTAAATCAAACTTCTAGGTCATTTAGACTTGCTGGTACATGCAAGTCAGAAGCTTTAGTGTTGGTGCTGAAGACTTAACCTAGGGCTTTGCCCATGTGAGGCAATTGTGTTGCCTTTCAGTGTTTGGTCACTGCCCACATTGATCTACCTTCTTCCCAGGCCCACAGAAACTCCTGTGTTGTTTAATGAATGCATTCACACATCACTAACACTCTTTTTCATGTCTCTTCTGGTATTTTTGAACATTTTGTAGCAATAGTAATTCATGATATCTAGTTTTAAATATAATTGGTAATTGAAAATTCAATGCTGACTTTTAAAATAACTAAAGTCACTAACTGTTTATTTTGTTGGCTGATAAATAAATGAGAAGGCTAGATAATGATGGCAAATAGAGGAGTCATTGCCGTCTGTTCCTATAAATATTAAATACACTATCTGAAGTTTTGGGAAAAACAACTATGAAAAGTAAGAGATAAATTTAATAAACAGTTTCAGCACTCATGACAGTTTTTCTTTCTTCTAGAATATTCCAGAGAGTTTCCCTAAAGAGCTCTGGGAGGCATAGTCAATACAGGAATTGTGAGTAAGAGAAGTGATTGAAGCCCTGTGTTTGTACCTCACCAGTTCTGAAAGCTGTCTTTCATGGATAAAATAAAGCTTGAATGGATCAAAATGTTTATTGGAAGTGAGCCAAGTTTCACATGAAAGGACTCTTATTTTACTTCATAGGAAAAGATCTCTTAGAAAATAAACATAACAAATTTAATCACTTGGGCTAAATTTCACAATTATAGCAATTAAACTTATCTTATACACCATCGAATAGATTCACCGTGAAAGTTTCAGCACAGCGTCTGCATATGATAACTTTGTTTGAGAAGCTATCGTAATAGACCTCAGGAAGCCTGAGGTCCAAAGTGCCCTGATTTTCCCTCAGTTTGGTCATCAAGTTCTAGTAGTTTCTCACTGAAAGAAGTTTATATGGTATCCTTTTACAATCTTGTGTGATAATCAATGGATTCCTATTGGGAATTGATGGAACTCCAGACATAGACAGCAAGGAAAGCTGATCCTCATTGAGCCTGTAGTTTCATAGATTCTGAATGCTTACTGCCTAATAGAACAAACAAAAAGATTTTACAATAGCTACCAAGGGTTACTTGTTCCCTCCTCTCCCTATTTAGGATGTGCATACCTAAAGACAGAAATCACACCAACTTCTTTTTTCTTCATAAGGCGGTTCCTGTATGCAGCCACAAACAAAACACAGTTTAAAACAATAGTAACAAATTCTAAAGGCATTTTATGATGTGAATCTTCAGTAAGAGTTATGGTTTTATATATACATATAAAAGAGAGAGAAAGAGAGAGACAGTTGAAATACTGGGTCAAAAAAGAATGTATAGAATAATTACTGGAGAAATGACTCAGAGTTTAAGTACACTAGCTGATATTGCAGAAGACCTAGGTCAATTCCTAGCACCTACATGGCAGCTCACAATTGTAACTGCAGTTCCAGGGTATTTGATACCCTCTTCTGGCTCTGCAGGCACAAGGTGTGAATGTAGTGCATGCACGCACACACACACACACACACACACACACACACACACACACACACCACAGACAATCCATTCATACACATAAAAATAAACATTTAAATATACTATACATATCACATTGCACATAGTATTAAGCATAGAGTAAAAATAGCAGTTGTACCAAACTAAAAAGAGATTGCAACTCTAGCATGACTTTGTTGTAGAAACATCCCACAGGATACTATGAATAAGAAAACCTGCCTTACCAACTTAAGGTAACCGTCAGCATCCAGAATCAAGTTTTCTGGCTTCAGGTCTCTGTAGATAATGCCTAGTCGATGCAGGTAATCAAATGCCTCTGTCACACAGGCAACACAGAATTTGGAGGTGGGTTCATCGAAGCTGCCTCTGCAATGACATTGTCTTCTTCTTAATACTCTGAATATGTCTTTGGTGCTGTCCTAGGCATCTAGATTACATTATAAAATTTACATGGTGTGTCTGTGTGCGCACACACACATGCAGATGTGTGTGTTACTGTGGGTGTCTATGTGTCATGGCACACATGTGGAAATCAGGTATCAATGCTTGACTTATCCCTTATTTGATAAAAAGGTTTTGTTTTTGTTGATTAACTCTACATACATCACGCAAGCTAGCCACCAGGCTTCCAGGAATTACCCACCATCTTACAGGGGGAACACTGGGGTTACAGAGCCATATCACCAAGCTCAGCTTTACATGGTTATGGGGATTCAAACTCAGGTCCTGATTCATATGTAGTAGCAGTTTACCTCCTGAGCCATTGCCCCAGTCTCTGGTAATGGAGGTTTTTTTTTAAATATCATTAACATTAAAATATCATTTTACATGCCAGTGGCTATGTACAGATCATAAAGAAACTGATGGGAATGCTTTATAAAAACTACAACAATTTCACTAAAGAAACAACTTACATTTATGCATTTCATTTTGGTAATCACATATGAACATACAAAACAGAAAAGAAGACTTTTAGACCCCTGTGGCACGTTCTGGAGATTTGCAATTATTTCGATGAAAAGCATGACCAAGACTTACATAATTTATCATTTGACTAAATATGGTTCAAGTGGCCACTTCCATTCTTGGCTACATAGCATCAACCAGTAACCCCGAGATAAAGCTGGCCATAATACTTCCCTGTTTGGCTCCCACTGGTCATTTATTAGAGTTATTTCATGTAAGGATGCTATCTAATTTATACATTGATTTTTTTTTTAATGTGGTAGCAATTCCTCACATTTTATAATCAAAGGTATGACTTTGGAGAGAAAACTCAGTTTGATTCCTGAGAACTCACTTTTCTTCACCCTCTGTATCCTCAGGTAAGTTATTCCAGTTTCCAAAGCCTGGAGAGCCATGCCTCAAAGGTGGGTTTGCTACTACTTACCAAGGTTGTCTTTGGGGTAAGCACACATATGCAGTGACAATGTCTTCCTATCATTGTGCCCTAAAACTACCCTTGTAGCCAGCCCCGGATGTAATTTGATAAGAGCTATTGCCTACAGGTCTGTTTTCATTACCTGTCCCTTAATATACTCCACAGCTCCCCGCCTAAGCAGGCTTCCAGCAGCATGTACACATATTTATTGTCCTTGAAAGTACGATATAATCTGTGGAGACAGAGAAACACATGATTAGAAATGTAATTCCCAACCTCTTGAAGTTGGTTAAGTTACTTCAGCAACATTTGGAAAAATGACTCCCATTTCCACACACATACCCAGAAACTGCACAGGGCTGCTACCAAACTCTCTTTTGTCATTCCTATTGCCTTGTATCTCTGACCTGTCCTCTACTTAGCATAGACTGAACATCTTCATCTCCATGTCACTGTCAAAATGTTTTCATTCTTGAAAGGCTGAGCACCAAGGCCACCTTCATCATAAAGTGACTTATTATCTCACTGCCAAGTAGGGGATGTCCTTCCTTTCCAAAGCCCAGGCCTGCGAATGTATTGCTTTAATATGTGCCTTGCATAACAATTCATTATATTCATGGTGTATGTCTCCTAGTATTGGAAATAGACTCAGGGACAGACTTTTAAGTAGTAAGTCTGGTGGGGAGTGACTTGGAAAGGACACCTAGAGGTGGGAGCAGCCTGGGTGAGGGGCTTGCTATATGATCTAGTGTCAACAAAGGCCCTGCTGCCCTCAGGTGACCCTGGAAAGTAGATGGTAAGTAAAGTGGCTCTTACCATTAAAAACAATGTCTGATAAGGACAGAGCTAATATGATTAACAGGCCTCCATACTCAAAAGCTGGGATAAGAGAGCTTCAGAGCTGGAGGAGTGTGCCTGGGCAGTGTACCACATTCAACACTTTGGGTGAAAACATTCTCTGGTGCTTAGAGTTCAAGAAGAACCTGTTTCAGGGGATATAGAGGCGGCTCAGCAATTACAGCATGTGCTGCTCTCACAAAAGACCTAGGTTCGGTCCCCAACACCCACATGGCAGCGCACAGCCATCTATAATGCCAGCTCCAGGAGATCTGCCACTCTCTTTTGGACCTTCATGGCCATCCCCTATGCACATGGTACACATACATATATGCAGGCCAACACTCATATACCTAAAATAAAAATAAGTAAGGGAGAATAGGAGGAGAGAAGGGGAAGAATGGGGAGGAATGGGAGAGAGGGAAGGGGAGGAGGGAAGAAGAAGTCGCAGTCCCCTTTCTTACTAGCACCACGCCCAGATGGAAGCAGTCAGGAGAGAGCCCAGAGAATGTGCAGACATGGACACTCCAGTAAGTGGTCTCTCTAGAAGTTGGGCATGTTGGCACACATTTGTAATCCTCGCTCTCAGAAGCAGGAAGATTTCTGTGATTTCAGGGTTATCCTAGACTACAAAGTTAGTACCAGACCAGTCAGAAAATAAAAGTGTTTGAGAGCGTATGCTCCAGAGCTGGATGCCACACGGGACATCTACTTTCCCATCAGTTATACAACCATGGCTTCTCATTTTACATATAAATTAATCAAATTATATATTTATTATACATTATTTATATATATACAGTAATATATACTGTTGAAAAGCATTTACTGGAAAATACACATGTATGTTTCTGATTCACTTCCTCATAACAGTGATATAAACATGATCACCTCACTGCCATCCCTGTCAAATTCTGAGTACCTTCCATGTAAGCCTCGGCATGGTAAACGTCTTCCCTGATATCATTCTAAGTACCATCACTGCTCTCCTGCACGTCAGGCACTTTGCACGAGCTGGTATTGTAAAAACAAATACAACCCTTAAGCTGCCCATCACAGTTCATTAGTGAATATTCATTTTAAAAGGGAATTCTGGAAAAATATAAATATAATTGAATAAATATGTCAGCATTGCTTGGGATCAGTCTTTTTTTAACAACAAAAAATGAGTCTGGAAGTATAGATAGGTAGGAAGATTCTCTCAAGGCATTTGGTCTTTCTGATGGCTGCACATCATCAGAAATCACCAAAACTACACTTAGGGGTCATTAAAAAGTAAATGAAAGTTTAAACTGGCTTATATCTGTAGCTTATGAATACACAAGTGAAGAGGGTGTGACATTGATAGTACTTCCTGCAAGCTGATAACAAGTATGGAGAAAAACAGAGTAACTACTGATCACTTTGTAGCTTTGTACTTTGGTAACTGTGTGTACCCAAATGCTCCTCCTTGCAGAAGTTTAACTTCCACCCAGCTTGTGGGTTCTTATTTTCTTCTTCCCAAATTCTGCATTAGCATTGGATAAAATAATTAGCTCCAACTAGTCTGTAATAGCCAACACCACACACACACACACACACACACACACACACACACACACACACACACACACGAAAAGTTTCCCTAGAATGAAAGCAATTGGAAACTCCTACCCGGGATCTCATAGGAGAATTCTGAGTAATGTGTCTTGAATGGCAACTGCTCACTTACTTAACGATGAAGGGAGAACAGAGCTCCTCCAGGATCCTCTTTTCTGAGTAGACGTGTTCTTGCTGCTTAGTGTCAACAATGTGCTTCTTCCTTATGCACTTCATAGCAAAAGCAACATTCTCGTTTTTAACTTTAACCTAAGTGAGAAATGAAAGATCCTCATAATTTATGTATCACAACAATGTACAATATAACATTAATTAATGAGAGTTAAGCTTTTACACTTAAAGAGAATATAAGTTTTTAACCACTTATCCCTCTAGAACTGATTTCTATATAGCTTTACACACTTCCAATCATTTCCAAAATACTTCATATAATTTTTTTCTAAAAATTTTGTACTGAAACAAGAAAAAAAATCTCATTAAATTTCTCAAGAAACTTTTACAGTTTTGATTATGTAACATGAACAGCTTTGATAAGAAATGCCCAGGTCTCTCATTTCTTGATATTCACCTCTAATTTTCAAAGAAACTCATATCAGCTTCTACATCTGTGGGCACCTAAAAATTACATGAGGTCATTTAAGTTTTAATTGATTTAAAGTAGAAAATCATTTCCTTGATTGTATTAGGCACATTTCCAAAGTTCAAAAGGCACATCAGGTGATGGAAGCATAGAAACACATGTCCATCATGGTAGAAATCAGTATGGGACACTAAGAGAGGGCCTCCTCTGTGTGCAAAAATCAGAACTCTTTCTTAAGAGAAAATCAAGATCAAAACAACTAGGTTTTTTTCTGTTATAAAAATGCATAAGCAGACAATACTGCTTAGGAAATGAAAGTGACTTCACCCCATATTTTGATTGTATTTACCACTGGTAATGTCTATAGAATTTAAGTAAGTGGAGAAATTACTGCTTCAAGTAATTACTATCTAAGAAAGCAGATCTTGGCATTGTTAATTAAACCCGTTAGCTACATTTTTGGCAGAAAATACCAGTTCAGAAGAATATCTGAATACAGCATAAGTCACTTTGCAAATACTCTTCACCCTGTTAGGAAAGTGTTTTCCCTTCAACTGTCAGAGATGAGGTCTAGAATAAGTTTGAACAGTATTGTAGCAGCATTGCATGGCTGTTCATGCCCAGCCTTCCTGCAGACAAAGACATTAACATATCTCCTGGAGGTCACTGTACAGTGAATTGTTAAAAATTGGCTGGGCAAGAAGGGCTTGGGCATTGCCACAGGCTCAGAGCCATCTGCACCCATTATGAGCACAGATTTCCATTCCAGAGTTCCCTCAGAACACTTGATCTGATGCAGGACTTGTGCTATTTCTTGGGAGCTGATTATTAAGCCCAGACAGGTGGTGAGGTGGAAGATAATGGAAATCAGGCTACAGCTCCCAGCTGTCTTGCTGAGGACTGCAGAAGGCTGCTCTTCACACAGCCTTTTCCACTCATCTCCTTTCCTTTTTCCTTGATGGAAATTTTTACAAAACCCCAAAACAGGGTAATGAGAGCCAACAGCAGACATAGAGGTAGGGTTACTTAAGGAATATGATTATAATATTGAGGATTCCATCTATGGTATTTCTGGGGCCACATTCTCCTTTCCTTTGGTGTAGAGAAATAATGTGTTATGATTGCACACGTAATTTGTTGCTAGGAAATACATTTTTTTTTACATTTCATAATCTTTCAGAATGCTTACTTGGTACATTCTCCAATGATTACTATAAACAAAATTCATCACAGGATGTGATGTAGGAAAATTGACAGGACATCTAATTACTATTTGCAAGCACAAATCTACTGAAACATTTCCTCCCTTTAGTTCAGAACACTTTAAGATAGCAACGATAACTCATATTCTTCCAGCACAAGCTGGAAAACAAAACAAAACAAAACAAAAAAGTCAAAATGCTTCGCTCAGATGCTTGAAACGTAAACCCCTTACAAGCTCCACTCTTCCGAACCCACCAACGCCCAGTGTTGCGATAATCTCAAGGTTCTGGAATGGGGAGGTTGAGGAGAATCTGGCCACCTTCTCTTTCAGCTGAATCATCTCCAGAGAAAGGGCTTTGGACAACTTCCAGTTAGACATAGAGCGCCTGAAGAGAGAAGTGAGAAGTCACACACACACACACAACCTGAGCCACGCTGCTACCCTGCCATTCACAAATTCTATTCTCCTGAAGCTCATTTCTACCTGGAACTCTGCTTATCAATGAAACAACAACAACAACAAAGACTATCTCAACCTCAACAGGGACGCGTCTGGTCATATCAGGGAGAAGAGTAATAGAATCTAGGACACATTACACGTAAGGACTAGACAAAAGTCAAACACATTCAATGAGAAGTAAAATGGGGGATTTGTAGCATTTGAAACACACTTCAATAAAGCTGTCAATAAATAACCCAGGAAGGGAGTAGTGGAAGAGAACAAAACCAGTCACTTCCTTTGTCATTCGCAGAAGACCACACTAAGAATTTCTGCTGTTTGCCAACCAAGCTTCTCATGTCTTACGCAGAATAACTGCTGTATAAAACATGAAAATACATTTTGCTTCTAAGCATTGCTGTTTATTAAATACAAGTTTTGTTTTTGAATTAAAACTTACTGTTCTGATTTACATATGGATAAACTGTAAGAGGCCATAGGCACCAAAAAATTGCAAATGCATATCTTGAAGAAAAAATAAGTAAGTACCTATTGAACACTTTAACTCAAAATTCAGTCTTTCTAGAAAGTTTGAGTGTCCCTCTAGAAGCCTGTCTCATATATTTCCGCTTCAGCTTTCACTTGTGATGTCCAAAGGTCTGGGGTTAATATTACAAATAAAATTTAAATGTTTTATCAAGTAATTGTAATTTAACAAAAGTTCCCTATGGATTTTTAAAAATCAATCACTATTACTAGATTTGGAGTGATCTACTCAACCCCCTCCTACTCAAAAACACATCCTTAGAAATTTTCAAAAACTTCAAACTATAACCCCGCTCTTCACATGTAACCACGTCCTTTTGAACTAAGTCAGCATTCTAAAGTATTCCCCTCATCAGGACATTTTTCCCTCAGATTCATACTCAATACTCAAAAGGCTTCCTGAGAGGTTTAAAAAACTCTCCATTTTGGAGTTGAAATGGTGTCCCTAGAATGTGCTGGTGAGGGCACGTGAAGAGTCACTCCACTCGGCAGGGATCGCTACCTCCACCTGCGCCTGTCCTTGCGGGCAGAGAAACCCCTGTGTCACTTACTTTGCATGTCTTTTCTCATCATCACGGTTCAGGTTGGCCACATACCCCTCAAGGTATTTTTGGAGTTCCTCAAATGTCCCAACAGTTTGGTTGAACGTTCTACATAAAATAAAACAAAATGCTCTGTTGTGTAAGTATTCAGGCTGTTTGACACTTTTTGTTCCCATTTCTCTGTATTTCTAAGTTTATATGGGGGAATATGCATGTGTGTGGAGTGTTATCACTCAGGAGCTGTCCGTCCACCTTCTCCTAGGACAGGGTCTCACACTGGCTTGGAGACTGCCAATTAGACCAGGATGGCTGGCCAGCAAGCCTCGGAGACATGACTCTCTCCACCTCCTCCCTTTTTGTTTTATTACCTTACAGTTATTTCACATTTCCTCAAAATTTCAAAATAAGAAAGTAACTCAACGATATTCTTCTTGCACTATAATCAAGAGTTTGCTTTAAATTGTGAATTGAGGAAGAAGAAATAAGGATCTATAGAGTTTCTGTCACTCTGTTTTAGTGTAATTATGGTACCCTTTTGTCAAGCTACTCTCTGGTGAGCATTTTTCCATATGCCAAGGACTATGCCAAATGCTGGCTCTGCAGTCACAATGGACAAATGATGTGTTTCTGTGTTCCTGAGGCTTACAGTAGTTAGTAGGATAGGTGTTAAATCAATTAAACTGTATCAATATGATGATACAGAGTGTCATGAATGGTGCTATTGCTGTAGGACCTTAATCTATTCTGTAAGTCATAACTAGAGGCACAAAAACTGAAGTAATTTCCAGAGTGAATGAGATGACACTCACAGATCCATAACGCCAGTGGTCCCAGAAATCCAAGTTGTAGGTCAACCTACTTGTATCTGATGGTTCACCTTTCTCACCTCTAACTCATATAATGTTTCATCTGTCGTATCTATCAGGTGATGTTCTCAACCCAATATGCAAGCAAATTAAACATTTAAAATTATAAGCCTACAAATAATTTGTAAGGTGCATAAAATTACTGCATTTTTTTTCATGGATTCTGAGGGACATCATCTGATATACGTGACTACAGATGAAGTTCACTCTTCTCTTCTCTCAAATATTTTGTCCTGGCTTCTGGAGGAATTATACCACAGCTGCTATTCAGCACACGCACATACTTTTAAGAAACTCATAAAAAACAAAGTGACTCGTGGGACGATATTGAACTAACATATTTTCTATCCAGCGGCCTCATCCATGGACTGCTTTTGTCTAAGCACATTCTGCATTTCCTCAGCCTTTGCAATTTTACTTCTCCTAGAGCGAGCGACTTGGACGCTTTCTCTTTGCTTAGGAAAGTCCAGTTTTAAGGACCATTTCATCAATTAAAAATAAAAGAAAGCCTTTTCCTCTTCCCAGAACCATGATGGCCACTCTTTCTGAAGAGGTGCTCTGGGAGCCTTGTGGCATGGTTGACAAAATGGTGAAATGACTCAGGGCACCTGGACAGTAGCCCCTGTTCAGTCACACAGGGCATTGCTGGCAGAAGACCTTCAATAACCTGCTTGGGGTTCACTCGTCTTAACCGCAGGAAAGAATCAGAATAGCTTGGAGGGGTATTAGAATTACAGTTAGCTTTCTAGATTTATTTACATCAGGATTGTGTGGTTTACACATGGTATTTGGCTTTTGGAGACAGTATAGAAATCTATAGACAAAGTAATTGTTTATTGTAAATTTCCTTGAAAGTACTATAAAGACGGCATGGATCTGTGGAGTGGCTTGTAGATTAGAAATGCTCCGGTAACTAATGGACTTGCATTATATAGTTCACAATGTTCTTCTATTTTTCAATGTTTGAAAATTTCTGTGATAAAAAGTATTTTTCTGGTGTTCTAATAATCTTTCCAGTGTTTCACATCTGTGGATTCTATGCTCAGCAAATGCTATCAGCAATCAGCCAGTGACTATATTCCACTGTTATACCTTGCCATTTTACTGATATTGTTTCCATGTCATAGGAGCATGTCTTATTCTTTGATGATACCATGGCTTTACATAGACAATGCTCTGTTTTGGTTTATGTGAATTGTATTCTTTAGATTGACAGCATAACCAGTGACTATTTAATTGATTAATGATGGGTCTGAAGGGCCAGGTTAAAATGGGCTTTGAAGTAGTGAGAGATAAAAAGTGAGTCTTTTTAAAAAGTAAACCAAGAACAATATCAATATTGATGCATATCATTAAAAATTACTGCAGATGGTTGTGCCTCTCTGGAATGATAACTAGTTAAATGACTATTTTATACTTCACAGGAAGATTCTGGGCTGGGTAGATGGCTCAACAGTTGGCAGCCCTTGCTGCTCTTGAAGAGGGCTCATATTTGGTTCCCAGAACCCACATCAAGTGGATCATAACACCCTCTAAATCCAGCTCCGGGTATCTGAAGCTCTCTTCTGGTCTCCTTGGATACTCACACTCATGGCATACCCACAGACACATAAATAAATCCAAAAAAGCACTAACAAACTGATTTCCCTGAAAGACACAGAATTTAAATCAGTCCATTGCTGATAATTATGTATCAACTTTGCACACAAAATATTTAGCTTGCCAGCATCTGCCACCACAGAGATGGATTCTGATCAGAAGGCCTAGTTCCTGCTCATGAATTTTAATAGAATCCACTTGCAGCTGAGCATTGACCAGCATTTCCAAGTGGTGAAGAACGCTAATGTGAAAACAGAGGGATTGGAGTAACAGAAGCCAAGTCTTTGAAGTGGCAGGTGCCTGTGTTCTCCAACATCAGAATACTCACTCTCGGTCTATCACGAGGCATGCAACATCATTTTCTTCAGCAATTATATTGGCTGACCTGACGTCATCACTGCAGATGAAGGAGAGAAGTCAGCTTTCACCACTATTAGAAACTAAAAGTCTGTTTTGTGAGGGAACCTATGATTTTACGTGAATTCACACCCACCAGCTAAACCATCCAAAGACCACAGTGTTTTCAAATACTGTTGTACTTTATATTCAACCCTTTACAAATGGATTTGAAATGTGTCCCAATAAAGGTTATGTCCACAAAGGATTCAGGAAAGGTAATTGTACAGTGAGTGCACAAGAATCACCAACTGTGACGTGGAATCTCATTGTGTGTTTTGTCACAGTCAGAATACAATAACTCTCCCCCATCAAAGAAGAATCACTAATGAACAAGGAGGCAGCACATAGAAACCAACTGACCAGAGAAATGTCCTGGGAAATGATCAAGTGAGTATCATATAGGAAATCAGTTTAAATGGAATCCAGGCACGTGTGTAGAGAGCCATTCCAACAGATTAACTGACTACTGAAACACTTTCAGGCCATGGAAGTAGGATGTAAAAATCGATATTTTTTTTTCTCAGTAAAATCTCTGAAATCAGTATCTGTGTTATGGTTGATGACATCACCATGTAAGTAGCACCGCCAACTTCCTTATGTGTAATGCAATGGAGACTCTAACGTGGCTCTCTTAGATATAACGAGTCATTATATGTGAGCTGCAGGCAGTGGAACTAAGTCAAGAGTGATGGGTGAAGCATCAGTCATTTCCTCAGTGACCTTGACTTACATGTTAGTTTTCTCTTTCTACTAGTCATGAATTAGATGCTAAATAAAGGCCCACACATATAGCACCCAGTGCTCAGACAGTCGCATAGAATAACCCAGGAGTGCCAATGAAATGCAGTCATCACAGGACAGACAGCTCTGGACAATTTCATCAACAATAGCAATCATGTAGATTCCTTCACATCTTCTTAGTGGTAGGACAGAAAAGACTCAGGCAGCCCATCTCTTGTAGGTCCCAGAAACCCCCCCTTTCTTTCTAGATGACATCCAAAGACCACCTTATGCACTTTACAGTCTGTCCTCAGTGTGTAGGATTCCTGCTGGGGGTATCAGTGAAAATAACTGAGCCTTGGGATCTTTTAGTCAGAGGCAGGACAGCTTTGGATCAGTTTACACATGCAACTAAAAGCAGAGGTGGAGGAGGAGGTATGAGCAGAGGCAGAAATGGGGGAGAGAGAAGCAAGCACAGACACAGACACGGACATGATCTTGGGTTACAAGTTCAGAGCAAGGGAATTATTGAGGTTTTCACCTTACATGTCCACTTTATTGCTGTCACAAAGATCATTCCCTGCACACCCCATAGCTACCACAGTTTCCCATGTGTGCATTCAAAGTAACTGTACATTAAGTGCCATGGATTTATTTTTATAAATAAAATTCTCAAAGAACCCCTGAGACTATTTAATGTCATTTTGAAAACACATAAAATAGAAACAAGACTGAGCCACAGTCAGCAGCCCTAAAAAATAGGATCATAAAAATGTGCAAAAGAAAGGAGAAACATTTGTATTAATATTTCCTTCCTATTCATTTTAGCTTTGTGCTTTCAGAAGCTTTGGGGAGTTGGTTGTCTATGTTAAACATAAATTTTCATATTTCCTATAGGAAAAGACCTATACTTGGCTAGCTGCAGCCAAGTCCAGCTAAACCAGATAGCATATGGGTTCTCAAGAGCTGCTTAGTATCTGTCCTACACTATAGGATCCTATGAATCTTCAAGGTTTATTTGTTTTGCTTGAAAATGGGTAGAAAATAACCTCTAAATGTCAAAAATAAATACATTGAAGTCTTAGGTTATTATGATAGTGTTAAAAAAAAGATAATTTCCTTATTATCAAAGTGAGTTCATTACTGGCTGGGAAATAAGAAAGAAAACTCAGCTTGCCTTTAAATTCTACTTTGAAATTTCTTACATAATAGCTAAAGCCCAATGTATTATGTTTTAGTACGTGGGCTTTCTTTGAAAAATAAAAGATGTGTGAACTTTAGATAATCAAATATGTCTTTGGGTAATTTCGGAGCACTTTCTCTTGGCGCTGTAATTGTGCAGCCTGTCATACAAACCAGCAAACCTGGAGCTTCATAGGTGAAAGTTAAGAAAATGAAAAAAGGGCAGAAATAACTCTTTTCTTCAAACATAAACTACAAATAAAACCATTTGCTGGTAATATAAAATCTAAGTGATTTCCTAAATAACTCCACATTATTCACTTAAAAATATATGTAACTCCAAAAATGTGTCTTTTTCTGAACTCTATTTGCTATTTTATGAAACTATTTCTATTTAGGAAAATGAATTTCTCAAGATACAGGGTTTGTTTGTTTGTTTGTGGAAGTACAAGTGTCCCTTGAGCCACTTACTAGCTTTTAATAGCATTTTTCCATAATTTAGGTCAATAGTAAATAAACTTATACTTCAAAAGGTAGAAAGGTCACAGAAATTTCAAATGCATTATATTGAGCTGATGCTAAAACATGTAAATTGAGCTCACAAAAATTTTCTAAAACTTGATTATTTTTGACATGATGGTGTAAAGACACCCAGAGTATGAAAAGTCGTGATTTTTAAATTTTATTATAGTTATTTATTTATTCTGTGTTGATGTGTGTGTGTGTGTGTGTGTGTGTGTGTGTGTGTGTGTGTGTGTGTGTGTGTGTTTGCCTGGGCATGCCATACATATGGAGGTCAGAGGACAATCTGGGGGAGTTACTTGTCATTAGATTTGGTGGCAAGTGCTGACCTGTCCTGCCAGCTCTCTTCACATTTGAATTTAAAAGAAATTTTTTGAGTAGGATAATATTGCAAACTATGGCAACATTCCAATTATTTTCTGGGCAAAATTAGTGTTTTGACATGGAAAACAGTCCAAGCCTTTTTTTCTGAGCACTGTGTAAATCCACAGACTCACCTGATCAGAGCTTTTTCTCCAAAGTACTCCCCTTTCTGCAGGGTTTTAATCAGCTGTGGCTGGTCATGGCCTTCTGTGCTCTGTGTGACTTTCACCTAAACAAAGTGAAACAATTCAAAAGAGAGGTCAGAGTAAATGAGGGATCTGAGCACACACACGCATCAGATAAACTCTGCAGAACCATCTGAAAGGGGGAAGAGGAGGCTGCATCACTGTTACAGTCCTTATACTGTTACAGTGGTCACACTGTTACTATCCTTACACCTTTTCAGTCCTTACACTGCTACAATTGTTACACCTTTATAGTCCTTATACTGTTACAGTCCTTACACCTTTTCAGTCCTTACACAGCTACAGTTGTTACACCTTTACAGTCCTTATACTGCTACAGTGGTCACACTGTTACAGTCCTTACACCTTTTCAGCCTTCACACTGCTACAGCTGTTACACCTTTA
The DNA here is from genome assembly GCF_903995425.1 of Onychomys torridus. Lineage (NCBI taxonomy): Eukaryota > Metazoa > Chordata > Mammalia > Rodentia > Cricetidae > Onychomys > Onychomys torridus. The sequence goes on along the minus strand of NC_050452.1, from coordinate 80,180,411 downwards.
CAGTCCTTATTCTGTTACAGTGGTCACACTCTTACAGTCCTTACACCTTTTCAGTCCTTACACTGCTACAATTGTTACACATTTTCAATCCTTATACTGCTACAGTTGCTATGCCATTACAGTCCTTACATTGCTGCTGTAATACACTGCTGTACTCTGCTCTTGTTAAGGCAGGTGTTTGACAACCCTCTGTAACAGAATTCTCCATCCAAATCACCTTCTAAAATTAAATTTTGTTTTTGTTTATTTTATTTTATTTTATTTTATTTTATTTTATTTTTGAGACAGGATTCCCTGGTGTGTCCCTGGCTGTTCTGAAACTTGCTCTTTAGACTAGGCTAGCCCCAAACTCAGATATCTGCCTGCCTCTGCCTCCTAAGTGCTGGGATCAAAAGCATGTGTTGTTGGTTGTTTTCTTTACTCTTTTGGAGCATCTACCACCCAGCTCCCAAATAAATCACACACAGAGGATTATTATTACTTATAAATGTCTGGCCTTAGCTTGGCTTGTTGCTAGCCAGCTTTACTTAAATTATCCTGTTTGTCTTTTGCCTCTGGGCTTTTATCTTCCTCTATTCCTGTATACATACCTTTCTTTGTTCCTTACTCCGTGGATTGTTGTGTAGCTAGCTGGTTGGCCCCTGATGTCCTCCTCTCCTTGTTCTCTCGTTCCTTCTCCTTCTACTCCCAGATTTCTCCTTCTATTAATTCTCTCTGCCTGCCAGCCCTGCCTATCCTTTCTCCAGTCATGCTATTGGCCATTCAGTTCTTTATTAGACCATCAGGTGTTTTAGACAGGCACAGTAACACAGCTTCACAGAGTTAAACAAATGCAACATAAACAAAAATAACACACCTTGAGATAATATTTCCCAACAGGGGTGTACCATCACATCTGGCTCCAAAGGTCAGTTTTTTAAATATAAACCCAGTGATTCCTTTTGAGAGATCCTCAAAGCATATAATCTGAGTCTGCTTTGTTGGGACCTTTGTTGCTTCCAAAAGTCTAACAGAGTTGATAACTTAATCAGGAATAAGTTTAAGTATCAGTGTGATGTCTCTCCATAGGTAGGATATATCATATAGACCTCCCAAACAATGCAAATTGGTGGCTGGCCATTTCAAAGTGAAGCACAGGCAAGGAGGGTGAGGCCCAGAAACTGGAACATACAATATTCCCTATTTGAGCTAGACCTATTCTAGTTAAATATGTTAATAACTATTTCACAGTGGCTAGAGTTTGTGGTTGATGTTTATAAATGTCCCAGTGAGTAAATATTTTAAAATGATAACAATGCCAATTTCTTTATTAGCCAGAATTCTTCCAAAGAATAGACCTTTACTTGCTGAATTCATTCTCCTAAACTGTGGGTCAAATCTGTCATATAAAGACCTTATTCCAGCCTTGTTCTTGAACAATTGGGCTGATTGACAATCATATACTCATTCCTAAAATGGGCCTCTAGAAATAAACCAGCCATTATAGACATCGCACACAGTGAGGCTTCCATAGAAACCAGAGTAACTTGTGTGCAGTTACTGACAAGCTACATTGTCTGCTGTGGTCCATCCCAAGTGTTCTGTACCCTTATGCCCAAACCCAGCCAACCTCATAAAGAACCCCTGAGATTCTGTCAGAGATACCTCATCACTCCTTCAGTCAGGGGGCTTCTTCCATGGCAATGAAGAACACTGCTACATCCATGGCATACCAATCATAACAGAAGTCTTTATGACTTAAGCCTTATTTAGCATTTACCTTTCCTTTTGCCAAAATGAAAAAGGTGCTCCCTTCCTCTCCTTCTCTGATGATGTAATCGCCTTTGTCATAGTATTCCTGTTGGGATGAAAAACAAGCAGAATGTCAGATCAAGTGGAGGTTTATGACTGAAGGAATAGAAAGAACTCTCTGTGTCTTTAAATGAGTATGGATTGCCTCTAAGCTGTCCTCTATTAATACTGTGGCAAAAGTAATGAGAGTTAGTTGCTTTATTAATCAGCAAGAAGATGTGTGCTTGTTCACTGAGAAACCTCACTTATTCAATATTCAATTTTAGTTAAAGAGGGCAGAGATCTGATGAGAAGAGAGAGCAGGACAACATCCAGGGATGCGGTGTGATCTCACCTTTGGAAGAACTGCAATGTCTAGTAACTGTCTGAAGAGTGGATCAAAGGTTCAGAAACCTTTTACACATATCAGAAACAAGTGCATGATTGAATGATAACTTGAAAATACTCCTAATGGATATAAGGAAGAGCATCCTTAACATCTAACTCTTTGGGGAGCAAACCTAGGAGTCTGCATACAGAACAGGTAGCTCTGCCAGGGGCATTATTTCTAAAGAACTCTCAACACAAACAGTCCCAGAGACATCAGAACATACATGTGCAAATTCTGGGTTTAGTGTTGATGTACCCTCAGGGAACTGCAAATGATCACTTTTTCATAAATTAATTTTTCTGTCCTTACTACATAGCTGTGTGATTTGAGAATTCTTGAGCAGGGAAAAGTAATGTATCTACTCATTAGAGCACAGGATCAAGCCGGTACCTTAGGACACCCAGACAGATATTACCCCGTGTCGCCTTAATTTGATGTTGTCTCAAGTCAGAGAACTAAAATGGATTTCTTAATTATTTATACTAACAAAATGGGTTTGTTTAATTCTTTAAAACAGCAAAACTGACAACATAATTTCACTCATTTGTTTCTTTTAGACTGGAAAATAAAGTCTAAACCAAATTACTTTAGCATGTTTGCCTTTCAATATTTTCCTGATCATTTAGGCAAAACGATCAAAGTACAATAAAATAAATATTTATGGGCTGAATATTACTCCTCATATCAATGAATACAACTTTAATTTTTTTATAGCAATGTATATATTTAGTAAGACATTTCAATGTCTCTTAGAAAGAACCATGAAACCAAAGGAACCAGATTCAAAGCCCATCTCTACATGGAATTTCTTTTAAATGAATACATCAACTAAGAACATTGACCTTCTAAGCTAGAGAAATTCATTAGTTTTCTGTAGATGCCAAAACAAACAAGCACAAATCTAGTGGCTTTAAGCAGTGCCCTTTGATTAGCATCCTGCTTCTGTGGGTCAGGAAGCTCAAGGACAGATTCGAGCAGCTAGGTTTTCTCTACTTGAGGTCTTTCAAGCATGGGTTTGAAGTGTTAGTAGGAACTGTATTCCATTCTGAAACCTCAAGGCAGGAATATTTGCTTCAAGTTCACTATGATGGCTGACTGAATTCATTTGTGGGATGAGATTGCATTTTCTTCTTATCCATCGGTGGGGAGTCAGGTACCCCTGACATCTTAGAATGGGTAATGGCATGTAGGATTCCTATGCATGGAGTCTTGCTGACTTCCACTTCCAATACAAAGTAGAACAATTCACTCCTTTCAAGGGCTTATGCAAGTACATTCAGTTCATCTAGCCAGCCAGGGGTTGGGGATGGGCATTTGGGGGTACAATTCTGCATATCCCCATAAGACAATGTTTTCTGAACTACTGGGAATACCTTAAACATAACATAGTAAATGTTTTTTTTTTTTAACAATTGATGCATGAAGGGAAAGGACAGTGGTATATGTTTCACTGTCACATCTCTGAACCTCAATTTCCTCTTCAACAAAGTAAGACGGTATACATCAACTGTACCTAATCAATGTCTGAGGATGCAGCAGAAGTGTTCATAAAATGCGTGGTTCAACTTTTGGTACACACCAGGCACCTGGTGACTGTTAATTCCTGTGAACAGACTGTAAACTGGCTCTCAGAGTCTTCCACAGGCATATGTGGCTACCCAAAGACATGATACTTCTGCCGTTAATTTAAGCCATATAGTTAGTTTATGTTGTAAAAAACCAGGCAAAGGCAATGAGTCCCACTTCTGAGCCAGGCCCACAAAACTTTTCATGTGCATATCTTTAATTAGACGGCCTAGAAGGACCTTGAAAACCACTTGATAAATGGAAATAGCCAAGTAGCCATCCATTTCTATTCTTGAAAGTCTGAGAACATACCCTTTGGACTGCTCTGTAAACAAGAGATGAATTCTATTTTACACAAATAACAAGATTTTACATTCACTTCCCTTAGCCCAGTTCTTCACTTTTTTCTCATTTCCTATTTTTCAGAAGTCTTCACTATAGAGAAATTCTGTTTTACAGTGGCAATAACTGTGACCCTTAAGGATGACCACAACCTTACAACTCAAGATGTCTTCCCTCTGTACCTAAGACACCAGACTCTCAGTAAAGTGTCCTATCAGATCACCGATGTCTGAGGATCTGTTCTCCACATCTCTTATCCCCACTCCAATCTCAGTCTCCATCACCTACATGGAGCAGAAACGTCACAAGAAGTTTCTGAAGGTCTATCAGACTGTTCTTCAACTATTACAAAACCCCTTACATGTGCAGAGGTGTGGCTTCAATTCCTGCCAACCAGCTAAGTTCAAAGGGGACAAGCTTGAAAGGAGACATTGAAAAAGAGCCTTATGATTTCTTAAAGGTCAGCTTCCCCAGTGGACACATCCCAGGGATGCTTCTTTGTCACCCAAAACCATGGAAGGAAAGCAAATAACACCTCCCAGTGTGTCAACTCAGAGATGAGGAAAGGCTGTGGAAACAGGTAGGACCAAAAATATATAGTGGTGAGTACTGGCTATGATGCTAGACTGCCCAGTATTTGCCAACTGGGGTATGCAGGCAGTCAGGCCAGGGCAGCCACCGCAACCCAAAAGAGGAGTGCAAACAGTGTGGTGACTGTCCTGTGGTTACATCGTAAAGGGGTCCCTTAGAAGACCAAGATGCCATGGGCTCCATCCTGCAGAGAGATGGCTTAATTTACGTGTATACTTGATATACCCATAAAGGTACACACACATAGATACTTACATAAGATTGAAACAGTCTAAAACCATGCCTGCACTTCTACTTTGATGTTGCAGAACCGTTTCACTAAATTGGTTTCATGAACTAGTAATGATCTACTACCCATGGCCTGAAAAAGGAAATTTTAAAGGAAGATGTCTAGAAGTCTGGAGAAAGATACAGCATATGTGAAAAATAAAAAATAAAAATAAGGAAATCAATTTCAAAAGAGAGTAAGGAAAGATCAGAAGAAAACAGCGCAAATTGACAGCAGCCCCTAAAGACATTATTTCTCAATGTTAATAAGATACCCCTTTTGTGCTGATGAAGCAAAAAGGCAATAAATCGAGTTCCTGTACAGAAAACATAAGAACAGGGAAGAAACTCCAGAGTAAAAGCAAAGATAATCCCAGACGTCCACACAATCTAGAAATTGTGCTACAAATTTTCATTGCAAAAAAGCATTGATGACTGACAAGATGTAACACATACACATAAGCACACATGTTTAACTCACTCTGTGACCATGAATCCCAGCTTATTGTTTAAAAACCTGTTCACAGAGCTGAGGAGATAAGGCAGGCAGCAAAGTGACTTTCTTACAGGCAGGAGTCCCTGAGTTTGAGCCCCAGCATCCACATTTTGAAAGCTGGCTATGAGAGCATGTGTTTGTAGCTCCAGCACTAGGGAGGAAAAGACAAGTGGATTCTGGTGGCTCACTGGCCCGCCAGCTTAGTCTAATCAAGTAAGTTCAGGCCAACATGAGACCGTGTTCAAAAGAAAAGGGGCATGGTGCCTGAGAGATGACACCCACAGTTGTCCGCTGTCCCTTTACACATGCATACACACATACACACACACATGCACACATACCCACACACTCACCTGAACTACATATAACATGCATAGAGAGACCAGGTTTTGAAAAACATGATTTAAAATGGCAATCTCTGGAATGAAGAGGCAGAACATGGCACACTCCACAAAACAGCCTTTCAATCCCTTTTCACCACCCCCCCCCCCACTCCCAGCGCTTCTCAAACTGTAATGAGCTTAAGGATCCCACTGGTGGAATTTTAGAACTGTGGCACTGGGATTCTCTACCAGTTTCTGATTCAGTGAGCATGGGACAGTACCCAGGAATCTGCCTTTCCGATGGCACCCTGGACTAGAAGAAGGATAAAGACATTCACACGAGTGTACCTTGCACAGCGCTGCCACAACTGGAGCTCTGTGGAAGGTGCAGAGGTGGATACACAGAAGGGAAGCAGTGCTGAGAGCCACTGGGTCAGGTTCCAGAGCTCTGCCCCAACCAGACAAGTTGCTGCTTAATCTCTGTGTTAACTCAGGAGAGTGCAAATTAACACACATTTTCACTGTTGCCTGCATGGAAGCAGACACTCTTCTGTCACCTGACTGCTTCACAATCGCCCAGGGATAGGAGCCACATTAGAATTTTCATCATCTGCTGTTGCTACCACTTCAAACCTACATCCTGCTGTATGGCTGTCATTCACTGAGTCCTAAAGCCTAGCAGTGACTGTGTGCTGTTATCCCCCACTCATGCTCCAGGCAGAGCATGAGCAGAGGCTTCCAGAAGATGACTGCCTTGCAAATAGGATTCTCTGGGAGACTTGTGCTCAAGAGAGCTGGTGGAAAACTGAACTACCAGAGCCAAATATTTGGTGTAGGAATTCAACAGTCTGTGTCTTAAACACATAGGATCTGAATGAAAAAGGAGGGCAAGATTGCTCATGGTTGAGGTTGAGGAGGGTTTTATTTATTGTAGATGTGAGGGAGAGTACAGCGGGAGGTATCTGGAAGAGTCCAGAGCAGGGAGAGAAAGAAGCACACCAAACACATCCAGCAGACTGAGCAGGCCCATGGGGGGTGGGGCACAGGGAGAGTTAGAGGAAGAGAAGAGAGAGAGGCAAGAGACAGGACCAGGAGCCAAGAGCAGAGGAGAAAGAGAGAAAGGAAAGAGAATAAGGACCAAGAGAGCCAGCTGCTGAAATGACATGGTTATATAGGAATGAGAAGCTGGGCTACAGAGTTTTAGTGTAGGGAGCTGGGTGAGAAGAGCAGAGAGAGCCACAGATACTGAGTGAGCCCACTGGCCAGTGTGCTTTGGTATGCTAATAGGCAGCATAGTTCGTGGTTTGTCCTGAGTTTCTTTGGAACCTGACAGGATCCACCGCTTGGTGTGTGTGGAGGGGTGGGGCGTGGGGGGTGGGGGAGGACACAGGATGACTCTCTCTCTCTACAGGATGAACCCTTCTCTCTACCTTTCTCCCCATACACAAAAGAAAAAAGCTTCCCCACCAAGCTCTAAGCAGAATTTCAGACACTTTCTGTTTTCTCAAAGACTGTGGGTCTCAGGACAAATGCTCTGAGAACTCAGTAGGTGCTCTGTCATACCCCCCTGCTCTGGAGGCTGCCTGTGGTCAGGACCCTGTGGATGAGTCAGGAGTGGAGCTTTGCTGGTAAATTATGTGCTTTTCTTAGAACTAAACAGATCCCATTACTCTGTTGCTAATCACTTCCGCATCCGAGAATTTTCACACATTACAGAGACGCATTTGTTTGTCAGGTAGAATAAAGAGCCCTTTATAAATAGTGCTGCTGTCTGCAGATGCTGAGATGCGACCATGCTTTCCCAAAGTGTTTTAAAAGATGAAGCTTGCAAACTTGAATTGTGTGCTAATTAATAATTCTAGACAGCCTTCTATGTATCCTGTAGCTGTTGCTTATGGCCACTATAAATATGTCTAACTGACCATATATTTTTAATGACATAAAGTTCTAATATTTGCTATCAGCATGGGATTCCCCTCTCATGAATGCCTTTTATTAGTAGCATATTAAAAACAGATTTCTTTGGTTAACAACAACAAAAAAAATGTGTATATTATAGTGCCTTTCTGGCCTGAAAAGAAAAACACCCTAAGAAACTGGGATGAATTATTAATTTGTAACATCTGTGATTGGTTTATGTTACAGTGAGAAAATCCCAAAGGGATACAGACTACACAGGCTTGTTGAAGCTAACTTCATATCTGAAACCCCAGGGGACAGGAGGCAAGGCATGGTGTCCCCATCGCTTGTCCTTGATAAACTATTGGATGTTCCATGACTACATGTTTAAACATTACTGATGTCACTTAGGTTTTGGAAAAATGGTCACCGCTTCCGTCTCTGCAAATAGGAGTTTGCATTGTTTGTTATGATTGACAGGGGCATGGGTCTGTCAGCAAACAGACCGGCAGAGCTTTTTACTTTGTTCCTACTAAAAGCAGCTCTGTACATGCGTCACATCCAGCTATGATATTGCCATCAGTCTCTACCTCTTCTTAATTTCAGAAAAGTCGTTTTGGTTTCAATGAAATGGACCCCCAAGAAAGGGAGAGGGACCATTTGCTTTGAATTATAATCTCTGAAATCTGAAGAGGTTTTCATAAACTGGTATCATTAAAAACCAAGGGGCACTTATAAAGCAGTAAGGATTGACAAGTCTTAGACTGAAACCAGCCATCTGTGGATGCCAGGAATGAGCTTTTGAACCCTTTCCAATCTGCCATTTGCCTCTAGATATTGAAATAGGTGAGAGTGCAATCTCTTCAAAGGTGTTTTCATGGCCCAGAATGCTGAATATAGCATGGTATAGCATGCTGCATGGCCTGGCTGCAGACACCTCCCCCACAGCCCCAGCTTGCCCTTTTTGTACCCTGTTTCCTAATTATGCCTCACTGATTCCTTTATATTATGAAAACTCTGCAAGGGATTGTGATGTTAATTGGAGAAAATCAAATGCCTCTTGAGTAAGGCAGATTAGTTGTATAAAATGTACTAAAAAGATTAAAATATGTAAATCAAATTTCACTTTACACATGCAAATCCAATTCCTTTTTGCAAGTTCCAAGGCTATCTAACCCTTGCTGGTCCCTTAATTCAGTGTGGGTTGGCCTAAGGTTTCTCACAATCTAAAACAGCTCCTGGTCTCTGTAGTTTAGCATTTTACAATCTTTTCCTCTTTTTTCATTTACAGTACTAACAGTATGACTAGATTCTAAAATCTTCTAATGATATTTATTTTTTTACTTTAAAATTTCTTACCACTTCCAAACAGTCAATGATCTTGGTTAGTTTATCTTCAGGTAAGTTCTTCAGCAAGGAAACACTTCAAAATTAAAAAGAAATCTTAAATTAATTATCTTTTTTTAATTAAGAATTTTTTTGAGATATAGTCTCACTATGCAGTCCAGGCTACTCCTGAACTCACGTTCCTCCTGCCTCAGCCTTGTAAGCACTATGATTAAAGGCATGTAACACCACACGCAGCTTTTACTTAATTATGTCTTGGGAAAAAAAACCATTATTTCATACAGACACTAAATTTTTACATTCACTTACTATTATAATGCAATGCACTTCAGTTTTTCCAAAGCATTTAAATACTGAAAACACATAAATAATAGAATTTCTTGACAACTGGAAATTATTCATATGTACTATACTATTCCCGGCATTTGTCATAGGTGTAAAAATGAAGGTACCAAGATCTTCCAAAGGGGACAGTCACATCCTGTCTACTGGAGAGGAAACCCATGCACATCTTGGTTGGTTTTCTAAGTGACTCACATTTGGAAAAGTGTTTTCTCCACTTCCCTTTGTCGCTTAGAGTCTGGGTGAGTAGAGACTCAAGGTGAAGGGTTAGAATTTCATCCAAATCCTTGCAATTAAGTAAAGACTGAACCTATGGGGACATGGAAACTACCAGTGGCATACCCTTTGATTATTAATCTTACTGTTCTGTCTTTTTAAATCAGTGTTTCCAGAAGTAGGTAACAGGAACATTTGTTCTGAGAGTCAAATATAATACTGAAAACCATTATTTTAAAAAATCAGAAATTTCCCTCAGTATGATTAACGAACCAAATATGACTAAACTGTTTTATTAAAGCAATTTCTTTCTATTTTACACATTTTTTAGGCTATCGATATAATTTCTATAAATGAACTATTTCTCTTTTTACCATCTATCATTTGACATGCTTACAGGAAAAATTATGCTATTCCCAAAACGTCTGACTAGATCTTGTGAAGGCAGGGAGCTCTGGGCAGACTCTTCCACACACGAAGCAGGCAGCATGAGGCTAGTAGACAGCTGTAAGCATGTCTGCACTGGTGTGTTGAATTTCAAACCACCAAAATGAGCCCCAGCTGGAGAACAGATGAATGCATAGTGACAGGTAAAGAATTAATGGGCTGCAAAAGTAACACCATTCTTACCGAGTTCAAAATGGGTTAAATCAAGCCATAAGCAAAATTACAAAGAATACCAAGGGGCTAATTAACCACTAAACTTCCAAAAGCAGCCAATACCTGAAAGGAGGAGGGGCAGACATCTGTGATGATGTCAGAGCCCACAGGCACTTTGGGGCAACCCCTAACTTCAAGGATACTTTTTAATATTATATGCTCATTTAAATTTATTTTAACTGAAGTGCATATATAAAATTGGATGTCTTTATAGGGTACTTTCCCATGTTTCTATGCAATGTTTAAATGTGAGTAAACACATATTTCTCCAAAAGTTTATCATTTTCTTAAGGATAAAAACATTCAGAATTCTTCCCCTAAGCTCTTAAGAATATATGTTACATTGTTTTTATGCATAATCACTTTTGGTGCAATATCACAACTTCTTACTCCTGTTCACCTCTAATTTAGAACCCACTGGCCAACAGTTTTTCATCCCTCTTCCCCCTTACTGTTTTAGGCATCTGGGAAGCACCATTCTGCTGTCAAGCTCTACACAGTGAACCTTCCCAGAGTCTACACACGAGTGAGACTGTGCCATATTTGTCTGTCTATGCCTAGCCTGCTTCATTAACACCACAGGCTCCACTTTGAGTCACGTAATCCCAAATGACGAGCTTTAATCGTTTTATGTTTAAATATTGTTCCATTATACATGAACTACATTTTCCTCATCCATTCATGGGCTGATGGTCAATGAGATGGTATCCATTTCCTGGCTATTCTGGATGGTGGTGCAAAGAACATGGAGGCACAGATGTCTCCTCTATCTCCTCTAACATACGGATCTCATTCCCTGTGAATACATTCCTAGTAATGGAGTTGTTAGCATTATGAGGTTTTGTGATTTACATATATATACTACAAACCCTGCATTTTACATGCCATATTTAAAAACTGTAAATATAAAAAAAGAGGTTATTATATATGATGAGACAAAGAAAACCGCATTCTCTAGAGTGGCACCTCCCAGTTGAGACAGCAAAGGCAACTAGAACTCAGTTTCCACATGCTTATCAAAGTTTTCCTTCTGGTCCAAACTGGGATCTATGAATAGAAAGCCTGTCACCCTTGGGATTGGATCAGGAGAAATCTAGTTCATCTCTCCTCTGTGAGGACGGAGGTCAGGTTTATCTTGTTCACCACTGAATCCACCATCTTTGACGTCTAGAAACAAATATTTGTTGAATGAATGAATGAGTGAATGAAATAACAAAAAGAAAGATGGAGAAAAGGAATATCTACTAGTAGGTTCTTTGGCCTCCTTCAACTCAGGCAAAGCATGCTGAGCTCCAAGGGGGTTGTTGCTCTGCAGTGATTCAGGTTTTGTCTCAGATAATCATCTACATCCTGAAGCCACTGGTTTATTCATGTACCCCCTTTTTTTAACCTCATGTGTAAGTGGGCCTTATTTACTTCAAATGCTGACCTGCGACATTCAGCTGTAGAATTTTAAGATCACCTGTATTTAGGTAGATCCAACCACATGTCAGCTAAGGTACCCGATACCTGGATAAGACACCTGCTTGTCACTACTGCAACTCTTTGTCAGGAGTCACTGTTTCTCTAGGAGGGTGTGGCAGAGAGGTGCTCTAGAAGAACCTGCATCCTGACTATGTTCTGCTGATTATGTGTGTGCTCCTGTGGTACTTCTGAGCCCCTACTAAACACTAAAGCATGGGCAGACCTAATAGAATTGGCTTTTCAGGCTGGCTATGGAAGATCAAATTACTAGACTATACTTGGGAAAAACTTAAAATTTACTTTTATAAGTCACATGATTCATAATTATTGTTACCACTTATCCTAAGTGCATTTTATCACATGATGTGTTCCAAATTCAGAGGCTACCAAAACTCTCACAGATAATATAAAACTAGTGTACATGAAGAAAATACATTCTCAAAAAGAGTTATCTCTTCCAGCTCACTTTTAAAGTTATACAGACATTTGGTTCCATATAAAGGGACTCAGTCATGATGCCAAGGTACATAACATTTTACAAAGTGATCTGTCCTTGAATCCATATACAGTATCCTTAATATTCTGATGGGCCTGATGAGATGGCTCAGGGTATAAAGAGGCTTGAGCCAGGCCTGGTCACCTTAGTTTGATCCCATGGAAGTACATGATAGAAGGAAAGATCCAACTCTTGGAAGCTGTCCTCTGACTTCCACACGTGTGATGTGGCATACCTTGTCAGTGTGTGTGTGCCCACATCTGCACATACACATAAACACACACACACACACACACACACACACACACACACACACACACATAAATAAAATATAATAATAACTAAAAGTAATATTAGAAGAATTAGCCTTTTGCTGTACTCTCTCAGATCAAAATAACTCAGCACATAAGCTAATAGGAAGCAAATATAATTTTGGGTATCTGCTGCCATTTACTACAGGAGAATTCTTTTGCTCCTTGCTTTAATAATATAGAAACTGCTTGAATTGGGGAAAACTGTTAGGGAAATCATTATTACTCTGGCAAAAATCACCCTGTCCACACAATGGCTGCCCTTCCCCACATGGTTCTTCTTACCTTCTGAGGAAGTTTCTGTACTCCTCATCCCTGGCTTGGGCCGTTCTCCTCATAATGTTCTGGAAAACCTCTCTGTCGAGTGCCCAAGTTTTAACATTGGTAATAGCTTGAGAAAATAATACAATGGTGTTTAGCATCAGAAGGAAACACTCCAAAATGTCAGCCAGTGACTATATATTTATTTTGGAAATGTATTATTTAAACATGCAAGTGAAAGGAAATAATGAAAGAGTGGGTAATTTTATACCACTTCAGCTTTGAAATCTACCAGGATTTGGAAGAGGGTAGCAGAACATTTCTTTTTCTGATTGTGTTTTGGGTAGGATGATGCTTAAATGATTTGCAATTTCCAGTTATACCCCACACGCACAGGGTGTGTTTCTAAGTCACGCTGGTCAGCCTATAGCTGATCCAAACACTAAAGAGTTCATGAGCAGGTGATTGGAAGTTAAAAGTGTTGTATGCACAAAGGTGTGAATGTGCAGTCAGACTAAGAGTCAATACCCAGGGTAGGGAAAGTTCTTCTTAACTTAAATTATTCATCTCAAAGCTCACATACAAATCTTTTTACTGCAATTGTGTTTTTATGAACCAGAGTATGTGGAGCAAAGTGCCATAAGCTTGGCTTAGGAAACAACCTTCGATGCAGTGGTGATTCCAAGCAGCTTTTCTCTGCTTACCTTTCACAGAGGCAGTCCGTGTACAGTTGTACAAAATCGCCAGTTCCCCAAATGTGGTCCACATTGGGATGGATGACAGCAACTTCTCTCCTTGGAACACCTCTAGTCTACCCTCTATCAAGTAGAAATTAAGAAAAACACAGATCACCAAAATCTATCTTAGTTCCATAGAGGAAAAAAATAACCAGAAATCATTCAACATTCAGTTAAGCTACTTAGGAATCTGACTATCTCAGAGTGGTTAAAAGATCCAGCCTGAAACCAAACCTGCCACTTACTCACATTGAGCAGTTTGCCATCATGGATGGTGGGGAGAAACACATATATTTCATGCACTTACCATGAGAATTAAATGCTAATACATGTAGGGAACTTAAAACAATAGATAGCACAGGCTAACTGTTATGTAAATACTAACAATATTCATTCTGTTCTATGAAAAATGTAGCCATTTCTCCCTTACCAGGAGCCCAACAATCAGTGTGTCTTGAAAACACTGCACAGCTGTTGCCATGAGGGAAGAGAAAATTAGCAGAGCCATGATGCCCTGGCTGTCGGGTCAAGCTACCTAGTTCTCCATCTGGGTTGCATTTGTTGTTGACTGTATAACTTTGGCTAAGTTACTCCATGGTTCTCTGCTGCTGAACCTCCCATTCCTGCACCTGTCTATACCTACACAAAGCCGGGTTAGAGAAAACAGAGCACCGAGCAAGCTTCCTACAGTTGCTTTGCCCTGGAAACCCTCTTTTATTTTTCCTCTTCAAATGAAATTTTCTCTAATAAAAAAAAATCATAAGCAAAAACATCTACATTTTTGAAGGAAGAAAAATGGGGAAGCAATATCAGTCTTTCTTCCTCCTGCTCCCAAATAGCTTGGGTCAATATGTTATCCACTCAATTCACCAAACCTGATAGGAGAATTGACATCATTCCGGGAACCATTACAACTGCCGGACAAGAGAAACAAAGGTGTTTGCTAGGTCAGAACTACATTCTAGCAAAGAAAAAATAAAAAAGAACTTTTTTTTTTTTGGTTCTACATTCCACAGATTAGACATGCAGTTTAATAATTTCTTATTATAGCTAATTCTAACTCCATTGAAACCACTTAGTGGTGCTCTCCAGTTGATATCCTGAATCTTAGTGCTTGTCAAGGTTCTTTTCGTAATTGGTTTTGGCTCATGGGATTTGAATAATACCGAAGAATTATAAGGAATATCAAGAGTTCAAGCTAACTGTGCTGTACTATTTGATATTCATGCTATATTTTATAAAGGAGAGAACTTTAATTATCAAATTAATTTGCTTGGGCAGATAATTAAGCCAGGCAATTCAGTCCTTAGATGCCACAATAATTAATTCAAATAAATTTCACTTCCATGTAGGCTGTACGCCTGGTCTCAATGGCTGCAGTAATGCCTCTCTCCAAGTCTTTCATCAGAATTATTGGCAAGGAACAAGATGGGCTGGTGTGGGATTCCTGTCCTCTCTTAGCAGGTTCCATAAATATTTGTTGACTTAATGACCTATCTTCTCCTGCCAGAATGCTCTCGTGTTGCTAAAATAGATGGGAAACAGCCAAGAAAAGAGTTGTAAGAAGAAAGTATTACTGTGGGTCATCTATCCTTGTAAGAACTGTAGGCTGTCTAAATTAAGACTATAACTCACTACAAGAGGAGAATAATGACTCGGGAATGGCAGACTCATTTTGAAGTTGCCTTTAAAGATTATCTGACAAATAAAACCAATAATTACAAAAACTGATGGGCTTCTAGAATCAAAATATAAAGGAACAATCCTTGGCATATTACAAACAGGACAATACAAGTCCCTTAACTTGCTTAGATAGGCAACTTCTAAGGCCATGAGAAACAGAAAAAGCAATGCTGCTTGATTGCTTAGATAATTGGGAACCCACTGCTAGGTAGAAGTTCATAGCATCAACTAGGCTGCCACACCACCAAGGTAAGGAAGTGCAATTTTCTTCCCTAAGACTCAAAAAGTTGAGGCAATTCAGAATTTTACATGAAATTCAATGACCTCAACCCCTATCCAAGTAATTTCTTGCTTCTTTATATTTAAAAATTAGCAACCATTTAAAAATCCATAGGTAGGTCTGCTACTATCTCCCAGGGACTAGTGTTCAATTGATCACAGAGAATGGGAACTAAACGGCTTTAAAAACACCAGTTTAATTAGTACGACATTTTATTTGATTTGTTAAACCTAACTTATCCTTTGAAATCATTGGCCGACAATCAATGTGATTTTCAAAACTATGAAAACAAACTCTCCTCAGATCATTGTCAGAAGTGTTGACATAAGCAACCACACTTGGAAGGAAACTTTTCAGTAACTGAAAGAATGAAGCTTCAGGTCAGATTTTCTGTCTGCTTTTCACTTACCACTTACAGGCACTGAGATTTTGGCTACGTGATTTAACCTCTGGGGGGATTGTCTCCACTGATAACATTGAGAGACACTGTGCTTGTTCTTAGAAGATAGGTAAGAAATGAAATGAGATCTATCAAGTGTTCAATGAGATACGAGATACATACAACATCCTAGATAAACATCAACCACTGTCATAATCACATCACCAATATCCTCATCTCATGAAGTCCATCTGTTTATTGTCTACAAATGGAGCAACTTGGCTTTGGTTTTATAATTTTTTTCAAAAATACAAAAATAGAACATTGATGCCAAAATACTCAATAAAATATTGGCAGACAAATTCCAAGAACATATCAAGTTATCCACCATGGTCAAATGGGCTTCATCCCAGAGATACAGGGAGGATTCAACATATGGGAATCTATCAATGTACTCCACCATATAAACAAATTGATAGAAAAAAAGAACATGATCATCTCATTAGATTCTGAAAAAGCCTTTGACAAAAATCCAACTCCCCTGCATGAAAAACATATTGGAGAAATCAGGAATACAAGGAACATACCTAAATATAATTAAGGCAATTTACAGCAAGCCAACAGCCAACATCAAAGTAAATGGTAAGAAACTCAGTGTGATTCCACTAAAATCAGAAACAAGACAAGGCTGTCCACACTCTCCATGTCTATTCAATATAGAAATTGAAGTCCTAGTTAGAGCGATAAGACAACAAAAGAAGATAAAGGGGATACCAATTGGAAAGGAAGAAATCAAAGCATTGTTATCTGAAGATGACATTACAGTACACATAAGTGACCTAAAAAATTTCACCAGGGAATTCCTACACCTGATAAACACCATTATTGAAGTGGCTGGATACAAGATAGTCACCCTCTTACATACCAATGATAAAACGGCTAAGAAAAAAAATCATGGAAACAACAACCTTCACAATAGCCACAAACAATATAAAACATCTTGCAATAACCCTAACCAAACAAGTAAAAGACTCATATGACAAGAACTTCAAGTCTTTGAAAAAAGAAATTAGAGAAAATATCAGAAAATAGAAAGATCTTCCATGCTCATGGATCACTATGATTACCATAGCATAAATGACCATCCTACCAAAAGCAATTTACAAATTCAGTTCAATCCCCATCAAAATTCCAACACAATTCTTTACAGATCTTTAAATAAGAATACTCAACTTCATATAGAAAAACAAAAAAAAACAGGATAGCTAAAATCATCCTGTACAATAAAAGAATTTCTGGAGGTATCACCATCCCTGATCTCAAGCTCTACTACAAAGCTTATCTACAGTAATAAAATAGCATGATATTGACATAAAAACAGACACATTGATCAATGGAATTAAATTAAAGACTGAAATATAATTCCATACACCTATGGACACTTGAGTTTTGACAAGGAAGCCAAAATTATACAATGAAAAAAGGAAAGCATCATCAACAAATGGTGCTGGCATAACTGGATGCCTACATGTAGAAGAATGTAAATAGATCCATATCTATCACCCTGCACAAAACTCAAGTCCAAGTGGATCACAGACCTCAACATATATACAGTTACACTGAACCTGATAGAAGAGAAAGTGAGGAATAGCCTTGAATATATTGGCACTGAAGACAACTTCCTGAATAGAACACCAGTAGCACAGACACTAATATCGACAATTAATAAATGGGACCTCATAAAACTGAAAAGATTCTGTAAGGCAAAGGACACTGTCAATAGGACACAGCAGCAGCATGTAGAATGGGAAAAGATCTTCCCCAACCTCGAATCTGACAGAGGTCTGACCTCCAAAATATATAAAGAACTCAAGAAATTAGACATCAAAAAAGCAAATAATTCAATTTTAAAATGGGGTACAGACCCAAACAGAGAGTTCCTAACAGAAGAATTCCAAATGGCATAGAAACACATAAAGAAACTTTCATCATCCTTAGCCATCAGGGAAATTCAAATCAAAATTACTCTGAGATTACATCTTATACCTGTCAGAATGTCTGAGATAAAAACACAAATGTCAGCTTATGCTGAAGAGGATGTGAAGTAAGGGAAACACTCCTCTATTGCTGATTGGAATGCAAACTTGTACAGCCACTTTGGAAATTAATATAGCAGTTTCCCAGAAAACTAGGAATCAATCTATCACAAAACCCAGCAATACCACTCTTGGGCTTATACCCAAAGGATGCTCAATAACACCACAAGGACACTTGCCCAACTATGTTCACAACAGATTTATTAGTAATAGACAGAACCTGGAAATAACTTAGACATCCCTCAACCGAAGAATGGATAAAGAAAATGTGGTACTTTTACACAACGGGGTAATACTCAGATGTTAAAAAACAATGACATCAGGAAATCTGAAGGTAAATGGATAGAACTAGAAAAAAATCATCCCAAGTGAGGCAACCAAGACCCAGAAAGACAAACATGGTATGTACTCACTTATAAGTAGATAGTAGCTGTAAAGTAGAGGATAAGCTTACTACAATCCACAGACCCAGAGAGGTAACAAGGAGGGCCCAAGGGAGGACACATGGATCTCCCTGGAAAGGAGAAGTAGGAGAGATCTCCTGGGTGCAGTGGGGGCAGATGGGGATGAGACTTTAAGAATTGATTGGGGGGTTGGAAGGGGAGAGTACTGAAAGAGATGGCTGGAAAGAGGAGTAGGGTTCAGGGTCAGGTAGAAAGCTGGTGCAAGGGAAACTCCCATGAATCTACAAAGATGACCCCAGCTAAGACTCCTAGCAATAGTGGATATGTAGACTGAACTGGCCATCTCCTGTGATCAGATTGGGGACTACGCCAATTATCATCAGAGACCCTTCATCCAGTTAACTGATGGAAACTGATTCAGAGCCTGACAGCCAAACATTAGGCTGAGTCCAGGCAATCCTCCTGAAGAGAGGGAGGAAGGACTGTAGGAGCCAGAGGGGTCAAGGACATTGCAGGAAAACCCACAGAAACAACTAACCTAGCTAATAGGAACTCACAAAGTCTGAACCAACAACCAGGGCACCTGTGTGGGAAAGACCTAAGCCTTCTACATGTATATGACAGTTGTGTAGCTTGGTCTATTTGTGGGACTCCTGGCAATAAGAGCAGGAGCGAATTGCTTTGGTTGGCTCTTTGGAACCTAGTCCTCATACTGGATTACCTTGCCTAGCCTCAATACAAGGGGGGTGGTGCTTTGTCTTATCAAAACTTGTTATGCTGCCATGCTTTGTTTATATCCTCGGTAGGCCTGCATCTTTCTGAACAGAAACAGGAGTGGATGTATGTATGTATGTGGGGGGGGGGGGATGGGAGGAGAAGACGTCAGGATGTAAAATAATGAATAAATTAAATTTTTAAAAAGTCCCAAATCAGCAAAAACTCTTCATATGAGAACTCAAAAAAAAAAAAAGTGCAAAACTCACCTGCCAGCACAAAGATATGGTTGCCCGGCTCTCCTTGCTTGATGATGTAACTGCCCTGTGGATAGTTTCTCCCGTACATGCATTCCACCATGTCTTTGATCTGCTGGGGGTCCAATCGCTTCAGAAACTGGTTCTTATTGAGGGCATCAGTGATGAGCTTTTTCTCACTGTTGTGCAATGACAGAAAATAAATGGTCATTACAACTAATGAAAAGTATAAATGGTTCATTTCATTCTGGGTTTTGATATTATGATCTATAAAGCTTATAATTTTTTTTTTTGCAGAGATATTTTTGTTTCCTGGTCTCATCAAAAACTACACCTATAGAATTACCATCTATTATGTGTCAAACCCTTAAAAATACCTTGACTATTTTTCTGGTAGTTATTATGCTATCAATTTAATTATCATTTATAATCCCATCTCTCAATGGAAAATTCCCATGCCATGAAGTTGACATATGGAAGCAGATCTGGAAAACAGGAAGAAGTTGCATTTGTGAGATTAAAAAGTAGTATCCCTTCACTGATGCACTTATACATCCCTTCACTGATGCACACATGCATCCCTTCACTGATGCACTTATGCATCCCTTCACTGATGTACTTATGCATCCCTTCACTGATGTACTTATACATCCCTTCACTCATGCACTTATGCATCCCTTCATTGATGCACTTATACATCCCTTCACTGATGCACACATGCATCCCTTCACTAATGCACACAAGCATCCCTTCGCTGATGCACACATGCATGTACAGCACCAGTGACAGTGTTCTTTTATACCCTATTTAATCATATATCCTATAAAATAATTACTGTTCCCATGTTTTATGAAGAAGAAGAATGAGAGGTAGGAAGAAATTCACTCCTCATAGACTTCAAATACAAGTCTGTGAATCTACCGTCTATGATACTTCCTTCCATCCCACTACCTCTTCCAAGGTTTGATTGACATGGGGTGGGGTGAAAGTCTGGGTTTGCTTGAGAGTTTTTTCTAGGCATGTCTAGCCTGGACAGAAACTTCATTTTCAGTGCCACACACTTATTCACTGCTCAAATTAAAGTCTTTCTTATTGACAATCCTAGAATCCTCTGCCTTCTGTTGGAAAAGAGGCAGCTCAAAATAGTTACTCAATTGCCATGTGTTTCAAATGATTTAATTAACATACTCCATCAGATGATATAAAGTATCATTGAGCCAGAGGAAAAGATGCTCCACGAGCTGTCAGAATTTTTACATCATCCCTTTAATGTCAGTATGATTTTTAATGGCTTTCTTCCCCTGCATCATTCATTCAAATGCCCTTTAACAGTAGTTTGTTTTGGTTTTATTTTTCCGTTTGGAAACTTATAACCTTTTCCTATACAACTGGTTTTCAAGCACAGGCTAAGGCTTCCTGAAATTAGTAACTTGCCCCATGACCTCATCAAAACATTAGTCCACAGGGAGAAAACAGATGAGCTCCTCTGTAGGAACCACTCCCTTTTTAGAGAATCTCTCCCTCCTCAGAGCCATCCGAACCCAGTGGCCATCTTAAGAACTCCCTCCCCTTTCATCTAAGCCATCACAGAATCTTGTCAGTTCTATTTTAAATATAAAAATAGCTTGCATTTGTCACAGATAGAAGTATCACACAGCTAGAATAAAGTCTACACTCAAGCAGACTCTTGCCCAGATCCAAACACTGTACATCTCAGTGAGCTTACTGACAATCAGAAGGGCCATTCTGAAGCCCTGGATCTTCACTTAGGGTTTCATGCCTTTAATATCAATTACATTTTTATGCATTTATCCACAATGGAAAACCATGCTAGAATTGAAATCAGAAAAACTATTAGCTTTATAGCCTTTATCTGAATTCCCTTCTTCCTTGTCACCTAATACAATCTTTCTAGTTCTTCCTAAGTGCTTCACTGTAGCCACACATAGTTTGTTTACACACATACATGCATACATTATAGGCTGACCCGTGAATGAGGGAGAATGTGAAAGTTATTTTTCTTTAGCGGTTGGGTGACTTTGCCTTATATTATAGTTCACACCCTTCCATTTCCTGCAAAGTTTGTGATTTCATCTTTCCTTAAAGCTGAAGAATATTCTTCTATATACAATTATTATATATTTTAATATAATTCTCATTATCCACTCATCTATTGATGGGCATTTAGATATGTTGATTCTCTTACAATAGATCCACTGTTGTCCTTTTTATTTTCAATTGGCAATGATGTCACCACAGTCTAAGAACAAATTACAGCTCTGGACAAAGTTAACAGCTTCTCTTCTGAGATTTCAGCTTCTTGGGACCTTTCCTAAAGCTCATCCTATACTACATTATAAAACTAATCTTACTAAGAAAGAAAATGATTGAATGTTTCAGTCTGGTCCAAACTCTCCTTTATCCATTAACAAAACATTCCCTCAGCTGATATATACTGACAGCATAGTTTTGCTAGGCATCCTTTTTGGCTCAAGTACTAGACATGAACAATATCCAAAAGGCTTGAGCATCAGTGGACTTTCAGTGCTCATGTAGTATTCCCACTATTGCTTCCTCAATGCCCCATACCCCAGTTTCCCAACACATATTTTTAGAAACAACACATATAAAAATGCCCTGAGTTTAAGAAAATTTGGAAGTTCATAAACCATAACTTAAAAGTTCACAAAAGTCTATTGGTAAGCCAACTATGTTTAAATCAGTATTTCAAAAAACTTTCTAATTCAGTTATCTGTATTGACTTCGGCTTACAAAACCCATAGAAGTGCTGTGAAATACCCTTTGTCTATAGAGGAAATCAATATTCTACAATATACTATTCTCAATTTTTACAACATAGGTCTTTTCTTGAAGAAATCCTTTAATGAAGTAAGCCACTATTATTGTCTCCTATTTCTGTCAGCTGTTCCTTAAAGAGAGGAGCGTGTTTTCTCCTCCACCATGAGTTTCTTCTCACCTCATGCTACTCACATCATATTCATCAACCAACGAAACAAACAAACAAACAAAAGCCCCCCAGGGTCCTGAGTGAATGCAGAATTCACACAAAGCTTCCTTTCTACTCCCAGGATTCTTGGATTTGTGCCAACTGTGCTGGACAATTTCTGTTTCAAACACTTACACAGGACACATATAACAGCCATTAAGAATATAAACAAAATGGAGAGATGGCTCAGTTGGTAAAGGGTTTACTGTGCAAAGCATGCGAACTTGAGTTCAGATCTCACCAACCACATAAAAGCCAGATGGAGTAGCATGTATCTTTAACCACAGTGCTGGGGTGAGGAGATAGGCAGATCCCTGTAGCTCATTGGTCAGCCAGCCTAGATAAATTAATAAGTTCAGAAGAGACCCTGTCTCTAAATAAATAATAAAGGTGGAGAGTGACTGAGGAAGACCCCTAACACCAACTTCTGATTTCTACTTGTAGATGCACACACAAATACAAACGTCACACATGCACATGAGTATTAATCTTTCACTTCAATGGACAACTGTGATAGACCAGCTAACTATCAGCACAACTTTCCCTGGTCCCACAAACCAACAACAAAAGATGATGCATAACAGATAGACAAACAGACATACATATAGACAGATGACAGCAGATGGATTAAGCTGTTGGAAATAGTGGAGCTGTGTTAACCTAACAGTGACTCCACAGGAAGATTCTCTCTCAGCTGTGTTCTATGCTTCCTGTTTACCTTGTGGTGGAAAGTTTGACTACACCATGTCCTACCACCATTATGTTTGGTCTCACTGAACACCCAGAAGAAAGAGAATCAGCTGGACACAGATGGAAATGTCTTACACGTTGAACAGAAGCAACTTTTATTCCTTTAAGTTGTTTATCTCAGGTAGTTTTGTCATAGACATGATAACTCTATGTACTCATTAGAGTTTCTATTGCTGAGATAAAACACCATGAGCAAAATCACCTAGGCAAAGAAAGGGCTTATTTTATCCTAGAGTTTGTAGACCATCATTCAAAGCCATCAGAACATTCTGAAAGCAGGAACCTGGCAGTAGAACCTGATGCACTGACTATGGAGGAGTGCTGCTTACAGGCTTTTTTCTCATGGCTTGCTCATCCTGCTTTCTCATACAGCCCAAGACCACCTGCCCAGGGCCGACACTGTTCACAGTGAGCTAGGTCCTCCAGTACCAATCACTAATTAAGAAAATGTACCACAAGCTTGCCCACAATCAAGCTGGTGGGAGCATTTTCTCAATGGAGGTTCCCTCTTCCCAATGACTCTAGCTTGTGTCTAGATGACATAAAGCTAGCTAGAAAACTACAACTATCATATCTGATACTATCATTAAATCAACTAAAGGACATCAAGCCACAGAAAAGATGCACTATAAACTCCATGATTAAAATTATGTCCAGGGTATCAGACCGATGGATCAGTGGACAAAGGTGCTGAGTTTAATTCCAGAAACCCAAGGTGGAAGCAGAGAAGTGAGCCCTGAAAGTTGTCTTCTGACCTTTACATCCATGCTTCACCTACATTCACATACATCCCACACATACACACCTTACACACACAGAGACATACACACACAGAGACACAACATCATGTACATTACACACATGTACACGCACAATAATAGTAATAATAAATAAAAATTCTAAAATAAAATTATATCTCAGCCCACCATAGTTAAATTGCTGAAAAGAAGATAAAAGCAGAAGAGGGGATGAAGCAGCAGGACATGAGAGACACATAACCTTCAAACGACCGACAACAGGACTGATTTACTCTTCTGCAGACACAATGGAAGCCAGAACACAATAGGAAATCTCCAAAGTGCTCCACAGAGCCCATTTCAATAGCTTTACCATGAAAACAGCCTGCAGAATGAAAGCAAAATGAACACATTTTCAAAATATTTTTCCATTGGCAATAGACTCGTCATAGTGACTAGCTCCAGATTCCAGGGATGTGATCCCAGATGAGAAGCAGCAGATGTGACAGGGAAGAAAGAGCCACAGAGGAAGTAAGTGTGCAAATGACTAAAGTAAGGTTGCCTTTATAACAGAGGGATACCTTATGGAGCATAAAATACACATTAAATAAATGTATGGAACAGGCAAGACATGAAGGAGATGGAGAATAAATGGAGTTAATATAACAGAAGGTCCAGAAATCGGTAAAAGTCTAATGGGAAGCATTCATAAATTAACAAGGCATGCTACCATTTAGGGAACTTCCTACAAGATTATTAAGAAAATGTTTAAGTAAAATCCTAAAATAATGCAGTAAAATATATGCTTAATTAATGCAAGACAATGATAAGATGAGATAGAAGGTTAACAAAGAGTAACATACTAGGCTTAAATCAATCACTATTATATTTACATTACGTACCAGTGTAGAAAAAATTTCACTGGGAAGCTGGGATTGTCAAACTGATAGCAAAACAAAAACATCAGGCATGTTATGCTTTAAACACATATTTAAAGATAATGGAATAGGAAATGGAGAAAAATGGGTGATATGTCAGTACCAGTTAAAGAGAATTGGTGCTATTTCCTGACGATAGCATCAGGAATCAGTCAATATGCTAAATAGGCATGTACCTAGGAAGACTGTATCAACCTGTATAAAACAACAACAAAATCCAAGACAGAAGTTGACACAACTTCCACAATAATATTAGCGTATTTTTACACATCTCTCTAAATAACAAAGCAAGTAGACACACTAGTTAGAAGCCATGTCTAAACAACTGATCATCAAATTTTCCTTAAGCTCTAGATTCAACTGATTTTAACAGTCTGCATTCAGTAATTTCAGTAAGTGTACACCAACCTTCATAAATACTGATCACATGTTAAACCATGAAAAAAAAAAACACAGAACTTCAAAAAATGGATATCTCAGTCAAAGAAAATGTTAAATCTAAAAAAAATATCCTGGCACAAAACATCCAGGAATTCTGGAACACTGTGGAAAGACAAAAAACTAAGTATAATAGGAATCGAGGATGGAGAAGAAACCCAGGTCAAAGGCACAGAAAATATTTTCAACAAAATCACAGAAGAAAATTTCCTTAATCTAAAGAAGGAGATGCCTGTCAAATTACAAAAATTATATAGAACACCAAACAGACTGTACCAGAAAAGAAATTCCCGTGCACATAATAATCAAAGCACTGTCCATAGAGAACAAAGAAACAAATTGGAGAAGATATCAGAAGATAAAAAAATCTCCCATCTTCATGGATCAGTAGGATCAATATAGTAAAAAGGGCCATCCTATCAAAAGCTGTGTACAGATTCAATGCAATCTCCATCAAAATTCCAACACACACAAAACACAGATCTAGAATGGAAGAATCAGGAGGGGGAGGAGAGAGATGGACCGAGGAGGGAAAAAGATAAAGGACAGCAAAAGCAAGGGTCATCTGAGGGGTAGTATGTAAACTTAATACAGTAGAAGCTTAATATATGTATATATATTAAGTCGATCTAAATTAAAGCAGCAAATAATGGAGGAGACAGAGCCCAACTAGACATTTTTTGTCACCAAATGAAGTTTCCAGTACTAGGAATGGGTTACATATAATTTGTTGGCCAAAAGGGTCCTATGGAAACCTCCAAACAACCCAGGCTATAGAGGGATTAGGGGGAAGAGAAACCATAATTAGGATCTACTATATGAGAAAGAAAAATCTATTTTCAATAAAGGGGGAAAACATAAAATATAGTTGTCAGTAAGACTGAAATCAAAATTATAAAATTAAATACAAGTTATATGTATATATATGTACATATATACATAAACACAAATCATATAGTATTTATTATACTATGTAAAGTAAGATACATACACAATAAAGGGAAATAACATCTACTGGTTTTCTTCTACTTCCTTTGAGAAGGTTTGGGGCTTGAAAGTTAAGGAAGTAAATAAAGACCTGATTAGAAAATTTAAAAAAATAAAATAAAATTTGCCATTGGAATTGAGGGCTGCCTAGTGGGCCCTGGCAGTGGAGGATCAATATTTGCCACAGCCTGGAGCAACACCCTTAACATTTGTCTTGAGTACTAACTTTGATGCATGTTATCAAAGGTTTCATAATGTCCATAAACACAAAGTCTGTTATAGTTTCTTGCTTGTTCCAATAAATTCCAGAGAAGATGTTCTTTCCAAAAGGGGGCACTGTAGGGGAGAGAGGGAGGGAAAGATGGAGGGAGGGAGGAGAAAGGGAGGGAGGGAGGGGGATAGAGAATAAATAAAATATAATAATAGAGGAATATATTGGGGTAATTGGTTTAGAAATTGAATTTTAAAATGTCATTTTATTGTGTGTGTGTGTGTGTGTGTGTGTGTGTGTGTGTCTGTGTGTGTGATACCTATGTGTAAATACACTGCCATATCACCCATGTGGAGGTCAGAGGAAAATTCTGTAGATTTGGTTCTCTCCTTCTACCTTTATGTGGGTTCAAGGGGCCAAATTCAAGTCACCAGGCATTAGCACAGGTGTGTTCACTCACTCACCCATCTCACTGATTCCCTAAAATGAAACTTCTAATGATGTCAAGTATATTCTAATTGATAAAATTCTAAGCAAAATGGTTTTATGTTTGAAAATTGAGAAGCTAATTCTAAAGTTCTTATAGGTATAAAAAGGCCAAACAACAGCCTCAGAAAATTCAAGAAAAATGAAACATTATGTTAAGAATTACTGTAACTCAAAATAACTAATAATATGTTAGTGGTACGAGGATGGAGAAAAAGGCCTTTTGTATAGGATTCAAAGTCCAGAGTCAGTCTAGAAGTGTGGAAATACATGATGAAGGATAGTAGTTGTAACACGATGCTATGGCACGCAAAAACAAGACACTAGTGGAGAGTGTATTGGAAATTCTCACCAGTTTTAATCGGGAATGAACAGCACACTAAAGCCACAATGGACCATTCCAGCATATTCACCAGAATGGGTAAGATGGAAATTGCTAATGTTACCAAACACTGCAGAGACTTGGAAGAAAGGTAATACACTTACATTGCTGGTGAGAATATCAGTTTGGTCAGCCACTTTGAAAAACTAGGCAACTATGCTAAACTTTAGCTTAGAAATACCATACTGCCAAGCTATTCATTTCTCAGTTTATGTCCATCAGATCTCACACATACATGCACCGAAAGACATGACAGCAGCATTCACAGGCAGTAAAACCAGAAGCACCCAAATGTCCAGTATGGAGGTGGTCAGTTAAACAGGGTCACACAATAAACCCCACACAGCAAGGACAATCCTTAAGTCACCATTACATATAACAAAAATGAGTTTTGCTGTATATAAAAAAAGTGGGAGCATGTAGAGTTGTGATCTATAGCTCCATTAAAGTCAGTGATTAAAATATGTAAAAATCAATTTATGGTAATAGTAGCACAGAGAGTGACTTGGAAGTGGATGATGGATAAAAAAAACTGGGAGATGCACAAGGAGCTTCTGAGGTAACATTCTATTCTCCAGTAATGTTAATGGTTACTCGGGTGTATTCGCTTTACTCTTTGTATGCTTCCATGAGAAATCAGTCTGTAGACATTGTGAGAATGCACACACACGTGGAGGCCAGAGATCAACTTTGAATGTCTTCTTTCACCATTCTCCACATTATGTTTTTTGAGGCAGCATCACTCACTTAACCTAGAGGCCCCCAATTAGCTAAAACTGGCCCGAGGGAAGGTCCTGAGGGTCCTCCTGGTCTCCACCTCCCAGTGCTGGGGCTACAGGTGCACATTACCACAACTGGCTTGTTATGTGGGTACTAGGGATTCAAACTCAGGTCCTCATGCTTGCCTGGAAAGTACTTAAAGCACTGAACCATCTCCCCAGAACTACCACTGATCCCAATTTATTTTTAAATGTGTGTGGCTCAGGAACTAGAAAATATTAGCTCCAAATCTCAGTTCTGCGAGTTCCCAGCTTCACAACCCTGGGCCAGTTGCTTAGCCTTCTGAATTGTGGGTTTCTCAGCAGTGATTAGGGGATGGCACCCCACCTGCTCCATACCCATACTCTGCTTGTAACTCGGATAACACAACAGCAAATCCTCCATGCATGGCAACATCAGCAGTTGGCAACACAAGTAATTATAGCATGCTTTTCTGGAGACTGATAGGAAGCAAAGGTTCTGGGAAGCACAGAGCAACAAAGCCATTTCCAAGACAACTCTGCTCCATTCAAAGTTCCTCTAGTGGGCGTGATCTCAAATTTATACTCATCTGAGGCAACATCACAACCTTTCATAATCCTTTTATAGCACCAATTTGCATAATCAACATTCTTCAAAGCAATAAATTCCCGTCTTCTAAGCTGGCTCAGGAAATTCCATTTGTCAAAGTTCACCCTGGATCCTGAGTCCTGGATGTTAGTGACATCTGGCCTCGTGTTTGGTCATATCCCTCATCTTGGTGGTAGCTTCTTTACCCAAGGTTTGGCCAACCTTTGCCTTCTCTTACCACCAAGACTTTCTTACGAGCATCAGTTCTATGTCCACATTATATGTTGTATGGCATTTTATTATATATTTGAATAAGAAACATACACAGACACTCTTGCTATGAACACATGACTTTGAACTGGGATGTCAGAGTTTGATTCCAAGGTCTCCCATGTGGTAACTGTGGAAACTTGGGCATGTCACTTAACCGCTCAGATTTTCTAAGCTGTAAAACAACAATAAACACAGTCCACAGGTCGTGGAATTTCCAGGAGAATTAAATTAGTTAACAGCATAATGTACTTAGAACAGTACCTGGGACATAAAGTATACTGCTCAAGAGTTATCTATGACCATGATGAATCAGCTACTCACCACAAATTTTAAAATGGAGAACTGGAAAGCTCTATGCTCTTTATATAAGTTATGACTATATTCATTCGGGGAAATCACTTCCAAATGTCGGTGAAACTCTAATGGTTCAACCCCACTGCTTTTCTAGTCTCCTCACATTTCAGGGTGTCCACACCCACTGAACTACACTTTCCCTCAATGTGCCAGCCCATTTTATATCCCTACAGCCTACATCTCCCTCAAGACCAAACTTGAGATCTTCTCTTAAGACTGGGTGTGGTGGTACACACCTTCAATTCCAGCACTCTGGAAGTAGAAGCTGAGTAGGTTGCTGAGTTCAAGGCCAGCCTGTTCTATGTAGTGAATTCCAGGCCAGGCAGTGCTACACAGTGATAACTTGTTTCAAAACAAACAGGTAAATAAAATATCTGACTAGGTAAAACAACAGAATTGTTGCTTCTTTCCTAACACCTCTCTTACAGCATAGTATTCACCACCCAGGGCAAAAATCATTTTAATTTCCCGCAAGAGACTCAGAACATGAAGACCAAAGCTATGCTTTCCTCCCTATTACTTAACCTCTCAAGCTATACCTGGTACAATTAGAAATTTGATGAAATCGAGATTTCTGGAAAATATTTGAATTCCTCCTTTTTGTTTAAATATTATGGACATAAGGGGCAGAGTGGGTATAAATAACGTCACTCACCTAATAGATAGAACTGATAACCAGAATATGTTTCTCTTTGTTTCCTATCCCCACACCCTAAATTTGGATAGATAAAACAGAAAGATTCCTAATAATTGCATATACTTATAAACCAACAAGCCAGCCTGGACAGGGATGCTTCCTCCTGTCTGTCCTCACACCTGCTGCCCATGTAATCAGGCGTGGCTCAAATTTAATTACGTTGCTGTTACTTCCTGTTTACAACAAACACTTCTCTGTCTCTTTCTCAGGTTTCTGCAGATGGTTCTTTCCCCATGAGCATTAAAAACAGAGATTAATAATGGAATGTTGAAAACAACTCAAATGTACAAGGAAGTTAGCCTGACACACTTGATGATATGCACACCCTTGACGGTGCGGCACAGTAATTAGGTATAAATGGTAAACAGTTCTAAGTCTCTAATTAGCACCCATCTTAGATCATTCAACTGATTATTTTGGAAGTCAGTGGGGGGGGGAGGTACACATCCTTATATCACAGGGGTTCTCTATGCTAGCAGTGAGCAATGTTTATAAATCTATATTACAAGCCCAAGCTCTCACTTCAAACCAACTTAAGCAGCTTCTCCCAGGGCTGGACCCAGATACCTTTAAAAATAATTCCCCAGGTGACTACAGCATATTCTTAGGGAATTACGGCTGTGGGGCAGGGGCACGGCTCAGTGGGTTGCACGTACATGTGCACACACACACACATCAAACGGATAAAGAAATGTAGAACCCTTTTTCTGAAGAACTAGAGATGTACACAAGGGATGTCATCACTCCCTCTGCAGTTCTGCAACACTGGAAGGGATGATAAGATAGGTAAAACAACGAAAATGGATCAACAAGCAGACGTTTGTCAAGCAAGCAGTCAGCCAACACCAAGTAATGAATAGCTAATTAACAATCAATGTTTACTATGGCACTTTGATACGGCACATTCTCTTTCACAGTATCACAAGTGGAAACAAAAATGAGAACAGTCTTATCCCCTTCTCCCTTCTCCCAGCCCCCACATCTGGAACTTGAAGCATGGCCGAGCATTTGGGGGCACACTGCCAATCAGTCCTAGAACTCTAATATTTGTTAGGTTGTGATAAAAATAGATGTTATATAAAAGGTGCCATTTAACTACTTTCAAATGCACAGTTCAGTAGCATTAGGTATATTCACATTGTATGCGACCATCACTCACCTGCTTCCAGTTCTGCACCTGTGACTCTGTCTCTCTGCCCATCTGCCCCTGGCCATCGCCACTCTGCTTTATACCTCTATGTATTTGACTACTTTAGATACATCATATAAGTGGAACTATGCAACATTTGTTCTTTTGAACCTTGTCTATTTCACTTTGTATGATATCTTAAAAGTTCATTTATACTATAGCATGAGATATAACATCTTGTTAAGGTTGTATAATATCCCATATGTGTGCCTTCTACATACTACATTCTGTTTCTATATTCATTCACTGGTAAACATTGGGTGGTCCCTATCATTTGGCTCTGACACATGTTGCCATGAACACAGAAGTATGACTCTGAACTTGTTGTATGTGTGCCTTACATACCCACATGGCTATTTTGGATCAGAGAGCCTCACTTCAAAGAAATAAAAGAGTTTGGTGTGACTTCTGCTTTACATCCTTATGTAACACCTTGCCATACAGTGGGGACAGATCCAAAGATTTTTTGCTCACCAACAAAACACACAATAGTAGAAGGCTACGCCAGGGTTTTATGACTGTTTCTAAGCCAACTGTAAAGAGAATCTCCACCTTCCACAAAAAAGTGACCTATGGTAAGGAGGCCTGAGAGAGGCAAACACTGCAAGGGACTCACCAGGTCTAAGTTGCTGAGGTCAGCTCTCAGCCAAAATCAGAAAGGAATCTAGGACTTCAGTCCTGTACCTACATGCACTTAATTCTATGAACAGTTATATGAGCTTGGAAAAGACCCTCCTTCTAGAAGATACTACAAAAGAGCACAGCCAGCTGACCTCTTTACTGAAGGCTTGTGACTTACCTACACAAACTGCACTGGCCTCCAACCAGGAACACTCTTGAGACAGCAAATACATGTTGTTTACATTGCTAATTGTGCAGCAACCTATTACTTGGTTTTCTCTGAAGCTCCTGGTCCCAATGTCTCCAGTCCCAAGACATTTCAAACAGTAACCTTTTCTAGTCTCTCCTTAGCTCCCCATCCCTCTTTCTCATAGTGGGGTGGGGGAGCAGCTCCAGAGACTTGTTTTCTTCCCACCCCCACAGGTTGGTTATAACTTCTGAAAAGATTGTCAAACTGCTGATGGAAAATTAACTCCCCCCCCCACCCTGTGCCACAAACTGAACTGGTGTGACAAGCCATAATCCCGGGAAGCTTAACTGGACAGAAGGATTCCTGACCACTCATACTTTGATATAAATTAAATCTAAAACATCCTCCAGCTAGTGCTGATTCTAGATTTAAAGAAAAAGAAGAAGACACCTGTCAGTTAAGACTGCCCTGAAAGATTTACAACTAAAAAATACTTCAAAGACAGACTATTTTAAAATGAGAGAGGTGTGGTCATAGGATAAGAAAGGTATCCTTTGCAAAGAAAGTACTCCCATAAAGTCTAGACACCCAATAGGTTTGACCTTGTCTAGGCTCTTCTTGCCTGGGAATTGTATTGGTGTTTAAATCGTAGAAGTCAGACAGGGAGCAGTGTTGGCTTACAGAGACTGCAGTGTTTGTGAGAGCAGGGCTGGGTCAATGCTTCATTCTGACCTAACAAGCATAGAAAGAAAGATACTGTCTCCTCAACTGCACTATTTCTGCTACTGTCTTCTGCGGCACATAGCAAGGAAAACACACAGTGTCTAGAATAACGATTAGGGTAAAAGAGAAACTGTATCAGAAAGGCATACTCTCTTTCAGAGGACACCAAGAGGATGTCAATAAGGGAAACTACACACTCCCGGTCCAGGCCTACAAGACAAGGGCTCAAAGCCAGTCCACACAATCCCAAACCCACATGACCAATAGGGTCTACAGTAGCTACAAGCTGAGGAGCCAGAAAGCAAAAATAAAATACATGTCAAAGTTGCTGAGATTAAATTGTAACTGTCTTAACATCTAGCTGAGGTGACATATACTTTAGATTCTGGAAGGTGCTGTGCAGGCTACTTAGAGAAAATAAGTCAACATTCTTACCCAGCTGTGAAGCCTGTGTACTGCAATAATGACCCATGTGTCAAGATATGCCCATGGGTGCAATAGTGGCATTAATGTTATAGGGGTACCCAACTGCTTTCTGGTTGAATTTAATGTCCACTCCACGGGAGGAAACACATGCCTAGGACTGCAAATCTAGCCAAGAAACCATGGTTGAAGGACTCACAAGTCCTAGTGATTATACTACTGTTATTTTACTAAATGTAATAGTATCAAACTGCCTAAATGTATGCCTCTCTACCAAGAGTTTAGTGCAAGTTTCAGACCTGATCAGACTAATTTCTTTATGCAATGGTAGTGGTTAATGCAGAGGCTCAAAACTTTTCAAGTCTTGGAGAATAAGCATCAGTGGAGTGCTCATTCACAACTGGAACCATGTTCCCATAGCCCAGGGGGCATCTCAAAAGAGAGGAAGATTGTAAGGGCCAGGGGTTGAAGAAAAACACAGCAACACATTGTCTTCTGGACATAATAGGACTACTGTGCTCTTGAACTCACCAAAGGCATGGTTGCCTGCCTGCACAAGACCAAGGCAGCCAATAGTCTTGCACAGGGTGGGAAGGGATTCATGAACCCCTGTCCTAACTGAGGCATTATGGACAGCTAATGGCTTCTGAAGGAGAATAGAGCCAGTTTTCTTTAGAGATGTGGCTCCAGGTAAGTTGACCACACTCCAGTGCATAGCTCCACACTCATAAGTGTCTGGACAGCACAAACTGGAGTCCATGAGTTATTAAAAGGAAGAAAAAGATAGGACACAAATTTTGAGAGATATGGATGTAGGAGTGGATCTAGGGGGGATGTAGAGGTGGTTCTGGGAGGGATGTGGAGATAGATCTGGAAGGGAGGGAAGAAGGGAGGGGTCTGGGAGGGGAACTTGGATCTGGGAGGCATTGGGGAGAATATGATCAAAATACACTATATAAAATTCTCAAAAAAATTTAAAGAAACTGCAGATGATGACCCTGAACTAGGCATCTTGCTAAGCCTCAGGTACCGGCACTCTGTGGGTTTACAAAGGCAACAGTGGCTTAAATATATTTAAAAGATCGAGCGACATTGATTTAGTATTCAGTAAATAAGCATTGACCTGAATCTGTTATTGTGCAGAGCCATCCACTGCTCCCTGTAACCTGAAGCTATTGGTTAGAATCGATACACTGTGTAATAGAAAAAGATCACAGATTTTCCTCCTAAGAATGTAGCCCAAAAGGTAGTGTCCTCAGGTTCTCACAGCACTTAAACAGTGAGTACTTGAAATTCAGACTATTCCAAACAGTCAGACTTCAAGTCATGGGTATTTTCTGAGACTTCGTTAAACGTTTTCCTAAACCCTAGCTGCTGACAGCTGGAAGTCAGGGTTGAAGTAAGAAGAACTAAAAGGTAGAAATGAATAAAGCAGAGCATTTGAGAATTGGGGGCAGAGAAAGAGAGAGGCTGAGTGTGTGGAGCTCAGAGCCCTTGTATTCCTAGAGAGAGAGAAAAGGCAGAGGCTGGGAGTGAGAGGGGATGGATGCCAGCACTAGGGAGGCCATTAATTCATTTAACTGCTTCTACATGACAAGGCAGCTGCACTTAATTCTAGACATTTTTAAAACTCGCCCATATTTACCCTCCCTTTTTCTTTAAAGCTAAAGGTTACCCCTCACCCACTCCAGCCTCCTAAAATTCCCCAAGCCTACTTATACAACCTTAAGGGAAGCCATTCATTCTGTAGGCTGCATCTAGTTGAGACTATACATTAGACACCAGGTAAACTCAAACTGCAAACCTGCTTCAACAATCTCTCAGCACTAAAAGCTTGAGTCAAGTGATAAATTACCCTTAGCTTTCATTTCACCTTTGGTACAATGGAGAAATCACACATATCTGATCGGGCAAGTCCAAAGCGTCCTAGAGATAATGTATGGAAAACAACCACCAGCTAATAGTTAAATGATGACTTTGTTTCCTCAGCCCATCCCTCAGCAGCTAGCTTGGATCTGGGTGTCTACGTGAGCATTATTGTTATAAATCATAACCTCTGTTTCCAAACACTGTGATGACTTCCTGCACACACGGCAATCATCACCCATAGCTTCCAGCAATCCTATCAAACAGTTAGATTTCTGTTTTCCCATGCCTTCATTGGACTGAGTGCCTCAGTATTTGCTTTGATGAATAGTGAGGGTAAGCCAGCAGTATTTTAAGCATATGCACCAACTTTTTAACTACCAAACTTTGACAGGTGAAAGTTTACAGTTTATTCTCAACATTTCCAGTTGTCTATTAAAAGCTCTCGGGTAGCAATATGTAAGTCACTAACTCAGCCCCTGTGCCCCCTCCCCCACACAGCTCCCTGGTACTCTGAACTCATTTCAGAGAAGCCCTTGCTGGAAGTATAATTTTTCATGGAGAATCAACAAAAGCAGAAAGGGGTTTTCTTGATGGCATCTTATTTCTTTGTTCTGCTAATTGCAGAATTTAAATTATCCAGTTATAATTATTTAACAGTTAGTTTACTACAGGGCTTTTCAACCAAAATAAGAAGAGTCCTGTTCTAATTCTAATTTTGGAAAGGTCACATGTAGCAAAGTTAGAACCGCATCTGTGTTCAGAAATGAAGAGCTTTGCAACCTTAGATAAGTGATGCCATGCCTCAGGTCCCAGTTTTCTTAAATGGAAAGAGGGATATGATGATCTAATGTAAGCACTGCCTGTCTCCACATCTATGCAGTATTTAAACTGGTGGCTAGCACACAGTTGCTGGTGTGTGTGTGTGTGTGTGTGTGTGTGTGTGTGTGTGTGTGTGTGTAATATGTAAAGTGGGGGAGAGATGATCTACAGAGTTGTTGGACCACATATCTCCATGTTTATGAAGCATCACACTGGTGTCTAGCACACATTTACTAATACATCAACATTATTCTTTCCATAGGAACTTTCCTGGTGAGTAAGGGAAACACATTTCTCTGGTGCACACTCACTGCTCAGTGCTGCTTCAGAAGGGAAGCCCAAATAACAACGCCATACTCTTCCTCATTCCTTTCCCACATCTCGCTTCAATGTGTGACTCACCAGCATTTTTCCACTTTTACCTATTCAGCTCCTGGGGTGGGAGTAACAAATAAAACTAATTGTCCCTCCTAAAACTGGAGTCAACCTCTGAAGTCATGGCAAGTCTTTGTTTGAGCTTTCCTCTTTTCAGAAGAACAATAGTCCCAAATGATAGTTTAAGTGTTCTCCACAAAAGGCGCTCTTCTCTTACCAGCCACTTACCAGATGTCTCTGATACATCTGCCTGTGTTCCACCAGACATTCAGCATGAGCATAGCTGGAGTTTGCTAAACAATGTCTACTGAAACAGAAAACTTATTTTCAGCAACGGGTCTGATCTTTGGATGCCTGGCTAACTTGGTACTCATGGCAAGTCTGACATGGACAGAAATGCTGAACCATTCCCTGGTTTCAGCCTTGAGAAGTGCAGGATTCATTCAAATAACCACATGGGATCTGCCATGCACAACACAGCTTGGACCAGATCCACTCTTCATACCCTTTACTCATAGGCCTTAGCTTAGGACACAGCTCATGCTAACCATCAGTGAAGCATACAGGTTCTACCCAACTCCACACAGAAGGAGCAGGAAGCACCACCATTTCTAACAGAGGATGTTACCATAAAGGACCTTGGTACTTGAACTGTGGGACTCGAGTCTGTGAGTAGATCTAAATATCAGAGGTCTGTAAGTCAAATCTTAGATTCCAATCTGAGTTCACCACCTTCTGTGGTATATTTTGTCATGTCCATGTGTGCCTGGCCATACTCTTCCCAGAAGAGAGTAGCATGAAATGATCCCTAAGCTTCATCTAGCTCTAAGGTCTTCTAATATTCACCTATATTACATTTAAATCAGAGACCAAAACTCTTAATAGAATGTAGTAACTCTCATGCAAGTTAGAGCACTCCAATAAACCTAGTTCCTGTAATAGAAGCAGGCTGCATGCCTACTCAGCTGTCTGCCTTTGAAGATCTAAACTGGTCCATAGGCTCAATGCCAAGTGATTACAAAGGGCCATATAAGTCCAGTGCCACTTTACAGCAATTCTGCTCTGTGCCCACCTCAATCTGTTAGGATAGTTCACATTTTCTGTGGCTTTACCTATACTAGCCTTACTTTGTCTATAAAGTGTTCCCAGCAAGCACATAGAGATCACAGTCCTATCATTGGCAATGGTTGTTACAAGAAACACATATCCTAGAATGGCAATAACCAATAGTCTTTCAACAGTTGTAGACATATAACCATAATTAGCTGAAGTTGAAACTTCATTTCCTTACAGGCACTAACCACATTTCAAGCATTCAATGGCCACATTTGACTACTGGCTACCACACTGGACAGCATGGATTACAGAGCCTGTCAATCATTGCACAAAATTCTACTAGACAGCTGAACTACTCTAGAGCCTAATGCTTAAGAACAAACCCTTGAACTGTAGCACAGAATTTCTAGACCTCCACAGTCCCCTGCCATGCCATTACAAGTTCCCCTGCTTCAAGCACAGAGATGCAGTTATTCAGGTTGCCTCTTCAAACTCTAATAGTACACTTGGTAGGTCCAGGTCAACAAAGCTGGCATGAGCTGAGGCTGTCTTGAGTTCAATGAGGGTCACTCAGCAGTCACAGTGTATCTATGGAGAGGTCTCAAAAGTCCCAGGTGTGAGTGCTGTGAGTGAAAGTTCCTCATGGATAATTGGAATGGAATTTCGAAGTTCTTAATCTGTTATCTCATCAAATTTTATCCTCCGTTAGCTACCTAAGACTTGATTTTAAGAAAACTGTGAACCTCTGTTAGCAAAGATATTCTTTTAAAAGAATATATCACAGTGATATTCAATGGCTTTCTGAACAAGCATGGAGAGCAAAAGTTATCCAAAGTATATGTGATACATATATCTTAGGTATAAATATAGATTTCAATTCATTCAGGAAACATTACTGAAGCTCCATGAATTAATTATGAGAGCCTAGGAATGAACAGACAGCCATTTTAACTGAATGCATTCTCACATCTCTAGCAGGCTCTGCATGGAAAGTGGCTGAATCAATGGGCTGTGTATATCAGGCTTTGTTAGTGACCAACAACCCCATTTTCCTAGTGCTCTGACTTTTAGAACATTGTTTCTTCTAAAATTTTTCACGAATTGCATAAGGAATAGTCCAGATTTATTTGGTCTTTCCTTCAAAACTAGAAGTGTTTAGAAATGGTAAAATTGTTAGTGGTGACTACTTCTAAAACTCTGAAAATTTACATCTCTGAGTGGATTGAGTTAGCCGTGCTCAACCAGTTATTTCAAACTGAAAGAGAAATGTATTTGTCCATTTATCAAGGGAAGTTGAAGCATAAGTCAGTCAATGAAAGGGCGATGGGTCCATATCCTACTTAAGTATTTCACCTATGACCTCAAGGCTTTGTGAAAGCAGATGAGGATTATTAGGGCATGAATGATTTGCAGCTCTATTTAGGACCAATCTAAAGAAAATCAATTAGTCTTTTGGTCTCCAGTACTATTTAAAAAAAATCCATTAGTCCCTTTCTTCCTCCTGACCTACACATAGATGTGTGGCTGTCTGGCTTGCTATGGGGGTGAGAAGACTCACTGCTAATCCTTACTTGGTGGCACATTGCCTTTCCAGTGATCTCTTCACTATACACAGAAGAAAAATAATGGGGGCTTAGCTTAGAAATCAAAGTGCATAAATAACAATTTCCTTTGCCATGTAATAACTAAGCTAACCAAACAATTCAAAGGGATATGTTTGTCTCATATTGTTCAGCTCTAGGGGAGTAGGGTTTTGATTAAGATGAGTGCAAGTCTTTGGACAAAGCAACTAAAAAATCCTTGGTTTAAAGATGAGAGGGAGTAGCTTACGTGGATAGAAAGTCAAAGACGGATTAGTGATAAGTTTTCTCATACACTGTCTCATACATAAACCAGATTCAATTTGAGAAGATTTGGGATGACAGTAAATGATCTATTGCATATGCCCACACGCCCACATGTATGTGTGTGTATGTGCATGATGACATAATGAATAACATATAATTATACATCCCTATGTCAAAATACATAGTCTATCAAAAAGAATAGTAGATAATATTCAAGTTCTGAAAAATATGAATGTTTGTAACAGCTATAAATCTAGGCCACTAAAATAATTATTATTTTGAAAGAAATAAATAGAGAAGACCTTTCTAAACCAACTAATAATAAAACTTTGGGCCTCACAAAACCCCTCTAATGTCTAATATTAATCAGATTTATTTCACCTACAGAATCATATGATTAATAATCCGGTATGATTATTTTTCCTTTCGAGTATTTATTGATCATTCACTGTTTCAATTGCTGTCAACAAATTGAATAATTAAACCCCCTTCATAACTTTGTTGTCAAGATTAATCAGCTATTTGTTTAAGTTGGATGTTTCGTCTTGATTTATGTTACGGGTGCCTGTGAGTAAATTAAAATTTGATTTAATTTCATAGCTCTTGTACTGAGATACAGGCTCAGCCAAGACATTACCAAGGCAAAAACCTCATGTCAATTAAAAGCACTTACTCATTGAAAGACAATGCAGAGAGGAGACCATGACTCATCTTCCTAATCAATTTCTCCTAATCAAGAAATCTTTAGTCAGAAGGGTACCCACATATACACACTGACATACCCATAAGAAGAAAGCAGTGGTGAAATCTTACATTTTCTTTTAAAAATTCAAAATTTTGTCCCCAACATAAATATATGATAAGAACATAGAAACCCTAAATTCCCAATTTGATCAATGGACATTGCATACTTGTGTTGAAATATCACACTGCACATATAAATATGCACCGTTGATTTGAAATATTTAAATGAAAATCAATCAAAGTTCATTTGTTCCTTTTACCTGAAATGCTCTTTTCACCTAATTTCTGCTCAGTGATTATCCTTCATGTTTGAGCTAAAGGTCACCTCATCCATCAGCCAGGCTTTCACCTTTCCCCCTCACTCCCTGGACACCACCCACAACATTGCTTCTAGTCACTGTGCCATTTACTCCAATTAATAATCTCACACTCCTCATTTGTCTCTCTGTGTGTGCTGTCTCTCCACACAAGAAGGCGAGGTCTGTGTCTGTTTATTTTAAGCACCCAGTCTGGACTGTGCATTCATGAAGAGATGAAGTCGCCCTCCTTTGAGACTCCATCACCGCCCCTTCTCAGGACTCTCGAAGACCAGCCGCTAGGAAGCTGGCTCTGCTGTGCCTGTTCACCCCCACTGTGTTTTGTGCACAACGTTAAGTCTGCTTCCTTAGGAAGACAAGTGCACCCTTGCTAAATGATCTGCACTCCTCTGGGAGTGTCAAGGGAAAGATGGTATCTACTAAATTTGGCTCCTCAGTTGTACCGGCCTCTGAAACTATATCCCTCAACCTCCAGGTAAAGTGCAATTCCAGATTTGAAGAAAAAGTTGCATAAGAGACACATTTCCTGGACAAACACATTCCACAAAGTTCTCCACACCCACAACTGAGGTTGCCATGGCCTTGGCTGTTTGGGAAGCTTCATGGCCACCTCTCTGGTCTTCCCCTACTCTGGAGGCCACTTGAATGAGCAGAGCACAGAAACTTCTTACCTGGAGTCCTTCCTGACTCTTGCTTTCTCAAAGGAAAACTCAGGGGGTTTGTTGAGGTCATAGGTTCGGGTTGTGGGCTCTGCAGACACTCCAGCCTTTGCCCCCCTCCTGCTGTGGAGAGAGACCAGCCCTGAGGTCTTGCGGTGAACCTCCAAAGGCACTTTGTCAGGAGAAGCTTGCGGTGGGCTCCCTCCCTGCACATGGATCACATCCTGCAGCTTGTTCAGCTGGATACACTTGCTCTGCAGCTCTTCTGTGAGCTCCGCAATGGCCACAGTCTGCTTGGACAGCTGCTCCCGCAGCTCCTTCAGGTGGTACTCCCGTTCCTGAAGCTCTGCATCCTTCCTCCTCAGCTCTCGTTCCAGCTCTGCCACCTTGCTCCGCAGGGCATCCGTGCTGAGGTTCCCTGGCTGGCCGTCTGGATGCTTAGCATGTTTGGGTTTCACTGAACCATTTCCCATGTTGCTCAGGAGCCTAAGGGAGGGCACAGAATTGGGAGTGAGCAAGTGGAGTTCCACTTCCTAATGGCCCTCCCCTTTCCAGTCTGCTTCATAAACAGACACACAGCAGTCATCATCCTTTGATAAGCAATAAACTCCTCCAGACGCACAGAGGAAGCTAATGACAGAGTTCCTTTATCTCTCTATAGAGAGCAGTTAGCATTTGTGTTCATTCTTCCCTGTTCTTTCACCAGTACAAGCATCACACCTGAGTGTTTTCTGCAATGGGCCTGTGTCACCTGCTGTTCTCTTTGGTCATTCTCTGGACATTTGTCAAAAAGCGTCCAACAAGACTGCAGTTTGGATGTCAGTAGGGCAGAGATTCGATGCAAAGGAACAGCCCAGCCACAGAGGCTGGGAAATGTCACAACTCCCACCACTACCTCTGTGGTTCTAGTAAAGAGCACCCCTTGGTTGAGAAATAACACGCCTGCATTCCTCACAGAGCACAGGTAGATTTTGTATTGCTTTACCAGCAGTTTGTTCTTGCCTGGCCCCCTCTCTGACAATGCTAGTTGTTATGAACTTTTGAACTGTGATCCCTGAGAAGACAACATCCCTGTGAAGCTTCTTCTACATCCTTCACTTTAGGTCCTCAAATCAAGTGGTGCAAATAGTAATGGCCCATGGGGTGAGGCTCTGTTCCTTCATTAAGAACATCTTCCGGGCTCAAAAGTCAGCTCAGTGGGTCAAGGACGTGTCATACAAGTGTGAGGAACAACACATGAATGTTGGGTGGGCACCTCAGCCTGCCTGGATTCCTAGTGCCCAGGATACAGACACAGGAGAAACCTGGAGCAAGCTGGGTAGCTAGACTAGCCAAACTGGGTGAGCTCTAGGTTCAGGCGAGACCACATAAGGTAGAAATCAATTTACAATGACATGTTAACATCAACTTCTGCCCTGCCTAGACACGGACATGTATGTGCGAGCATGAGCATGCTTATGCATGAACATACACCCGTAGCCTCATGGATGCCCCAAAGTTATCACTAACCCAATGAGTCTCAGGTTTCTAGAGGGAGATGAGAGATTATAAGGGGTAATTTTAGTTGATCTGCCATTCTTTTAAAGTTCCAAAGCTATGTATTTATTTTAACATTTATTATACAGTCAAAGAGCTGGCACCAGAATGTTTTGTTTCATTGATATTATTACTTCAATGGAAAGTAAGTGGCATGTTTAGGTTTACCGAGACAGTTCCACGTAAATAATAGTAGATTTTGAAAAAAGTAAATCAGGGCTGGAGAGATGGTTTCGCAGTTAAGAGTGCCAACTGCCCACAACCACCTGTAACTCCAGCTCTCCGAGATCCAATTCTCCCTTCTGGTCACCCAAAGCATCACATTCATAGACGCCTACACATAATTAAAACTTAAAAAATAAAATATTGTTTTGAAAAGGAATCACCTGCAGGTCATAAGCTTATTGAGTAAATTTGCACAGCTGAAGTACGGCAGATACTGCCCTAACTCTTGGCACACCAAGCATTGTAGTTTTGGATAGGATAGTCTGGGGAACCAGACATCAACTGTGAAAATCATCTGAAATACTTCTGATTTTATAAAATCAGAACAGAGGATCAAAAACAAAGTTTACAAACACCTATTTCCCCACTCCCCCTCTGGATTTCAAGCTCAAAGAGAAACAAAGATCTTGACTTGATTTTATTACTTCTACCAGATTAATTGTGGCCTCCAAGAGGCTAGCGAGGTGCAAAAATGTAACACAGTCTCCAAATTTTGAACAGATGCTACCAACCAATGGAGGCTGCCCAAGACTGAGACAGAAATAAGATGTGAAATGTCCTTCTACACTGGGCCACTCCTCACAGGATTCTTGCTGGGAGCCGCCGTTAATAAACATAAGTCTGTGAGGAGTTGCCTTCACAGGCTTCAGACATGGAGCAGACACATCCCTTAAGCCTCTGTTCAGCCAGCACCATTTATTATTCTCACCCATTAACTTCACACAGAAGTGGAGGAGAGGGGAATTTAAAGAAGTGAGCCTAGACAGACTTGTATCCAGAATTATCCATTCAGAAGGTGTTGATAGAGACTTGAGAATTTACCTGAATGCTATTCTGAAAGGCACTCCCAAAGGTTTTGATCATGCAGCCCTAAGGCATCTTCTAGGCAGACTTTGTGAACAAGGAGAGGCAAGGAGGAAAGGGGATTGTCTTGTGGAGAACTCAGCAAGCATAAGCAGAATTAAATGTAATATTAAACTAATGACTCACTCTGTATTCATGAAACAATCACTTACTAAGCTCCAAGTAACAAGTACTCTTATCAAGGCCTATTGTCTCATGGATTAGAACTTGGATTTGACAGTGAACAGAGTTCTAACACCCTAAATATGAAAAGGTCTAGAATCATTTCCATTCTGTGCACAGATCAAAATCTGTACCGATCCAATCGTCGTACAAACCTGAAGCACAGTTAAGTAGGGAGTGTTAAATCGCCCCAAACTCCACCCTCTGTTTTACTGAAGTCACTTTAGAAGCTGTATTAATCTTGAGAGCTATTTAGAATTCCTAGAAGGGCAAGAAATGACAGCAGCTAACTTTTCTTTCAGGTCACCGAATTGTACAAGTTACTAAGTAGTTCAAGACTAGTGTGAGTTCTTACTTCCCCTGTGTAAGTTCTGCTGCCCCTCAGCAAGGCTTCAAGCCTCTGGCCACATAAAACCTGATTAGATTCACAGTGCATGATTTCTCAAATATGGCTTGCTAGCCACAAGGAGAACTGAGCTGCCGGATGTTGCTTCATCAATCTAGCAGCTACAGGTTACTAAAATCATTTTTACATTAAAAGACAGTGCATGATGTAATAAGAAATGACTTTAGCAATAAAAGCCCAATTTAACAGGAGCAACAGACTCAGGCTACTCAAGAAGAGGAAGCAATCTGCCTTCTCTCACCCTCCTATAAATTACATGACATCTCTGATTTTAGGTTTGTATCTATAAAATGGTGTATTTTCTCTGTGTCATGTGTCATAAGGTTATGATGAAGATTGTAAAGCACCCTGTTCAGCGCAAAATATGTAGGAGCCATCAGGTACAGGGTCTCTTTTAGCAATGTGGGACTAGAGATGGCCTCATATATCTCTGTAGGAGGAAAACACAGTTTCATTTCTATGAGGCAGAAGTCTAAGTCAT
Organism: Onychomys torridus; assembly: GCF_903995425.1. Classification (NCBI taxonomy): domain Eukaryota; kingdom Metazoa; phylum Chordata; class Mammalia; order Rodentia; family Cricetidae; genus Onychomys; species Onychomys torridus. Next base: position 80,136,024 of record NC_050452.1, on the reverse strand, counting down.
TTCTATGAACCAGATGCCTTGAAAAGAAGAGGTCTTTAAAGATGCAAATATTTCCTTGTGAGAAGGAGATCTTACTCTTTCTGGACCTTAAGTTCTATTGAGAAGAGAAACCATTGTGGAAACAAACAGACAGACAAACAAACAAATAAATAAATAAATGAAACCTGCCCCACCAAAGAACTGGAGATGAGAAAACAGTTTGAATGATGGCACAAAATTAAATCCAGAATGTCCAGATTTACTTAAACTTGGCAGCTTCTTAGTATAGCTTCTAATTATTCTTACATGCTGAAGTGAAATTCTTAAATCAAAGAGATTCAGTGAGTTATCTTTGAAGGCATAGCATTAGTCACTAGAGAGGGAATACACTTCGAAGTCAGGTAGGAGAGAGAGGAGATTAAGTCATGGCACTTAGCAAGAGGAGAGGAGAATATCACAGTTTCCTTCATTATCTTAATTCTCTTTGTGCAGAAGAAGCTACTCACAGAAGGGCAAAGGGACTGGAAAGGGCTTGCAGGCTGGTTCACACCTTGCAGTCAGTATGTGTTTTTTCCTTCAGCCCTAGAGGAGTTTAAAAACAAAATCTTGGCTCTGATTTAGATAATATATGATTCACTCTTTACCCACCTAGAGTCTGATAGAAATGCATCCACATAAGCAGACACTGGACATACATAGACATGAACACAGACACACGGACACACACACACACACACACACACACACACACACACACACACAACACACCCATGAAGGGGCAGGAAATACAGAGGGAGGGAGGAAGGGAGGAGGAGGGAGGGAGGGAGGGGGTTGCAAAGCATATCTATAAATACGGGAGATGGTGGTAAAGTGCTGGCTAAGGCTACAGAGCCAGAGTTCCTTTCTCAGTACTTTTAATCAGTTTTTCTGTGACCCCAGAACAGCTACTATGCTTCAGTGATAAGAACAGAAAAGACAGACTGACACAGAGACAGATAGACAGGCAAATAAAACAATTTGCGTGTCATTTAGAATTCTTAGAGGGTCATATGACTTAGACAATGATGAAAATTTATCACTGCTCCTGGAATATGGCATTATGAATAAATAACTACTAAACAGTTACTGTTAATATTATTTACCCAAGGAAATGACTTATCCCAATCAAAATAATGTAATGATCAAAAAATGATACCAAATTTGGCAAACAATCAAAGGAGAAGAGTCAGAGACCTGACTCTGCCCCCCACTGTGCTCACTACAAAGCTGCAAACATTGTGAGGATGTGAAGAGGAAAGTAGATGTGAGGGCCTGAGTGAAATCATAGCCAAGTAGATCACCAGAACACAGCATCCCAGAACTGTGTAATCAACTGACCCTTGGAGAAAGCAAAGTAAATCTGATGGAGAACAGAACACACAACAACTACATGAAGGGAAAAAAATGAAATCACATAAGCACAGACTTCACAGCTTTTACAAAACTTAGCTCCAGGGTACATCACAGGCCTAAACATAAGACACAAAATGATAAAACCTAGAAGATAGTCTAGGTGATCCTGGATTCAGTGGTAACTTCTGAAATAAAAGGCTACAAGTAACTTATGAAAGGAGAAATTGTTAAGTTTATCCTTTGCTAAAACCGCAAAGAAGAGAGTGAAATAGTCTGGGAGAGAGGAAACGAAGGTGGTGGTCTCCACACACAACATTTTAAACAAACCTGAAAAATGTCAAAAGACCTGAAAAGACACCTCACCCAAGATTTATAGACAGCAAAGCAGAACAAGAGAAGACACAGTCATCTGTGGGTAGATAACTTCCAATAAACCCAACAGTAAGATACCAAGACACAGTGATGACCATTAACAGCACAGGGATGACAGGATATGGACCAACAGAAAGGTTGATGTCACCAGAGGGCATGTGAGGTGATATGGCACCTTGGAAAACAGAGTGGTCATCTGTCACGAAGTTAATCATGCTTCCCGTGTTTATTCAATATGAGTCACATGGCTTCCTCAAAACCTTTAGCTTTATTCATAAAGGCTGCAACTTGGAAGCAACCATGCCCTTCTGTTGGTTAACAAAAAAACTACAGTCCATCTACTTAACAGAATATTATTCAAGAATAAGAAGTAGTAGTAGCTCATGAGAAGACATAGGGGAACTTTAAAAGAATATTACTAAGTGAAGCAGTCAACTAGAAGAACCTACTTCCTGTATGAGTTCAACTGTACAGCATTATGGGAAATAGGAGGAGTACAGACAGTGAAAAGATGAGTATCCGCCAAGAGTTTTGGAGAGCAGGGGAGAAAGAAATAAACAAGTCAAACATAGGTAGTGCTGTGGATATCGCTCTGTGTAAATAAAGTTTTGATTGGCCAGTGGCCAGGCAGGAAGTATAGGCGGGACAAGAGAGTAGAGAATTCGGGGAAGTAGAAGGCTGGAGAGAGACACTGCCAGCCGCTGCCATGAAAAGCAACATGTAAAGACACCGGTAAGCCACAAGCCATGTTGCAAAGTATAGACTAACAGAAATGGGTTAATTTAAGATAGAAGAAGCAGATAGCAAGAAGCCTGCCACGGCCATACAGTTTCTAAACAATGTAAGTTTCTGCGTGCTTTCTTGGTTGGGTCGGAGAGACTGTGGGACTGGTGGGTGACTGGGCCAGGCAGGAAACCTCTAACTACATAGGTAGTGTTTGTGACACTGAGACCATTCTGTTAGATACTGCAATGAAAGATACACGGTATTGCACACTTGTCCCAACCCATGGGCTATACAATACAAAGGATAAACCCAATTATAACTGATGGGCTTTTGTTGGTCATATGTCCATGTCGGCTCATCAATTGCAACTAACATATCACACTGCTGCAAGACATTAAGAACAGTGACTAGAGAGATGACCTAGAGGTTAACAGTCCTTGCTGCACATCCCAAAGACCAGACTTCAGTACCCAGCACCCACATAGAGCAACTCAAAACCAGCTGCAACTCCAGCTCCAGAGGCTCTGATGCCCTCTTCTGGACTCTGTGGGCACCACACACATATGGTACATATGCACGCAGATACATATACACATAAATAAAAACAAATGTTAAAAATAAAAGAAAACCTATTTTCGAAGTTGTTAAGAACAAAGCAAACTGATGGGAGTGGTATGGAGTTACTGTACTTTCCTATGACCCTAAAACTGTTGGAAAGTAGAGAGTTTATTCATTAGAAAACAGAACACTTACTATGAACTAAATGCAAGAAAACCCAGTGCCTAACACACTGAAGAAATGGGCTGAAGGTATGATGAGTGGAAGGAAAGTAATGAGTAATAAGGCTTAAAAAAGTAATATACTGGAGTAAGAACCCAAAAATGCACAAGCCTTATTATGGTATCTGGGTTTTAATGCAAGCCAAGTTCTTTTTCAAGCTGTATAGTCATATCTGTCCTTTAGGAGATAATGCTCCTGGAATAACTATGGAACCAAGAGAAGGAACCTCTCGGGAAAGGGAGACAAAGGCAACTGCACCAATCCAAGTAAGATGTGCTTATGCGATTAAAGCAGGCCTGGAGTCTCAAACCTATTCTAATGACTCAAACTTCTGGAACTAGAGAAAATATAGACTATCTCCATAGCAACTAGGAGGAGGAAAACATGACTATAGAGGATTTCACAGAAGGGATGGTTACAGGTAACTGCAATTTCCTTTCCTTCAATAAATCATGAAAAGCAGAGTAGGGTTCTTTTTTATTATTATTAACATATTGGCAGTTTAGCTTGACGTTGGAGGAGGGGATTGTACTGGCTTCCTTAGATAAAATTCTAAGATTATATGAAACTGATGTGTATCTGTATGGCTACCATTTACTGGTATCTCCAGAGCTCTTTTAGAAAATAATTAACCATCACTAAATACGGAAATCCCTGCTGCTTCTTCTCCCTGAAGCAACCCAAACAGAAGTGACCTCATGAGAAACAGCTGACTGTCCTAACAGGGCACAACTAAAAGCCCATTTCCACCTGCCCTGTGACAGTGGACAACAGGCTCAGTTTTATCTATCCACAGCATCTCGATGTTGAGACTGTTCTCCTCTCCACTCACAGCCATATGGGCTTGTCATACCAAACTATCAGCCGCTACCAGCTACCTGTGGACGAAACCACCCACAGCAGAATTCGCACCACGAATTCTATGAATACTAACTATCCTAGATACTAAAAGGTTTAGTAGCATTCCGTTCAGCTCTTTTGGTGGGGTGGGCATGCTGCACAAGCGTATAAACAATGATCACAGAAATGTGAGCTGGTATGCACAAGTCAGGACATTCTAGCCAATGGAATTCGAGCAATGGCAGGAAGAAAGACTGCATGGTCACCTGTGGCAACTGGATGAGAGCTGACGCCATTAGCCAAGATGAGGAGCAGAACTGGGAGGCGGAGTAGCAGTTTAATTTTGGACATGCCCAAAAGGAGAGGCTTGTGTAGATTTCAAGCCCAGGAGTGCAGTAAACAGTAATAAATAAGGGACTGGAAAAACAAATGGCAGGGAGAGACGAAGTCTTGTAGCAGTGGTTGACAGATAAGTGGAAATGGAAGAAGGTACCAGGGGTCCGTGATCACATAAGAAACAGTAGCACTGAAATCTAAGAACTAGATTGGAAAGCAGAGTAGAGCTATGGTAAGAAGCTACGTGTTAAAGTGAGGAGGGACACCTACACACAGAACTGCAGGCAACTGAAGAGAGCTGGGAGCAGGAGAGGGGGTCCTCCCCAGGGAAGAGCACACCAATCGGTCATCCAGTGCCAAGTGGCCAGCCCTGAAAATACACACACAAGTAAACACACATACAAGCAACATGATATGGACCGAACAGGAGATGTATCTATCTATATCTGTATCTATCTAGATTTGTATATCATACAATAACAATGAAAAATGAGGCCATGAATTTGAAGGAGAGCAACAGTGATATATGGCAGATTTTGGAGGGAGGAAAGGGAAGGAAGAAATGTTATGACTACATTATAATCTCGAAAAAACAGAGGCAAATGAGAGTCAAATTGGGAGTGGAACCTCTAATTGCACAAGAGACAATGGGGCATGTCAATTCCAGTGTTTTGATCTTGGACAGGTTGGACGAAGGTAGTGCTTCCAATCTGTGTTATTCATTCACCCGGTGAAACATGTTCCATGGAGCACCATCTACAGTGGTCCTCCATGACACAGTCAGCAGAGAGAAGGAATGCAGAAGGAGCCTTATGGAAACAGGAGATGTACTGAGTTTGAGATGCCCGTGGGCCAATATGATGGGGATGCCTACACCAGATGTAAAGAAGGAAAAACTCAGGTCAGTTCTACAGAGGTAAGACTTGAATGCACAAGACTAGATGAGACCACTGAGGGAGATAAGAAAGAATTACCTACATTGTCGAGTGTGGACATAGGGGTCATACCTGCGAAAATATAATTTGTAGGAGAAGAGAAGGAGAAGCAACACATTTTGGGTTGGTTAAGGACGAGGAAAAATTGTAGGAATAAGAGAAGCCTGATAGACACCACGGAGATAAAACTTTCAAGTGGCCAGCAGGCTGTAGCTCAAATCCCAGATGCATCAAAAGAAATGAGATCAGAGAGGAAAGCACAGAGGTTAGCCATTTCAGAAGAGTGAAGCGAGAACCTCACTGAAAAGGTCCCACGGAAAGAGCTGATGCCAAAAGTTGGGACTTCAGGATGGCATCATTGGAGCATGCAAAGAACGTTTACAATAGGAGAAATAAGAGTACTTATAAGCCCGGGATAATGAGGCAAGGAAGCTAGAGAAAATGAAAACATGGGAGAAGAGGGGAGAACTGGAAAATAACACAGAGGAATGAGACAACATGAGACCCCATGGCTTGGGCAACAATCGGGCAGCACATGTCTTCTTTCCCTGTGAAGTGAGTTCTCATCTCTCTCCCGGGAATTCAGAGGCCTGGAGTCAAGGACTCTTAAAGGTGGGTTCACAGGCATCATCTTTGCAAGTCGTTTATTCTTAGCTATGCCATGTTGCGATGCAGAGGAGAGTCTAATTCTCCAAAGAGATTCTTCACCCCATCACCTCATTACCCTGGCGTGTGAAACACAACAGGAACATGAGCAACAGCTGTTGTATATTCTGTGGGATGATCGCCTTCTCCTTGAGCTAAATAGGAACTTGCAATGACGAGAACCGGTTTCTAAGGCTTTTGTGTGTATGGGGGTGTGGCAGGGAGCAGGTGGATGTTGCACTCTGTTTAAGAAAAATTGCCCCTTTCCTACAGAACTTTGGAAATAAGAAGAAAGCACAGAAGGCAAGGAGTCAGTCATCCTTTCTAAGGGTCCCCTGAGCTGGTTCTGTTCTCAGCCCTGGCCGCCCCTGTTCTGCCTATGCGCTCAGTTCTCATCCTTCAGTTGGAACCCAGTTCTTTTTCTCTCATCTCCAAGGTGGCTGGTTTCTTGGCGTTTGTTTGCTCTCTTTCCTTCTTCACCAGAATATGCAAAGACGTGAAAGTACCTCAGGGTGCTGAGTGACAGGACACCCAAATAAGTTTACAAGCACTTGTAAAAGTCCTTGCAGGAAGGAGTCTTGTATCCCCAATCAGCTATCCAGACCTTGGAGAACAAAGCCTGCCCTGACAACAGCCCTGAGCCCCCAGCCCCAGCAGAACTCAAGGATGGTGCAGCCACACTGTGCTCTAAACCCAACCGCTGTACAGAGCCACCGGCGCCACACGGAGAGAACAACACTACGCGTCCACATGTCCACATGCAAACAGCATGAGAGACCGGCTGGGTGTGGGAGAAGCGCACACCGTGCAATGCACGGCCAGTAGCACCCTCTGGTCCCCATGCCGTCCCTCTCCGCGCGCCTCCCGGGTGCCCGAGTCCCCCAGCCTCACCAGGCCGCCGCGTAACTTTCCAGGTGCGCAGCTCGTCCAGCGTCTCAGCGTCCTCCACCACGCCGCCCTCCTGCGGCTCCAGCCGGGCTCAGCTCAGCTCTGCCCCGCCGCACCGTGCGCACTGTGCGGGGTCCGGGCTGCTGGCACACCGCCGCTCGCGCTGCGTGGGAGCCGGGGACGCGGCGAGCGCGCTGCGGGCAGGAGCTGCGGCGACGTGGGTGCTGCCGCCGCCTCGCTGGTCTGCGGGGGCCGCTGCGAGAAGGAGACGCCCGGGAGGGAGGAGGGAGCTCGACGGAGAGGAGGGACGGAGGAGGGCGGGGGTCAGCCTGGCGTGGCGTGGGAGAACCCGGAGCCCGCTTCCTTGAAGGTGGGGTCACCGGCGCCGGCGCGAACCTGTACTCCGGAGCCAGCCTGCAGCAAAGACGACAGTCTGCACTTTATACCTCGAACCTCCGGAGTGAGGCAACTTAAGCAGGGCGATAACATCGTGGATGCAAGCGGGTGGTTGGTTGTGTTATTATTTCTATTTCAAGTGTGTGGGCCGAGGGAGAGGAAAGTTGAGGGGGGTATTCATCATCGCCTTCCCTCTCCACCCCTGTGCCTCCAGCCTGCTCTACTGCAGGCTCTTGCTCTCTGGCTCACTGGCTGTCTCTCTCTATTCTACCTTCCTTTCCAGAGCGCAAATCTGCATGCACACATCCTGGACATGCTCTCTGGTGTCACAGTGGTGCCCTTCTAGAAGACACGTGACCCAGGGGTTGCTTAGCCGCACATTCTTCCAGCACTCTGGAGCCTTACCTCGCTTCTAGTCTGCCCGCTGGCTGTACGTGATGCGTGCTGGGGACAGTGGCTGAACCGAGTTTCAAGGGACAGCGAGTATACTTACTAAAATCTGCAAGGCTTTATTAGTACGGAGCTTTCTTGGTTATTCAAGCAGGCAATTTAATACTCTCCTGTGGCCTTTTAGGCACAGTATCCCGAGGCGTGCATTGTAGTTTTCTAAATATAAATAGATATACTCACCCACCACAGTACGCCGTGCTCTAATGTTCCGAGAGTCCGCTGCAGCGAGTCCCCCTTTCTTCCTTCTCCCAGAGGAACGTCCTGGCACATTCACAAGGACAAGGGCAGTTTCTCTGCGGAGTGGACAGGACAGTGAGGGTCTATTCTTCGATTTGTATCCAGAGAACGTTAGAACCCGACTCCCTGGGGGTGTCAACCACCAGGAGGCTGTGGGTCTCCTGGACTCCAGCATGCACTATTACATACATAAACCCACATAGAATGAGGCCCGTGTACACTTGTTGAATGGGGCCATTAAGTTTCAGAGGAGGAAAAAAAACGGTTGTTTGTTTTTTCTGCTAACTGGGGAAAAAATAAGCCCAGGTAATTTTTCACACGTCTGTACATTTTTTTTTTCTTTTTTTGCTGGCCTCCAATACCGCCTAACCAGAGAAGATGGGGATGAAGAATTCCAAAGAAAAGAGGAAATCTATGGGAAAATAATTAAGTCATGAGTAAATTATAGTAAGGATTTTAAGTCCGACTGAGCCAAAGCTGCCATTTTTAAAGAATACAAGAAACCTCGTGGGAGTAAGTGCTGTTCATGAACGCCCTCGGTCCAGTGTGTGGGGCGCTAGGGCTAGGTCAACCCTGAATCTGGGAAGTTCCGGTCCTTGAGGTGAAAGCTTGGAAACCACTGTTGGGGTACAGGGTGTGGTGGAGAAGTAGTGTTGAAGAGGAATTGGGTGCTCTCCTAGCAACCAGGTAGATTCCTTAGGTCAGTTTCACTGACAGCAGAGAAAGGGAAGAAAAACAAACAGTCCTGGGAGCAGGAAGAGGGGGAGGGAGGGGAGGAGAGGGGAGGGGAGGACAATGAAGAAGAAAGAGGAGAGGAAAGGAGGAGCAGTATTGCTTGAGAAGTGGAGGCTCTCACACATTCTTTCTAAGCAGACCCAGACCCACAGGAAGTGGGTAAGTGGGACAGTCGATTAGCTTGAACTGTTTGGGAGGCCCCCAGGCTGTGTACCAGGACTTGTCTTTGGTGCATGAGCTGGCTTTTAGGAACCTAGGGCCTATGCTGAGACACTGAGGAGAGGACAGGACCTGCCTCAACTGAATCTACCAGGCTGGGCTGAATCCCCAGGGGAGACCTTGCCTAAGAGGAGGTGGAAATGGGGGGTGGATTGGGGGGGAAGGCTGGGGGGGGGGCAGGGGAATCCGTGGCTGATATGTGAAATTAAGTTAATTATAAAATGAAATGATATATAAATTCAACGGCAAACAAAATGAACTTATCCTGTCAATTTAGAGTCTGTAATCCAGTGGAAGACACAGACGTCAAACACATAACTATACATATGATAAACACAAACACTGTGAAAGAAAACAATGGGACTATGAGGCCGTCATGGGAGCCTGCCACTATTAATAAATAACCTAAGTAAAATGTCTGAAATGATAAGGACATTTATTGTTTCATGCAGCAAGAAGTCCCAAGGTCAAGAGGCTGTAGTTGGTCAATTCATCGACTGAGCAATTCCAGGGAGGGTTGTGAACTGTTTCCGTTATTCGGCTGCTATCCCTAGCATGCCAGCTTTATCCTCAGAACTGCCCCACCCACAGCTTTTGGACTGGAGACTCTCTAGTTATGCAATTCTGACCCTGCCAGAAGGCAACACAGTGTCTTTTTCAAGAACAGGACAGTCTCTCTCAGAAAGTTCCAGTGAGACTTCATCTCACCTTCTATTTCTCAAAACTGGGTCATGTGCCCAGCTCCAGAAGCCGGGAATAATGGCATGTTACTTTGGTTGTTAGACTTGAGCTCTTCAGGATTAGCCCGTGAAATCTTCAGGACTGCAGTCTCGATTGGATGACTAGGGGGGAAAAAAGAGGAGGAGGAGGTAGCAATGATACTGAGTAGGCAATGGTTGGGTCTGCTAGAGGAGCTCAGAGACATTTCACTGAGGAAAAATAATTGTCATTCAAACTTGAGGTGAGTAAGAATCGGCTGGAGATGAGGAAGAAGCACGTGCCGGCAGAGGGAATCCCCTTGTATAAAGTCTGACCTTAATGACAGGTGAAGGCTTGTGTACTTTTTCACTTACACTGTTCACAGCACCAGGCAGGCGGTCCTCAAGAAGCAAGCCAAAGAGCTGAATGACTCTTTCACTGCCTTGACAAGCTAGTAATCTTGACTTCTTCACCCTCCTCAGTGAAACGTCGTCGTTGTCAATTGCCTTTTCTCTGCCTTTGACAGAGGAATGCAGCTTACCTCTAAGCTCCTTCTGAGGTGTGTCTTGGTCCTTGGACACAAAAAATAGGTGTTAATGCATAAGTCTTCTCCTCTCGAATGTGACTCCGCTACACTTGGCTCCTCTGAACCCTCTTAAACCTAGTCACAAGAGAATAGCTATTCTCATGATGTCAAAGCTCAGGTATAGCCTACAGTGATGTGGGAAAACAAAAAGGCCCACCTCCTCATTTTACACACAATTACAGAAGTCCCTGTGCCACCATCATGCCTTTCAAAAGTCTCTCAGTGTCTCCTGCTTCCCCCACAACAGAGAACCACATTGGAAACTGAGCTGAGAGCAGGTTCTAGATGTGCTTCCAGACTCTTAAAGGACTACTAAGTTCCTGATCAATCTCTTTCAAATGGACTTCCTGGGACAGATTTCCACAGAGGAGCCTCTGAAGATCCATTACACACAGACTTGTTACTCTGCTTCCCCTTCCACAAAAACAACTGGATCAGCTCTGTGCTCTAGCATCAAAGTCCAGCATAGCATCCATGACACTCAAGCTAAGCTTTTTCTGGGACATGACGGGAACAAGATTAGCGTCCTGGCGGTTCACACTGTGTCCTCTCATTGGCCAGGCTTCTCTCCACCTTCTGCGATGGCTTCCTTCCCGCTTTCCTCCTTCACTTGTTTCCAAACAATTTTGAAGTGTGGCTTCTTCAGCAGCCATTCCAACTGTTTTGGCCACTGTGTCTTCTTTATTTTGGTTATGCCAATTCCTAATCTCAGAAACTTATCAGGCGCCTTTGGTGCTTTGGTGTTCCAGCTCCAACATCACGTGGCATGATAAAATAGCTGGGCAATGGGTTCCACCAGTTTCTGTGCTATAGGACTTCTGCGCTGCCCACACCAGTGCCTCCTTGATGCCCATGACAGCAGCACAGTGGTCCTCTCTGACACCACAGCAGGATGATGCCCATGACTGCAGCACAGTGGTCCTCTCTGACACCACAGCAGGATGATGCCCATGACTGCAGGCAGCACAGTGGTCCTCTCTGACACCACAGCAGGGGGATGCCATTGGCTACATACAGCACAGTGGTCCTCTCTCACACCACATCAGGATTAGGCTATTGGCTACATACAGCACAGACCAGTGCTGAGACCATTGTTTCATTCCAGCCTGACACTCCTGAGGGGTCAGTGGCCTCTCACTTGCTTAGGATTTCCCTCTGATCCCAGTGAGAAAGGTGAGCTTCATGGGCATTAACTACAGGCACATCTGAACTTTTTCCTGCCTCCCTAGGCAGCAGCTAGAACCTTCCTAAACCTTAGTCCCCTACCTAAACTGGCCTTTGTCTACACCATGCTCATCTCTTCCTTTTACTACCTCACTTTCTGTCCAGTCTGAAAGACCCCAGGACTCTGTTCTTAACCCTGTCTTCTTTCTATAATAAATCATTGCTTGTAGACATGTGGTCCTCCTTCAGAAACCCCCACATTTCATCTCAGCCCTTTTCATGGCATTTATCATTTTCTGCTTTGTATTACCACTGTCAATCTATGTTTGTCCCTCTCCGGTAGACTGTGAACACCAAAGGACATGACCATCATGTGCTTCACCTTTGCTTTATCTTTCCTAACATGCCATGACTCTGATTCCTACAGTCACAAATCACCCAGGATAAGTAAACATATGCTTCTCAGATTCTATAGAATGTGGAGAATGTTCTTGATTTTCCTTATGAAATAAAGACAATGGATTGGAATGATAATTACTTCATTTAAAAGTTAACACTCACCAAGCAGTGGTGGCACACACCTTTAATCCCAGCACTCGGGAGGCAGAGCCAGGCAGATCTCTGTGAGTTCAAGGCCACCCTGGGCTACAGAGTGAGCTCCAAGAAAGATGCAAAGCTACACAGAGAAACCCTGTCTAGGAAAAAAAAAAAGTTAACACTCTGCCTAATCAGGAATGAAGAGATAGTCAATTTTCTTACAAACTACCAAACTATAAATGAATCTAGTTGTCTGGTTTTATCTGCATTGATTTTTATTAAAGAGTGTTTTTTTTTTTCCTAGTTGTAAGCACTCATTAAATAACACATTTGTTTGTATATGACTGGCTCTAGAATAATGGTGATATTTGGAGAGGTTTTGGAAACTTCAGAAGGTAAAATGTAGCTTGAAAAAGTAGGTGATTGAAGGTGGGTCCTTGGGGAGTGGGACCTTGTCCCTGGATCCTTCTTACGTTCTGTACAGGAAGTGAAGAACTGCCCCTGCCATGTATTCCTACCTCAGTGAGTTTTACCCCAGCACATGGAGCATTCAAACAACTCCACCCAAGCTGAGCCAAAAAAAAGTCTTTCCTCTTCTTCAAGTAGTTTCCTTCAGATATTTTAGTCACAGCAACCAAAAAGGAGCTAACATGTCTGTGCATACTCTCTGCACCAGGCCCACAGTGTTTGGCATCCCACCAGTTTGCACTGTTTCAGACGACCACATATCAAATACCTTGGCCTCTCAACCCTTCGGTTTTCCCTTAAATAATCTCATACCTAACAAACATCTCTCCCAGCTTCAGCCATCCACTTCCACAGGCATACTTGGACTTGTGACTGAAATGACTGATTCTGATAGTATATGTGTGTACCCCGTATCAGCCTGGACCTATCTCCCTCCAAGACCGGGGCCTTTGTCTCTGCTTCTCAGCCACAATAGCATTGGTGGTGGCTCGTGCTATCTCCATGCTTGTATGTTAAGACTAATATTGCCATTTAATTCACCATCCCTGGAACTGAGGTCCACACTAACACAGCTTCTCTAACACCCGTTGTTGAGGAATCCTCGGTAACTCCAGCCCCATGGACTGACCTGCGTGAACTCACAGGAGTTCTGTCTACTCTCAATGCTGGCTGGAGGGGACCCAAACACATCCCAGAAATACAGTGGAACCCATGCCTTGTGGAGTTGACCTTGACCACTGAGGGGAAGAAGCCAGGATGAAGACAACAGATAAATTGTTGGTCTGTCTGCCCACCCAAGAGCTGTTCTAAGACTCAGTGGTTCTTCACCTCTGGCAGCTCTTCCATGACTCAGCAACCAACTTTGTTGCAGAGAAGCTGTGGTCAAATTGGTAATGTACTACCCTGTGTCTGCTTTTTTACCTTCTTGATCCCATTTGCTCCCTCCCTCCAGCTGCCCTGGAGTAATCCCCTTGCATAAAGTCTTGGTGGTAAGTGTGGGTACTATGCATTCTATTTTCTTGGGAACACAAGCCAAGAGACCATTCCACTCTGTAACTATAACCTTTCATCCTTCATGCCTACTCACTCAGTTACTTTCCCTTTGTGTTTTTGTGTTCTTATAGGGACATCTAATTCCTTGAACCCTTGCTTACTTTCTGTTTTTATTCAGTTCCTGCATAGTTAACAAGCAGTACATTATTCACACTCTTGGTACTTAGCCCTAACCTTACCCATCCTGGAGGAAGTCTACTTCTCACATTCTTTTTATTTCTAGACAACAGAGGGCTAGTGAGACAATGTAGATATAAACCCTTTCTTATAGTCCTAAATTCTTAGCCAATGAGAGGAGATTAGACAGGTAAAATCATTTTAGAGAGCTAGAATTTATTCAAATTAAAATATGCACAGCCTGCTGTCAGTTCCACTTCTAGACATGCTTATATCCTACAGAACGTTTCACTCAGGTCCATAACGGGCCAAAACAGAGCTGCCCCCTATTACAACTTCTTTTGTTGTATTTGTTAGAAGAATAGGGTGTCTCCATGTCTACCTCTGAGAAGATAAATATGTACACCCCTCATGAATATATGCCAGACAACACTTGGAAATAACAGGTCAGATATTGAAAGGGCAAGGATAGTAGAAAATTGAAACCATGAAATGTGTGTGTGTGTGTGTGTGTGTGTGTGTGTGAGAGAGAGAGAGAGAGAGAGAGAGAGAAAGAGAGAGAGAGATGACATATGAATATAAAGCCCAATAACTTATATAACATAAATTATGCATAAAATATAGTACTTACTTTGCAAAAATATATACAAATAAAAGACACAAAATACTCGAATAAGAATGTTCGACTATGTAAGAAACAGAAATGGGAGTGGTGTGTTGGAAGAAAAGAAATAGTGGAGGGGATAATTCCTGGGGACAGATAGAACATAAAATGAAACATACTTTCAAATTTGGCTGAGTATTAGACAGACTGTAGGTTGGAGTGGTGTAGACTGCATGGGAGGGGCTGCTTCCAGAGGTAGCCCTCAGACCTCTCTAAAGTGGAAGCATTTGACTGAGACGGAAATGTTGAAGCAAAATCATAACAGGATGACCTGGGGAGGATTGCTGGGCAGAAGGCAGGGGAAAGAATGAGTGCAATGGCCAGAGGGAGCTTGGTGAGTTCCAGGAACATCAAGACATCCATGGATGCTGCACAGGACAGCGTGGATAAGTGAGGTACCGGCGGTTCAGAACTGGGAGGCTGGGGTCAGGATTACAATCCCAACAGGTAAAATCCTTCCATAGGTCTCATTTAGGTCCTAAATGCTCCATGACAATTCTACTGAACTGACTGGTCAGGTTTATTTCTCTCAACTATAAGGGAAACAGCCCAAAATTTTCATCTCTTTTTTCAAATGTTCATTTCATCATTCTTATTTGTGGTAATTGACTTCCTTGACTTTTCACAGTGAAAATAACAGTAAGTATTATGGTCTGAATTATCCTCTAAGAGTAACATGAATTATGCCAACTAGAAATTCAAGTGTGTGTGATTATATACATATGTACATCATACACAACAATGGATAATCAATTTCAGATCAGGGAACAAAAGGAGTATTTTAGTCATATCAAAATTGTTCTTTAATTATAAGAGCATTCCATTTTTTTCTAAAAATATGTGAATATCTTGACTGGATTATCAATATATGTTAATGTGTTTTACATGCTACAGAGATGAAACCTCTGGAGGTTAGAATACATAAGGCCTAGAATGTTCTTTTTTAAATTTGATGTCTATAGGTGTTCTGTAGACATGAATTCCTTTGTGTCATGTGCATGCCTGATGCCCACAAAGGCCAGAAAAGAAGGTGTCAAGCCCCTGGAGTTACAGACTGCAGTCAGTCACCATGTGGACTCTGGGAATTGAACACCAGTCCTCTGGAAGAGCTGGCAGTGATGTTTACCACGGAGCCATCTCTCCAACCTTCCCGCCAAAGGCACTTAAAATGGTTCTACCACCATCTGTTTTGTGGCATTGGTGTTTCAGTAGCATCAGATCTTTAGCAGGACTTTCTAGTGTGTGAAAGCTGCATTTGTAGCTTGTCTAGGGAGGTCAGAGGAACACAATGGTGTCTTAGGAGGACTCAGGCCCAAGTTTCTGAAATTCATAGGCATGTGCTTTCCAGGGAGTATGTGAAAACGCAGGTCCTGATACACTAGGTCCCTGTCTGAGATCCTGTTCAGCACTTTTCCCAGACTCCCTACTCCATTGTAGCTGGTCCAGGGATCACATGTTTGGGTGACAAGTCCCCTCCTCCTGTTTCTGGTGGGCACCACAGTAAGATACCTCTATGGGATCTGAATTGGCCTGGACTAGGGGGTAATGATAACCTTGTAGTACATTTATCTAAAAGAGATAACTGAGGATTAGAAGGTAAAGGTCATAATGCCTCTCTATATGCAGCATTCAAGCTAAACATGAGGGGTGAGTAACAGAAGAAACAAATACACACCCACTCCAGACACTTCTCACACAGAATCAGGTGTGCCCCCAAGCCTGTCTTTATGATGTTAGACCTTGGCAGAGCCCATGCCTTTATGACAGTTTCCATCAAAGAGTTTTGGTAAGCCAGATGCTCCTGTACCTGGTAGGATTAGACTGTAAACTCCTAAGGGGCCAAACCAACCTTTCCTTCATGGTAATCAGAGAAGATCTATGGGGGGAAATGGTATTAAAAATCTATTCAGTCATAACTTCCATGCAGAATGCAACATGGTTTGAGAACATGCCCCCCCACCACCACCACAGACACACAAAACCGGTATGTCCTTGAGTGCAGTGACAAGAGATGAGTTAACTATTTGGAATCCCAGCTGCCATGTGCTCCAACAAACAAGAATGGCATCTCGCCACAGATCTATAAATGGCACTCCCAACTATAAATTTAAAAGAAATACCCATAGCTACCTGAAAATCAGTATGGCAATATGGTTGATTTTTACGACTGGCTGGGTTTTGAAGTTTTATATGTTGTTTACATTGTCATTACAGACTAATTTAAATTAGCAGTCATGTCAACTTAATGCCAAAATAAGGAAGATAAAATGATTTGAGTGCTATTATTTGGCTTTCACTGGCTTTTCTGGAGTATAATATTATATGGATATGGACAGTTACTTTCCTATCTTGGTAGTCAGATAGCAGAACCTTAGTTCGAAATACAGTATATTTGTCTCTTTGTGTAACCAAGAGAAGCTAAATCCATTGGGACCTTGTTGGAGATACAAAGTCATTTCATTTCCCAAATTCAGACGGTAACTGATCTTTCCAGAAAATCCTCTAAGACACCAAAAGTTTCATTTAGGTAATAATTTTTCCCTGAAATGAGGATAATTGAGAATCCTACTTAGAGTCTGTCCTTCATTGGGTCAATTTGTTTTGCAGGTCTTGCTCAGTCCGTGTAAACAGTGCACTGTTAAATGAACTCATTTGATACCATAACATTAGCCAGGGAGAGCCATCTGCCTAGAGACAGCAAATCATAAATCATCTCCAGACCTGTGTGTAGCCAGCCTGGTACACTGGAAGGCTCTAAGAGGAAACTCATCCTCTGTCTTAACACATTGTCAAATGCCACTACTTATTTCCATTTCATGACTTTGGGGATGGGAGTACTACAAAGTAACCTAACTTAGGTGTAGCTGAAGGTTTCCTGTGTCCACCGGGCTCCTGTAGCTGCTCATACCCAAGTAAAAGCACAGAGATTTATATTACTTATAAACTGTATGGCCATGGCAGGCTTCTTGCTATCTAGTTCTTATAACTTAAATCAACCCATTTCTATTCATCTATAAGTTGCCATGTAGCTTGTGGCTTACTGGTACTCTTACATCTTGCTTCCTCTGTATCTGGCTGGCGACTCCTGACTCAGCCTTCCGGTTCCCAGAATTCTCTTCTCTCCTTGTTCCACCTATACTTCCCTCCTGGCTACTATCCAATCAGCATTTTATTTATTAACCAATCAGAGCAACACATTCACAGCATACAGAGCAATCTCCACAGAACTTAGGTGTTCATTTTGTTTTTGTTTTGTTTTGTTTTTCTTTCTTCTGCTTATGTGTTATCAGCTTTGCAACTTACTCATCTGACTTTCCTGTGGAGAGCCTGACTGAGAGTAGCTACCAGTTTAACTGTCCAGGGTGGTCTATTGAAAAACAGGTTCCTATGTTGATGGAATACAATAAAGTGTATGCATGGATTGTCCTCACCTCTAGTTACTTCATTGTATGAGCCAAGGTCAGTGGCTATCAGAGACCACAAGGATGCACCGCAGCTTGTTTACAGACATTTGCCAAGTATATGACACACACACTGGGTCATCAGCAAACACTCTTGAACGGCTATGTGGATATCAGTAGGCTTGTTAGCTGTAAGATCAATGATGAATGACTTTTTTCCCCTTGTACTTTTTTTTAAATTTAAGAAAAATGAAAGAGGCGTGCATTGATATTTTTTAATTGTATGTTTTTAATAGAAATTAGGTAGCCATAATGAGCAGTTGTTTCACTTTCCTCCATAACTGAATGGCTCCTTTCTTTAATAAGAAAATATTTCAAAAATGATGTAATTAGTATCCCTCCTGCAAGAGCCGATTGCAGTGACATGTCCTGAGATTTTGTGTGGGAAGTGAAGTCCATCAGCACTGAGAGAGGAATAGTTTGAGGAATCTGTTGCAGGGACAGTAGACACCAAACTTCAGGGTTGGGCCAGAGATGAAATATTATCTGGTTCTGGTTGCAGGTTCCTGGGAAGGAAAGGAACTGCTTTGTGGAGGCTGTGGGTTAGAGAAACATATAGGTGGATGGTATGGATGGGGTTCCCCATCTGATTTGGCATCCAGCTCATGCACCCAGCAAGACTGAAGCCACCTGGAGGCAATGCTTTCTGGGTGGACAGTGAGTTTTGAAACTTCTTGTGAGTCCATATTTGTCTAGCTCAGAAGTGGTGATTTTTTTGGTCTCAGAAGACTTTTATAGTCTTACATATTTTTGTTTATGTGGGCTACATCTATCAATATTTAGCATATTCAAAATTAAAGCTAAGAAATTTTATAAACATTTGTTCATTTTTAAATAACTATTATTAACTGTTACATATGAGCATAAAAATAGCTCATATTATGTTACCCAAAAATTAATGAAAAGAATTTTTTTTTAGTGAATCTCTTTAATGCTGACCTGATAGAAGATGCAAAAATCTAGATGTGTGCATTGATACCCATGGTCAGTGTAATGTTTTATCATCTATCACAAGGTATGTGGGAAACTCCACTGAGCATGAAAGAAGAAATAAGTTCTCAGTGTTAGAACAGCCGTTCTGATCCATGATGCTGTCTTCATTGCTTCTCTCATTGCTATGGCCTGGTGGAAGCAGTGAAGGGTAGACGGGCTTCTTTTGGCTCACAGTATGAAGAATGCAGTCCACCATGGTGCAGGGGACGGGAGAGCAGATGTGAGAGGTAAATTGTTTTGATACATCCTCTGTCAGGTATCAGAAAGATGGAGTCTGCTGCTTACTAAGCTAAGCCTTTTCTTATTTCCCCCTTTATTCAGTCCAGACTTCAGACCATGGGATGATGCTACCAACATTAAAGGTAGAAATATCTTCACAGACAAGCACATAAAATCCATAACCTAGTTGAGTTGACAATGAAGATTACCCATCACAGATGCCTTAAAAAGGTCTTAGGGGTCCCCATGGTTCCCAGACCACACCACACTTTGAGAAGTGCTCCATACTGAGTCCAGATTACTCCTTATGTCATAAGTACTCATTAAGTTAATTACCACTCTGGTTGTCTCCAAGTTTCAGCCAATGGCATAATTAGCTTGTCCAAGCTCCACCTTCCAATGGGTAAAAAATAAAGAAAATGTGTAGAATCACTGGGCTATGGGAAGTATTCTCAGTTCCCAAGTGCAAGTGAGTAAGATGATGTATGAGTAAAGTAAGATGCATCTCCTCAGTTGTAATGCTTATATTTTCTTGATTCTAGAACTAGATAATAGTCCTCATCATGAAGCTGATTAAGCTTCACTCTATCTGTGGTTAAGAGTGAGCGATGCGGCCAATTTCAGGCCCTTTTGTTTATCTTTTATGAGTTGCTCTAAATCCCTGGAAAATACAGAGGGAAATTAGTCACATGGAGGTCTTCTAATAGCCTAAACTGTCCATTCATGTATTGGTCATACCACTGATTCAACAACCAGAATTGTAATCTAAGAAACCAAAATAGAAAAAATGCAATTTCTCTGTTTTCTAGGCATTTAGAGTAAAACAGAAAATTCTGACATTTGCCTTATTGCTGATTCTTTCAGTAAGTATTAATTCCATCCATGGACCTTTACTGAAACATAGATAACAATGAAATATTTATTGTGGAACTCCACTTAGTGGGCTACAAACCTAAATAAATAATTAAAATAAACCATACTAAGTACAATTAAAATTAAGTGTAAAGCTTATAGGAACTTTGAAAAGAAAAAGTATTAAGTGAAGGCAGAATGCTAAGATGTTTTTGTCTTGGCAAGAATGTCAAGAGATGGGGCCATTAATTCTGTCGTCTGAAAGACTCATATGCCAATGTCACTGCCACTGTTTTCTAATCTCACGAAGCCTGTTTCTGAATACAAATGAAGTCATGTCTATATGACCCCTAACACATGTCTGTCACAATTAAATACTCTGCAGCATTCTTTTGGTGGAGATGAATGCGTTGACATTATAGGTAAAGAAAACTATAATTTGTGAAGGCAAGGACATCTAAAATAATACGATGTTCAGGAAATAAACGTGATAAATGTAGTCAAACACCATACAGTAATTATTGAGATAAAGCCAGAACATCGTAACTTATGTACAAGAACCTTTTCCTTGCAACACCTACAGAGTAAATTAAAATAAAATAAAATATAAAGCTTTTGATAGAATAAATCACAAGGCTGGAAAAAAGACAAAGAGGTTAAATGTGTGAGCATAAGATTAGGTAGCACCCGACAGCTTTTATCAGTTAATGACATTGCATGGAAATGGACTTTGTAGCGAGCTGGAAGCCTTCATGATTCAGCTACTTGGGCACATACTGGACTTCCACTCTTTCATGAACTGGCCAAGACTGAGTTTCTGAGGAGCATAGAGTTTGTAAATATTCTCTTCAAAAGTTCCTAGATTGTAAATTCTTCAGGGATGCTGCAGTAAACGCACACATTAAAATACACACACACACACACACACACACACACACACACACACACACACACACATGCGCACGCACGCGCACACACACACACACACACACACATACACGAGCAAATCTGAGGCATGCAGAGACAGCATCCCAAGCATCAGCAGGTGGACCCGGAGGGAGTCTATGTACTGCTTACTACACTGCTTACTGTCCCAAGAAATGTGCTCTTCCATTGAATTAATCTCCTGGGACTACCATAGCAACATGGTATAATGTACCTTTATAGCATAAAACAGTAGGAATATATTGCCTCACAATTCTAGGAACTAGATGTCTAAAGATGTTAGAATTCACCTTCCCTCTGAAACCTATAAAAAAAAAAATTGACCTCATCTGAGCTTCCAGTGGTAGTCACCAGCCCTTGGTGTCCCTTAGCTCATCACCATAGAATTTCAGCTTCTGCCTCTGTCATCCCCCAGCAGTCTCCTTGTGTTAAAAGTCCTCTTTTCCCTGAGAACAATAGCTGTCCTGGATTAGGACCACCTTCATGAGCTCCTCTTATGATATCTTCAAAAACTCATTTTCAAATAAGACCACATCCAGGAGACCCGGGGGTCAGAGCTTCACCCTGCCTTCTGGAGTGATACAATCCACTCATAACAGCATCCTTAGTCAATTTTGAACTCAACTTGTATGCAGAGATGGCAGAAGTACAAAGTAGGACATAGAGCCTCTCTCTACCCATCCACAGCCTGCCTGGAATAATGCATTCTAGCAATGTCTTTGCACCATTTACGAATGACACAGCAGGTGGACCTGAAACAAAGCAGAACATGAAGGGGTCCTTACAGGACTGTTTTAGCACCGAGGGGCTACTGATGTTTCCTAGTGACGAAGTGATGTGATCAGCTGTGTTCCGTGAGTAGGTGTCCCAGCAATGGTCTGAATGATAAAGATGAAGGGGAAAGATTAGAAGCAGAAATAGCAATGAGGTGAGCTGCTGAGAGACTCTGGAGAAAGCCGTTGTCTATGGAAGACTGAGGATATGGGGATAGGGTGGTGTACTGGATCAAATACTGACCATAGTAGGAGGGGAATGAAAGGGGTGAACAAGATTCTGTGACACTGGTAAGAAAGAAGACGCAATCTTGACTTGGAAGCCATGAACTCAGTTAAATAGGTGGGAACATGTCACCATAAATTGGATCAGAAACCACAGCAGGAAATGCAGGTTCTCTAAGAGATAGAGAGAAGACACTATGTTAAGATGCCAAACGTGGGTCCCAAAGGCATAAGGCCTATTAAAACCACTTTTGAAAACCTCCTGCCACCGGGGAGTTTTATAAGGACTCTATTCCCAGCATTTTTTTTTCCTCAAAGAGCATGCAGTTACTCCATACTCAAAATGCCTCCAAGGACTGTTTCTCTCTCTTTGCGGTCCATCTGTTCCACTGCCCCTCAGCAACCCTGTGTCTCCTCTCACAGTAACACCATCATTTTCCTGTCTCCTTCGCCAAAAATCTCAAGCCTTCCACAAGGCCCACCACTCAGCAAACTCTCACCTCTAGTCATCAAGTCACGCTTTTTCTTGGCTTCTGCTTTACTCAGGGTCCTAAACGTCTCTCTTCTGTCCTATTACAGTGACCACGTATACAAGGCCACCTGCAGGTGTGCTTGACCTCACTCTACAGGTCACAGTGCAGACAGTTTACTCTGCAGAATGTGAAGTCTGACCGTGTCGATTTCTGCTAAGACCTTTCCCTACTCCAACCCCCATTCCACTGCACACAAAATCAAGTCCTGACTCCACACCACAGCCCACAAGCCTTGCAGGACTGTGCTTCTGCTCATCTTTGGGCTCCATCTCTTCCTTGATACATCTGGCATAGTTAAGGATTTGAAACTATAATCTCAGAATAATTCTTGTTCCCCCTTTCCTGGTATTTCCTCTGCCTCAGTTGACCTTCTCCATCTTGCCTCTGAAATCACCTGCTTTTGGATGTTCTCTCTGCTGTTTGAGTATAACTAGGCTTCTCTTCCTCTCTCACATTTATACTGGCATGCTTCCTCTCACACTTAAACATTGGGTGTCATTTTTAATGTTGTCCATTCCCCCAAATCTCCTTCAACCTTCTTTAGGACAGTAACTTCCTGGGTTCTATTCCACAAGCAGACTGAGCAGGCAGGCTCAGCGTTTTTGCTCATAATAAGAAGATGAACGAGTTATTCATCTCAGGCTTATAAAACCTGTGGAGCAGAGGACTGGTCAATTCAGATACTGCAAGACAGTTTACAGCTAATAGGAAAATCAAGAAAAATGGTAATACAAAAATAAAAAGTAAGTTGGTATAATCAAAACTGAATTACTACAGGCAATATCAGAATTTAATGTGTTTGGTTAAAGGCTTTTGTAAGACCAGAGTTCCTGCCGTATTATCTTTAAAGCAAGCCATACAGATCAAGTCAGAACAAAGTGAGAATTTCCAAATATAAAAAAATGATGTCATTTTTTAGGTCTTCAAAAAAGGAGTCAGCAGACCGATACATTGCTTTTGACATTTTATTCACACCAGGCAAAGTAGTTCTCTGTGCTACCTCTCTCCAGTCAAAACAGAGACACGGTATAAAAATACATTTATTTTGGGAAAAAATAGAGTAGAGAAGCTATTCATTTTCTGATTGACTCCCAAAGATATCTGACCTGGCTTCTGACTACAAACTTGCCTGCCCTACCTCATATCATCTCACTCCAACACCCACACCTTGAACTCGGCTATGGCATTCTGGTCTGAGAGGACCCCTGCTCTTCTCTTGCTCTCTAAGGTACCACCACAGATCTTTCTTGGCTCCTACTGTCTGATACTCAACTTACCCTACAGTTCAGTGCATAAATGTCCCTAGACTACCACCCCTGGGTCTTGGATGCAGGCTGATTTCTGTTTGAAACACTCCCCTTCCCTTTCAAGGGGTATTGCTGAACTGCATTTGAAAAAGCAACAGCACATCTTGAAATAATTTGACATTTGAAAGTTCAAAGGTAAAATCACGTAGAGTCAAGGGAATCTTGGGCACTTGTTTTTGTCTATTTGGCTGGTGAGAATGATATTATATTGAGATACCCAGGGGACATGAAGCAATGGCCTTTTCAAAACTTGAGGCCTGCTTAGATCTAAGTTCAGTCTTACCTTTGCAGTTGAATAAAAGCTTCCTGCTCCAATGTTGTCCTCAGTTGAACCCAAACTTCTTACTCCACATCATGATTTCCCACCTAGGTCCCGCATCTGTGGTCTAGTCCTCCATCCTGAGGCCCTGCTCTACACTATAATCCATTTGTAAATGGATTACACCAGCAACTTCAAACTTGCTTTCATTGCCCCTATTTCTCATCTTCTTGGTCTATTCTGCATATACTCTATAATAGTCCACATCACTTCCTACTTAAAATCATTTATGGGCTTCCCATCCATTAGAATGAATCTAGTCCTCTGCCTTCTCAGTGGGCCCAGCATGGTCTGACTCATGCACCGCCTGGTTCATACCCTACAGCAGTAACTAGCCACTGATCTCCCATTAAAAATCCTGCTCTGTCACATATGATCTTCCCCTCACTGAGGCTTTGCACTTCCTGTCTACCTCTCCTTACGGCGATAATTTGTTTCATCTTTAGTTCTCGGCTTGGTATCCCCTTTGCTTGGTACTGTGAGATCCTGGCCAGTAAAAAACTTTGTCCCGTTTCGGATCCATATACTTCCTTCATAGGAATATGTGTACTCACAACAAGAACTAACGATCACAATTTGTTGTTTTTAAATTAACATGCTAGTCCTTTTATCTGTCTCTTATACTATAATAGGGGAGTCTAACCTATTCTAGTTGGCATTCCCAAGATTTACCACATTAAGCAGCTGCTAATGAGCCACTCAGTGTGGCTTATTGAGTGAGTAATCTTTTATTGTATGTCCTATGATAAGTAGGAATTTAAATTTAAAGGAATTTTTTATAATTGTGTGGGGTTTTATTAATTGGATATATGATCTGCACTAAGGTTCTATGAGGTCACAGTTCAAGTTGAAGTCCCATCTTGGTCACTTTATTCTTTATTCAGGGGATGCTGCAAGTGATAAGGCCCTTGTCATCCATCATTTTATTCAGTTCTATCAAAATAATAATACCCTTATCCGGAAGAGAATGACTGCAATAGAGCCCCTGTATTGCATTCACGACCTCTTTAAAACTCCAAACCTGGAGTAGAATGGAAAATAAAGTCAAGACTTCTCGGTTATCAGGGCAGTGAGAGCTTTAGAACGAGAGGTGGGCTTGTGCCTTATGTTTTCTGAGCATGCTCACAGGTGACCGCAGGACTCGGTCTCTAGCGTGACTTCTCAGGCCTTCCACTTTTAAGAGTCTCAGTTTCATTTCCTTCTACATCTGCTTTCCGTCTCACTCCCCAAATGGCTTCCTCCAGACTCTGCCATTTCCGGAACTTTTCTTAGTCCTTATTCTTTCCTTCTTTGCTCTTTTCTTCACCTCACAAGGAATCAGCATGGCTTCCTGCCTCTGCTCGTGGGCCAATTCCACAAACTTCTCTTGTACTCCTGCGCTGTTCTTACTTTTTTGCTTGACTTTTCTTTAAACTTGCTGGGATTATCGATAGAATAAATCATCATGATCAGCAGGGGTAACAAAGTCACCACAACCTTTGGTCAAGCATTAGCTGAGCCAGACATATTAATTAGAACAGTAGTGTCCTCTTAGCAGGTAGGTTTAAAGACTGACTTTCCTGCTCTGTGGATTTTGAACTAGAAAACTGGTCTGGAAAACGAATTGGATGGATAGTGTGCAAGAAAGGAATTCGTGTTTTCATTCATCATTCACTTTATGACCCTTCTCATCTCAGGCCTCGGGGTCTAAGAGTTTGTCCAAAGAGCTCAGAAGGCTGTCCTCAGCTCTAGACTTAAACTCATCACTGTAGAACTCATTCAGACCTTGCATCTCTTCACACACTTGCATCAAAGCTTTTCACCCACCAGCAGCAGACTGGTGGGTGTCTGTGGCCATTTCTTTTCCTGTTGTTTCGATGAAATACTGTGAAACAAAATCAAGGGGAAAGGGATTCATTACATCTCACAGCTCCTGCCTTAGGTTCACCACCACAGCAATGCTTGAAGCAGCTGGCCACATTGCATCTGCAATCAGAGGAGAGCAATTAGTGTGTGCATGTGGTCATTCTAAGGCAGCACTCAGGTCTCCATCATTCACGACTACTTTTATTTACACTTGACACTGAGTAAGAAGTCTTGTCTATGAACACCCTCAGCTGGGTGAACGTGCCCTTACAAAACACCTGGCCAGAACGCCACAGGTTAGAGATGTGCTCATTCTCCTGACTCACTTTTCCTGTCCTTATTGTGGCTTCTGTTAATTCCATCAACACCCACAAGGCAAATTGCTCCCCAGAAGCTCTCTGTGAGAGTTATAGAAGACCTGGGCAAAGTAGCTGTTGTTATTTTTCTTGGTAATGTAGATCATGACACAGGTAAGCAGAAATGCCTAGATAATAATTCCCCCAGGAGGTATGCAGGAACACTGATTACTATTGGATCTTCATGCTCACAGTCCTATCCAGTTTGTCTATATAACCTTCAAATCTTCATCCAATGGCTTTTTTCTCCAAATCTTCCTTCCTGAGTATCTACATCTTCAAAATATCCTAAGTTTTCTCCCTGCCCTTCTGATTTCACAATGGTTTCATCTTTATCTTCAATGGTTGTCACCCAGGGAAGAGCCTCCATCATATGACATCCTCAAACCCAGTGAGATAAAAGTGTGATCATACTCTTCCTTCATCTCAAAATCATCAAACTTGGCCTCAGAGACACCCTCAGACAACATCAGGGCAACACAGGAAGCCTTTATAGCACCTCAAAGTAGCTGTACCCAAGGCTAAAAACACACCCAGGGTCCTGAAGTCACTTCCTCTATTTAGCTTGTTTCTGTGGCCACTAGCTTCAAGTGGCCAAGGTTTTAGTGACCGTGATGCCTCTAAGACACAACCCAAGAGTCACAGTAACCTACTCTTGCCATGGTTCCCATTTTTAAAACAGTACACAGCTCACCTGTGCCTGCACAGCATGGAAGAGGGACACAGATTCCAGGTCAATGAAAGACCTTTCTGTCCCCTTCCCATCTTAGGGAGGTGGGTCTGCTGGAAAAATTACATAACCCTGTCTCCTGGACCAGAAGTGCTCTAGCTGATGCTGGATGCTGAGTTTCTCCAAAGCATTCATCAGTTGAAGCTATGCTATTCTGTACTTCTGTAACTCAAGGTAGCTATGCTCTAAGGGACCGTGAAGTTAGAGGCATGGGTAGAAATGCCTTGCAAGTCATTTTAGCAAGGGACCATAGAGTTATGGAAGAAGGGCTGACAGTTCCAGGGCGCTTCTGCCCATCCTCTCTTATCCCAGAACTTTTAGGCTGCTCATCACTGGGGCCACTTTTTAATCAGTCATCTCAGACCTACTTTCCCTATGAGTTCTCAATACTGTACCAGAAGTAGGTTCATGTCCAGTGTGCCTGAGAAAGCACCATTTAAAAATATTTTTAAAAGGGGATAAACATTTTCCCTGTATGTATGTATTTGCCAAGTGTGTACAGTATGCTTGGAGGCCAGAACCAGAGTTATTAGAATTGCAGCTGATGCAAGCTACCATGTGGGTACTAGAAACTGAAACTAGGTCCTCCTTGAGAGCAGCAACTGCTCTTAAGAGCTGAGCCATCTCTCTAGCCCTACAAAACAGGGCTTTTTCATTAAAGACCATCTATTCTTCATTAAAAATAAAACACTATTTTTGATGGAAAATAGACAGTCTTAAAATTGTCCATGATGTTCAACATCCTAGTCCTAACTGTTGGATAGTAATGTGTATATTTTTGACTCGTAATGATTCCAAAATTTGTGGAGCACAATCTCATTCCACATATCTCTTCTAGGAAAGACTTACAGTAAGGCAATGTCAAAAAGCCATTGTGCAAGAGGACAGGAGCCATAATAGCCCATATCTTTTCCCTGTAATAGGTAGAGTCTATTTCCTGCTGTATCTAACTGGTCCAAGGGCTTGTTCTGATCAATAAAATACAGTAATGTATTTTAATTGAATGATGCTATCCCAGTTCTGAGTCCTAAAGACCTTAGAGCACTTGTTCTTATTTCTTAGAAGCTTTCAGGGGCCATGTGGATAAGCATGGCTGGAAAGGCCAAGCAAGTAGAAAGAGGCCCCAAGTCCTCCACATATTCCAGCTGAGGCCTAACAACCAGCAGGCTGGCCATCTCCAGCTGCCTGAAGAGTAATGACAGAACTGTGGTACTTACGTGCCAACGCTCCTATGATAGGTACTGTAGCGCCATGGACTGAGTTAAATAAAGTTCATTCCAGGGGGGGGGGGGGGCTGGAAGTCCAAAACAAAAGTGTTAATCAAGTTGATTTTCTTTGTTTTCATTTTATTCTTTTCAAGACAAGATCTCATTATGTAATTTTGGTTGGCCTGAAATTTGATATGTAGATCAAGCTGGCCTTGAACTCATAGAGACCTGCCTCTAAGTGCTAGAATTAAAGACCTATGCTACCACACCCATCTAGTTTGTTTTTTCTGCAGCCTCAGAGAGAAAGGTTTGTTTCAGGCCTCTTCCCTTGGCTTACAGACTGTGCCTCCCAGTTCACAGGGTGTCTTACCTGTGTCTCCACATTATCGTCCTCTGTTCAAATCTGTGTCCTCCTTTCGAATTCTTGTAAGGACACCAGCCCATCTGGGAATAAATGCCAGCCTAAAGGCTTTATCTTAACTTGGTTGCTCCTGAAACCAACTTATCCCCAAATACATATCAATCTGAGGCCCTAGGGTTTAGAACTTAAACCTAATTGTTGTGATTGTAGGTGGGGCATAATCTAGCCTCTAACACCAGTAAAGACCAGCAAAGATAAGGGAACTGATTAACCTAACCCCAACTTCTGACCTATGAAATCAAGAGTCAGATAACCAGTTGTTGTTCTGAGTTACTAAAGCACTCCATTGCACAACCCAAAAGCTGTAATTAATTGAACTTTGGCATGCTTGCTGCTTGGTTTTCAGAGGGTACACTTGTAGATACCACTGATTTCCAAGATTTGCTCCTGCCATACAGAAACCTGCTGAGATCAACATCCCCTGAAAGCACACTTCATCCCTCTGGCACTACAAGATAGGCTATCTGTGACTAACCACAACTGTTTTATTACATCTTTCAGGTTTTCATTATGAAGTCGGAAGTAGTGTTCCCATGATCACTTCAAACAGGCCTTGTTTTTCAATAAATATGGATGCCTAAAGCATGTGTTTCAAAATTTCTTCTTGTCCAAGTTTAACATGACCTACTTTATAATAAAGCCAGATCAAGGTTACCTCCTAGCATCCTCATGTCAATAGAAAACATGGTTTATTTGTTTTTATATCAAATGCTGCATTTCCAAATTCCAATATTTTTGCCAGAGTACACTTAGTCCTGTGAAGTTAAATTTCATGCATGTCAGAGGTATTTCCTTAACTGGGTAAATATTGAAAGGGCGATCCTACTTTTTGACAGAAAGTGCTAAATGTGTTTGGTTGTCAGGTTTGACTAATATTTCAAAGGGTGTCGAGATGTTTCTAGCAGCGTCTCAAAGCCTCAGTGAGTCTCCAGCCGACAGTTGCTTTGCTGAGCAGTCTCTTCTCCTGGAAAGAAGTTTTTCTAGTTAAGTCACCTTTACTTACAGTTCCACATTATCTGGTTTCAGTGTGTGTGTGTGTGTGTGTGTGTGTGTGTGTGTGTGTGTGTGTGTGTGTATGTGTGTGTATGTGTGTGTGTGTGTGTGTGTGTGTGTATGTGTGTGTGTGTGTGTGTGTGTGTGTGTGTGTCTGGGTGTATGTTCTATGTGTGTGTCTGTGTGTCTGTATGGTATGTGTGTATCTGTGGGTGTCTGTAGGTGCACATGTATATTGTTATACTTAGGACCAAAAAAAAAAAAAATGCTTTCAAACTTCTAACTGGTTAAGTAACCTTACTGCTCTCATACTAGGAAATTAATTTGTGATTCTAATTCTAACTGAATTAATCTCCTCCAAAAGTCTACCATGTATGTCATTGCCCAACTTCATAGAGAATTTAGTCAATATTAGTGAAAACTACTAGAAGAATTAAGTTTTTTTTTGTATTTTTACTTCTAAAAGAGTATTATTAATATGCTAAAATATAATTTATATGTCAGTGTTTTACATAATTTACATTTATCTCTTGGGGAAAAAAGTTGCAAAAATTGAGGTTCATCAGGATGCTCCAACAAAATTCTTGGATATTTCTTACTCTCAAATATGTCTTGATCGTTGGACATGTAAATCAGTGGTAGAATACTTGCCTGGCATGTACTAAGCCTTTATTCCATGCCCAGAAGAGGAAAAATAAAAATTTTACCATGTCTATCTCACTGCCACCACCATCATCCTTTGTAACTGTGCTGAGAGCCTGCTGCTGTGTGCTTCAAAATGTTGACTGTTTCCCCTGTGGTTGTTGGAGGAGATGGATAGCTTTTGCCTTATTTGATCTTCACACTGCCTTCCTTGTGTTGGCTTTAACCGAGCTTCTGCCATTTTCTACCTTCCAGGAAGTCTTCAGCGTTTACATGACTCTAATTTAGTTCACAAGTATACAAAGTTTATCTGGTATGGAGACACAGATTAAGCCCTAGATAATTTCATCTATGTTTGCGAATTGGCCATCCCAGCTAACAACCACAACCTTAAGCTTAGGTTTTTTAGATTTTCCTGGTGCTTTAGTTCTGACTCTGAGTCCCTAGCTGGAGGAAGCTTGGTTTGCACATACTCGTCACTTCTCTGGCCAGGGCCTTTTTCTTTCTTTCATCTTAGCAGTGGAACAATATCTTTTCCCTTTTCTGTCTTGTTTTAAATTCTACTTTTATCTTTGCAGGTTGGGCAGCATGAGAATTCTCTAATTTTGCTCTGCATTCCTCCTGACCCTGGCAAAGCTGCAGCTCCTGCAGGGTCTCTTTCATAATCTAATTTCTTTGATTTTCCCAGAATCAACAAGAAAGTGATTCTTGTTACAGTTCTTCTTGAATAGAGAGTCAATGTGCCAAGAGATATTAGACAACTTCCTCCCCAAACTTTCAAAGCTGAGCAGTCCTTAATGCTAATTCCTGCAAAGATCATCCTGGAGTCCGGCTTCCCAAGACTTCCCCAGCCTTCTCTCTTTAAGAAACTATCTTCCCACTCAACAGAATTTTCTGCAAGACCAGATGTAATCTTTCCTTGAAAATGAATAAAAGATGCATCCAATAAAAGCAGCCAGAATTTTTCCTTTACATTCTCCACTTCTATACTTGGTGGGAAAAGAAAAAAAAAAAAAAAAAAGCCTGATTTGGCTATTAATGTGACTTCAGCAACCAGGACATTGAACATTAACAATCCAAATATATTATCTTGAGAGTTTTAATAATAAATGTAACTTATGCCAACTAAAGTTGTCAGTTATTGAAATGGTCAAATAATATTAAGGTAAGTTTAGCATAAAGCCAGTCTTTGAGTCATCAAATAACATCTACAGCTACCTGTATAGCAGATTGCTATGCACAGATCATAATCTAGTCCAAGTCCATGGTTTTAGAGTTTGTTTGTTTTAATGTCGCATTTGAGTGATTAGCTAGCTGGAATGCATCCCAATAAAGACAAAATGGAAAGAATTGAACAACCCTGTGATCTGACTACAGCCAGGGTTGGAGGATAGTCCTCTCCAAAGGCCATGGCCATTCCCTCTACTCACACATACTCCTAAAAAGCAAAAATAACGAGAAAAGGCAATGCTGTGGGGTTCTTTCATCTTCATGGCATTTCATACATGAAGTACACCAGGGGCTGAGATGAGATGATGCAGAGTTTGTGAGATGGCATCTTATGAATGTGGAGATACAAAATTTAAACTCTTTCTACTGAGACTTGAAGAGGATTGGTAAGTATTAACATATATTGACTAGATTGAAGTACTTTGCGGATATGTTTTCACAGACATTCACGGACACGGTGCTGTGGCCTCTTGGGATAGACCATACATATCAGGTTCTCTTACTCCCTCACCAACTGAATACTCTGACAATTTGCTCAGCTTTTTGTACAATTGTTTCCTTGTTTGTGAAATAAGAATGGTTTTAAAGTGCACCTTACTTTCATGGGTGAAAAGAATTTACTGAAAAACATGTAAGAGTAAATTAAAGCAACATAACATATAAAAAGCAAAAAAAAAAAAAAAAGGATGCTCAGAATCTTAAAACTTCTATAAATCTCTGTTATAACATTCACCAACAGAACAAATGGTAATAATTATTAGATTGTCTTAGATGTCCCTAAGATAAATTGTGGAGTTCGGGAGAACATAATCTATTTTATAGATAACTGTGAAAGTCTAGCATAGAATGATGATTTAGATCAGGATGTGAACCTTTATTCTACTGTCTGCTAGAAATACAGGCAGGGCCACCTGGATGAACATTTTTATCTTCTAAAATGGGGAAGTAATAGCCGCTTCCCAAGAGTATAGATGAGATTAATCAAGTTGTATTGGTAGAGCATGTAACAGAAATGAAGAAGTTATTCTTGTAGGTATCAAAACTTGGAGTCCCACAATCAGGAATCCGTGTGCTAAGTATCCTTTTGAGTTTACCTACCCTGGTGTTATGTCAGTGGTCTCTCAAATCCTTCTGATATGCTAAAGCTTATTTGGTGTCTCTAACCCCTCATCTCAGTCACTCCACAAAACAGCTTTGTGAGATAGGTTTCATTGTCCTCAAGTTACAGAAGATTTACCCAAGACCACAAAATCAATGAATGGTAAGAGCTAGAATCTGAATCCAATCTCTTCTGGACTGAGTTCCCATGTCCTCCTGCTTTCATCTGCATGTTCTCAGGAAAGACCAGAGGAGGACTGGAAGACTACAGGTCCCCACACGGGTCAAAGTAAAACAGAAAGAGGTGGAAGGAGCCTAAAAGTGAGGATATAATTTCAAAGCAGAGAAGAGGGTAAAAAGTGAGTGGGAGTTCATCTTTTGCATGTGCCTTTCATTTACAGTTCTAAAGTCACAAAAATCACTCCACAGAGTAGGTAACAAGGTTCCCGTTGAGATTTATAAATTCAAATCAGGGGCAGGAAAACAAACTAAGCAGGAACACAACCAAACTTTTTACATTTCATGGCTTTATTTTCTAATAATCTCTTTTCACATACACACAAATATGAGCATTGAAACCCCATTTAGAGGCTAGTGGGAATATTATTAAATTATGAGGAAAACATTGTTGATAGGTATGTGTAGATAATTACTAGGATTTTTTTCTCTCATCCACTGTCAATAACTTACTCCTGTGGTGTAAGCTGACATTTACTTTCTTACTTTTTTTAAACTCCTGGGTTTCGGCTGAAGTTCAGTTTCCAGGAAGTCTCTCCGCCTTGGGGTCACTGTGTACCACAGCTTCAAATTCCTCTCACATCCCTTGCCCATACACACAGTCATACAACTCACTGTCTGTTCAACCTGGTTTGGGAGACAGTGCCCATGTGACAAAATTATATCCCTTGGAAAGGAACTGGAAAGAGAGAGAACAGATACTGCCCTCTCATGGATGGGATTTGATGTGGGAAGCCATGGAAGCTGCTACCACAATCGCATGCTTTGCCTGCAGAGGGGATTTCTCCACTTTGGTCATTGGAGTCTGTCATGCTCCTTTAGAAAGAGTGTTGATATATATTTTTTGAGTGAAAAATATAAAATGCAGCCCTTTCACATGGCAAGGCAGCCTGGCTGACTTCACCCAGAGGCATGAAGTCAGGGTATTACAATAAAGACTTCGTGATGGAGGTGGAGAGGGGAGTTACAGGTCAAAAATAAATGTCTTGACAAGCCCAAAAGGAATGGAGTTATGAATAGAACTATACTAAGACTGACTTTGAGATAACAGAGATAATATGGTGGGTTACACTTTTCCTCCCAGAGATTCAGTTATGTACCTGAGTATTTACCAGCACATCCAATAGCATCCTCCCTGTTAAAACTATCTTGTGACATGGAAGATCACCGAATCATCACTGAGACAGTTTTGTGAGTTTCTTTGTCAGCTACACGCTGCAAGGCCTTTGGTGGGCTGAGACCACAAGTGAGTGTGAGGTACAGAAAGAGCTCACCATGCAATTTAACAGATTCCGAAAAAGGAACAGAAATCCTAAGAGAAGACATTCATGACAGTAAAAATTATGGTTGGTGAAACCTAGCTGAATTGGCTGGGGAATTCATGTGTCTGAGAAGATTTGCCTAATATATTGGGGTTAAATTCAGTCATGAAAGGACCTATTTGAAATCGTGTTGTTCTTGC
Source organism: Onychomys torridus (assembly GCF_903995425.1). Taxonomy (NCBI): domain Eukaryota; kingdom Metazoa; phylum Chordata; class Mammalia; order Rodentia; family Cricetidae; genus Onychomys; species Onychomys torridus. The sequence continues at coordinate 80,101,957 of NC_050452.1, read as the reverse complement.
AGCTGGCTAGGGTATACTACCCCAAATTAACCAGGCATGGATGCTATTTTTAATCTTTCAACATTTGATTAAGTCAAGGGCTCACATCCTATAAGCCTGGCACTGTAGAGTTGCAGTATACACAGCAAATGTTGGAATGCTTATGATATTCTGATTAATGAGGTGAATTTTCTACTTACGCAAGATGTTTTCCATACTCGTGGTTTAACTGAGAGTCGTGGCACCATATATTCGACTCCTTTTTCTGCTGTGGAAGCCAGTGTGCTGAATATATACTAATATATATATATGCTTAGCTCTAGCTGTCCTAGAACTCACTCTGTAGACCAGGCTGGCCTTGAAATCAGATTTCCACCTACCTCTCCCCCTTGAGTGCTGGGATTCAAGTCATGTGCCACCACCACCCACCTACTCCTTAAGTAATGGTAAGCAGAAAGTGGAGCAAGATCCTAGATATCTTTACAAATTAGATCCTGGATTTAAGCACTGTGATTCTAAGACCTAGGAGACAGAATATATAATAAAATATAGAGCTATCTCAAAATGGACTCTTACCTTCAAATACATCTGCTTGATTATTTTAGACATGTTGATATTTTCAGATTATCATCATAACTATTAAATCTACATCTTACTTGATTTACTTTGATGGCACGTTGTTCAAAATAGCTAGGAGATGGTAGTAACTCAGGACTCTATTGATGGAAGAGAGGATAAACAATGTTTTCAAGGCTCCTAGATCCATTAATCTGATTCTGTCTCACTCAACCTCATTATAATCCAGTACTCTAGGGCTTTATATATACAACTCGGACTTTGGGCATTCTTAGAATTAACTTTAGGAAGCTGGTCTTTAAAAGGTGGTGGGAAATTCAAAATGCTAGGTAAGAGGTCTAAACTAAGTTAAGATTCAAGAGTTAGCCTGGCCATATCAACTGAGCAGTGACAGAGAAATGGTGGAGTCATTTCTCCATGGCTTAAGAGGCCAGAACACCACATATGGCACAAGGTTTTCAGCTAATGGCACAAAGAAAGTCAATGCTGGACCAGGGATGGAGGTGAAACAGGGTCACAAGCACGTATACTCCCAACTTTTATATCCGTTCTCAGTGTAGATTCTTAAAATAGAAGGCTCCCATGGAATAATGGCTATTTTAAGATTCTACAGTCAATAGTTCCAAAACATTTCATGGTTTTTATCACAGCCTGCGTTCCTGCCATCCATCTTTGTCATGACCCTATGTCCTCAGGTGCCTAAGAATTTTATTTATGCTACTGTCAGGTTAGATACAGTGCTCTCCTTTGTAACCTTGTCTGTACAAGGTTCATGTCCTGGAACATGTCCTCTGAATGGTCCAGGAAATAGCAGCCACTAGAGATTCTCTCCTTGCCTCTCAGATTTTGCTTCTAATTGTTTCTGTTTTTTACTACAGAGGACTGCCCTGAAACTCCTAGAGCAAATGTGAACGCAAGGCCAGGGCTTGGAAGGCCTGGGAGTTCATAGTTTGCCCTATGAACCCTAGCCCAGCCCCAAATCAACCCTTAGATCTTGTTTAGTGTAAGAGTATAGACATCCAGCTCTCTCTTCTGACTTAGGCCAACCTTAGTAGATGCCAAACTCTAGGTTCCCACACAACACACAGCTAAAGCAGCCCCTGTGCCAGTTGAGGCCCAGGTCCTTATTCTGTGCTTCCTGATTGTGTTTATTCCCCACGATGGTTCCCCTACCTCTTCACTAGTTTCTCCTGAGAACACTTCCTCAGTAAAGTATGTCCATATAAATCCTCATGCCAGAGTCTATGACTATGGGTTTCCAAGACAAACTAAAATGCTGGTTCCGCTGTGACACTTCCCCCAGCCCTAGTCAGAATTAATTCCTAATGTGTCTAAGCAACAACAGTATTTTATTTGTATCTTTACTACAGTACCAGTTAAATAAATAGGTACTCATGTTTGTGATTTGGTCCCCGTTATGAGTTTAATTATGCCTTGCCAAAATCCACTTGAATGCTCTAACTTCCAATGTGTCTGTATTTGGTGATAGCATCTGTAAAAAAGCAACTTAGATTTATTGGGGTTTAAAAACAAAAGTTTCCTAAGCCAATAAGACTAGTGAGTGACCTTACACCTCAAGGAAGAGATTGCAGGGCTCCCTCTTTCCCAGCATGCACAAAGCAAAGGTCTTTTAAGGACACAATAAGAGGGCAGTCATCTGCAAGCCAGGAGGTCTCTGAAGCTGAGTCTGCAGGCAGTGTGATCTGGGATTTCCAGTCTCCAGACCCCTGAGGAAATCGTTTCTTCCTTTAAGGCCAGACCATGCTTTTCCAGCAGCCCTGACCGTCAAGCACAGCTCCCAGGCGAGACATGAACTCTTCTGAGTAGAGTAGGAGTCATTTCATGTTCCTTTTGTTTTGATTGGTACATATTAATTATATCAAGTAATGTGTTAAAGCTAAAACTTTTGTTGGTGATGCTCCATGTTGTCTAGAGTAAACATACACAATTTTGGAAAACAGCAGGGGAGGGGGTTACTTTTTGAAGTTTCTAATTCTTATGTACATCTTCCCAGCCCCACATATCCTAACAGTTAACAGTACTCATCAAGCAACTAGGGTTATAGACAGGGAGATAACAATGAAAACAGACATTCTGCGCATCCAGTTGTCAAGCCCCACTTACAGTTGAGCTAACGGGAGGAGCGTGCTCCTAGGCAGATTCCTACAGGCATGGGCACAGTGCCTGAGAATGCTTTGCATGTTAGAATCAATCAGAAAGAAACTGTTCATAACACAATGAACTGCAGAGAAATTGGCTTCTGAAACTTAGTCTCTGAGGCAGGCACATCTAAGCAATAGATTATGATAAAAATATAATCAGGTACAGTCCTCACAAAGGTGATGTAATAGTTTGATCCAGTTCTTACATACTCTCACCAGAACCATATCTTTACACCAAAATGCATGAATTTGATCACTTGCACCCTGATTACCTTAATTGGCTTTGTGAGAAGCTTACAAATTAATTTGCTAAAAAGGACTGAGTGTATTATGCTTGATTCCATTGTGTAATTATTTTTAAATGAACTAAAATGAAATCACTTAGGAAATTCTTACTTTCCGAATTTCTTGGATATTTCAAGAAAATGTCCAAACACCGCCTCTTTGAGACTTGCTTTTAGTTAAGCTTCCCGGTAGACCTTCATTTGTTTCTGTTCATGCTAAATACAATTTAAGAACAATCTAAAAACTGTGCTTGATAAATGCATAGCAGAACTTCACGTCAGTGTTTTTGTCTCACTTCTGTGTATTAATACTGCACATACACTAGCATAGGAAAATGGTCGGACACACATTATCCTTAATTTACTGATAACCTAAAAACATATTCAGACCTCACCAAAGTGAGCTGTAACAAGAAGAGAGTTCTCCAGCTTGGCCCATTCCTATGGGTATGAGCTTAAGTGCCTGAGGGATGGTTTGCACACAAGAAATCAAGAGGAAAGAATATTTCTCTCCTACCTGGAAAAACTATTGAGTGCCCCAGTCTCCTGAGAATTCCTCCCATCCCACATCCCTTCCAGCATTTGGCAGGTTGGCTTCGCCCTGGGTGTCGCATGTGAGCAACAAGAAGCTGCTCACATCACCACTTAGATCGCTCTTGCCTCATCTATCCGTCTGGGTGGTCTTCAGAGAAAACCCTTAAAGGAACACAGATTCAAAGCAGAGCTACGATGCCACCCACATCATTTCCACAGTTAGAACCCAGCCAGCTAAAGCACATTGGCTATCCTAAAATAATAAAAACAAATTAATGGAATTGCCCCAGGGGAAATCAACTTCCACTTACAGGCAGAGTGGCAGAAACAGCTGTTAAAACTCACTTAGTTGAAATCCCATAGTAGCTTCTTACAGATGTTTTTCAAAGACTTTGAGTCACTATTATGAAAAACTCAGTTAAATAACAGTCACTAGAATAAATTTGAGTGAAGGACAGGGAGATCACGTAAAATCTGCATAACAGGTAAAATTGTGGCTGGACCATTTGCAAAATTTATATTCCAGTGGACTTTGATAGACAGGCCCAGGCCCATTTTAGTTTTCAATTTTAAGAGGGGGAAATCATCAAAACCCTAGGAAACCTTTCCTCTGAAAACTCAAAACCCCCAAAGCCTTTCCATTTAGAATGTAAGACCCCAAGAGCTTCACTGAGTGTGCTTTTTAAATAGATTCCTAGGTGACATTTAAGTGTTTTTACAACTGGCTACAATTCTTATAATAAAACTCCTACATAACAATGGCAGGAATAACTTAAAACCTATGTTATTGGTCATAGAGAGGGCTCAGTGGGTGACGTTGCTTGCTACCAAGCCTCATGATCTAAGTTCAATCCCTACGTGTTGGGAGGAGATAACTGACTCCTGAAAATTGTCCTCTGACCTCTATATGCACTCCGTGACACAGACACACAAATAAAAGTATAATTGCAAAAGTGAGTTTTTAAAACTACATGACCTTAAATTTTAAAATAAAATCAACTGTCTGTATTCTTCCCCAAGGATCTTCCCATTTTGTTAAAGGGTTGTACAATTATATAAACGTTTCTAGAAGAATCCCTATAATGTTAGTAACACAGAAGTGCTTCTGACAAGAAAAGAAATGAGCTTAGAGACTGCTTCACATTCTTCATCTTAAAAAAAAAGAAGAAGAAAGAAAGACAAGAAAAGGTTAACTTTCCTTGGATGATGTCTGTGGCTTCCTTTGGCTTTTGAGTTCTAAAACCTAAAAGACTAAGAGCTACTCACACTGATAAACAGAGAGTTACTGCTTTTGAAGGGATGCTGAGAGTGAAAGACCACAGGCCTGGTTGAGAGAGGGCCTCTTCACCAGCAGAACTCAGTTCTTCTACCTGCAGGTAAATGAAACATAGTTATAAAGCTGCAGTGGGACCCAAAGAACTACAGAATCTGAAACTCTAACCAACAAGAATCAACGTTGAAGGATGCAAGAGGCCAGTCTTCAAGACACTGTGTTGGGACCAACTGGTTCAACCCATTTTCCCTCTGCCCTTCAGGCTTAAGACTCAATGCCTAGGGGAGAATTCTGTTACTCAGGTGATAGACTGACAATCAATTCTCATTCTGCCCCCATTTCAGTATCCCTTCAACCAATGTGAGGCATAAAAATCTAAAACTTATATTCCTACAAATTCTAAAAATTATTTCCTATAAATTATAACAATTATAACTCAATAATCTTTAAAATCACCATTCCAGAACATATCTAATCTTTCACTAATCCTAGGCATTTGTGTGAGCTGATCTCACACAAAGGATGGCATGAGGTGAGGCATGTGTGTGCTGTTTCTGCAGGATTCCATGTACAACAAGGATGTCAGAGTGTTTGCTTTCTCTGCAACAGGTTTAGCTGAGGTCTCTAATACCAGCCATTAGCTTAATAGGAATGAGAACCATGCATGGCAAGGATCACTCATGCTCTATTCACCTTGCAAAGCTCTGGACCAATGATTCTGGCTATGGCTTCTGATCTCCCAGTAATAGACTAGACAGCACATTCCTGGAGCCAATGGCTACAATAGTAATCAGGAGTTAACACTGTATTTCCCAACTCCTCCTCTTTCTGACCCCCTCCACAGACTACTCTTGTTCTGAAAATAATTCCTGGAGCTCCAGGTGTCTATTTATAAAACCTATTCTGCTTATGTATGAAGTTGTAGTTCCATTTCAGTCAACATAGCCTTGTGGTTTATGTACCCACTTCTTGACTAGTGGGAGAGAATACATGGGGAGCCTTACCAAAACTGCATACCTAGAGACAAGTCTTCTATGAGAAAATGAGGTGCAGAAGGGAATTGTATTGTGTATAAAACAATCTAATCAGGACCCATCCTGTCAAGGAACACAAATATAAAGAAATCGAAGCCATTTCGAAAAGGACTTACACAGGCTTCAGTTTTCTGAATTCCTGAACTGTTCTGAAAGTTTCACTTCTCCCTGGGAGGAGTTTAAAGTACCCCCTCCTCCCTCCCCTGGAAGGAGCTTAACTACTCCATAGGAGGAGTCAGGAATTTCTGAGAGTAACATCTGATCCAGGAATTTCATCTCAAGTAAATATGAAGACTTTCTACACTCCATCTGTGTGCATGTGTGCATGTGTGTTGTGGATATCACTCTGTATAAATAAAATGCTGATTGGCCAATAGCCAGGCAGGAAGTATAGGTGGGACAAGCAGAGAGGAAAACTCTGGGAACAGGAAGGCTGAGGCAGAGAGACGCTGCCAGCTGCCTCCATGACTAACAACATATAAGATGTCATGTAGCAAGGTATAGATTTATAAAAATGTGTTAATTTAAGATATGAGAACTAGATAACAAGAAGCCTGCCACAGCCATACAGTTTATAAGTAATATAAGTCTCTATGTGTTTACTTGGTTGGGTCTGAGAGACTATGGGACTGGCGGGTGAAAGAGATTTGTCCTGACCCATATCCCAGGCAGGACTGGAGAAAAACTCAAGCTACAAATGGCACCCAACAGATTAAAACTCGAGCTACACATATGTATTAAGTATTTGAGTACAATGAGAAGTTTCATTTTGAACCTTTACAAAATGGTGTAAATTTCCTATCTACAAGAAAACACTGCAAAGAAATGCAAATACCCAAGACACTGTAGGCTTGTAATCATTAGCTGGAGAGTCCAGACCTCTGCAGTTCTGAGCCTTACCCAGAGGACCACAGACACAGCCGCCTTCCCAAGGCCCGTTCATCGCAGTCTGTGCATCTTGACCTCCTCAGATAGAGCCGAATCTAATTCCTGAACACATTCCAAATGCTAAGGTTCATTATCCCTGGACTCCTCCAGCACCTGCTTGCTTTTATGACATCTCAGCATTCTTCCCTCGGCTTAGTTTGCCTCTGGTGGTCATGGTCACTAGCATATCTATTGGTCCCTTTGGGTGCTAACTTTGGGCTGACAGTTGCTCTTGCTTGCCCAAGTGCTAGACGGCTATAATTTCCTTCTGCACTTGAGCTCGAGCTGTGGGTTTTGTTTCTCTCCTGACCTGTGACCTGCTGCTTTTCCCACTTAGTCGTTTCTCACACTGAGTTCATCTTGTACCCACACTGGAAATGCTACTGCGACAACACTGTCACAGTGATGCTTTAACCCAGGCTTGCACGTGTGTTTTATGTGCCACCTGACAGCACCGTCAGGAGCAGGGAAGGGAAGGGAAAACGCACCCTAATTGAGTATGCATGGTGTGTCAGGTATGTCTCTAAGACCCTCACCATGTGTTAGTCAGCTCATATCGTTAACTCAGCGGTGTGCTTTCCAGAGGCAGTCATCCTTCAGTATCTGCCAATACTTTGCAAGACTACACTAGAGTTTGGCTTCATTAACCACCTCTCTCCCAGACGAGCCCTCTGTCTTACTTATCCTGCCTTTCGACCCATCTCTTCTCCCCTGCCCTTGTTTTCAATCACTTCCATCCTAAGAACCTGCTTCAGTCCAACCTCCCAGCTTTCCTGTTCTTTCCTACATCTACCCTCTCTATGGGGAAGCTCTGACCAAATCCCAGCTAGTTCTAAGGGAAATAAAGGCAAATCCCTCAGATGCTAAAAACTGACCTCACAGAGAAAAACACTATGATAGCAAGCAGATTTCTAACATTATCTCCTGTTTTTGTAAAACATAGGCCCACCTTTTTTGAATCAGGGGCACACTGGAAGTGAATGGGATTCTCCCAACAGGATAAAAGTGAATGGATATAACTTATCACACATTATCTCAAAGATTTTCTGCTCTTCTTAGCTTTCCATGTACCCTTTCCCAGCCAGCTGGAAGAGGATTATTAAAAAGATAAGCTTCCAAGATAGGATGAAGTGTTCTGCGATATGGGATAACTGTGAAATGAGTGAACAGTAACATCAGCAGCTCCGAGGAAACCTCCCTGACCAGCTGAGTAGAGTCTGGGTCTCCATGCATGTAGACTTCACATGCACAAACCCACCCAACAGTTCACCGCATACTCTTCGATAGAAATTCAACATCTAATGTGTTACACTGCCCTCCCCATCTCTGAATTCTGAAGCATAAAAACTGTTAAAGAAATAAATCTATTTTTGCAACAGGATTCCTAGTATTAGGTGCTTTGTAAAAACAGGTTTGGCCCTGGCTTAGGAAAAAAAAAAAGTGTTAAGTTCCTAAAAGAGCTGTGAGAATTTGGATTCAAACACCTCCCAGGGGCTTAAGGTGTTAGTACAAGGTATTTCTATGCCCCTCCCCTTTTTCAGCCTGCCCTAGCACTTTAAGGTGAGAAATGGAAACCAGAAAGAGTTCATCTTTCAGGGAAGGACTGGACCCTTGCTTTTAATAAAAGACATTCTCCTCTCTGGAGCTCCTCCTAATGGGTAGATGGACTTTTCTTCCCTGGATCCAAAGAAGGGTAGCTGAACAAGAATCTGTGGTGCCGTTGAAGGAACAACAGGGAAGTCAATGTGCAGAAACAAAAGGGCAGGCAATGCAACCCTTGCAATTTGCAAAGATACAGTGGACTCATGAGGGAGCAACACTGATGTTTCACACCTTTGTTACACATCCACCCCAGAGCCCGGCTGACTCCTCAGCTCAGTGCTTCTCAAGAAAGAAACAAGGGACACCAGGGGAAACTAGTACAGTGGAGAAGCTCTTCAGAGACAGCCAGGGCACATCCTATACCAATCTACCAGAACCTAGCCCGCGAGAGGTAGTCCATGGTAGGATTCAGAGGAGGCAGCCCCGAGGTGTACACAGGGCCTGTAGCCATGCATTGCACCACAGCAACATGGAGAAGTGGAGAACTCAGTTGAATAATGGCTAGACATGTCACCAGCTCCATACGATAGGGTGAAAATATAACAAGTGTGGAAACGTTTAATATATATGTCTTAGTATGTATTCAGGCTGTAAATACCTAGTAAGCCTTAAAAACTGGGTGCAAGAAGGGACTTCAGAACAGACTTGGAAAGTGACAGCTAACAGGAATTATTGCAGCAATTTCCATACTTTTCTAGAAAATATGCTTTGACATACTTCCTTTGTTGTTGCTGTTTAAAGGAATTTCTCCCAGCACTTCTAGACAATCTACCCAGATCATCATCTAACCAACAGTTGCAGGATCCCCAACCATGACGCTTTTCAATGGCTGGCTCTCATGATTAACTTTCTCCTATGTGTCAGCAATCACATGTTGAGAAATGTGGTACAACAAAGTGTCCTTGGAGGAATAACACACCTGTTGTGTGTTCAGCTTGCCAGTTTCTATGCCATAGACACTAGCTACTACTAATTTCAGACTACCAATATGACACCAGAAAAAGTGGAATTGGGAAGACATTGGCACAATAGCTTCTCAGGGACCAAAGAAAGACATCTTTAAGAGCTCAGTGAACTGAAATGTGATTCAGAAATCCATTCATTATTAACCATTGTTTAACTTTAAAATGCTGCTAGGTTATATCTTTGTCACTTGTGTTATGTGTCCTCCCTCAAACAATTCCGAATGAGATGAATAGAACAACCATAGCATGCTCATGTAAGAATGAGAGTGTGCAGTCTACAGAGGATATATCATTGTGGATTTCTGGAGACCTCTTCAGCACTCTGCCTATTCCTGTTCTTATGTGGTCATCATTTATCATGGTCTGTTATTCCTTGTTCTCCCTTTCTGTTCTTGATCCAGCTGGGATCTCCTGCTCCCCTAAGCTTTCTTTCCCTTAAACCTTGCCCTACATTACTCCCACTGTTGTCCAGGTTGTTCATGTAGATCTCATCCATTTCTCTGTCATTGGGTGATCCCTATGTCTTTCCTAGGGTCCCGTTTTCTAGGTAGCTTCCCTAGAGTTATGTAGCTGTCTAACCATCTTTGTTTTACATCTAGTATCCTCCTATGAAAGAGTACATACCATGTTTGTCCTTCTGAGTCTGGGTTACCTCACTCAGGATGATTTTTTCTAGATCCATCCATTTGCCTGCAAACCTCATGATATTATTGTTTTTCTCTTCTGAGTAGTACTCCATTGTGTATATGTACCATATTTTCTTTATCCATTCTTCAGTTGAAGGGCATCCAGGTTGTTTCCAGGTTCTGGCCATTACAAACAATGCTGATATGAACATAGCTGAGCAAATGCCCTTGTGGTATGATTGAGCATTCCTTGGGTATATGCTGGGTCTTAGGGGAGATGGTTTCCCAATTTTCTAAGGAAGCGCCATATTGATTTCCAAAGTGGCTGTACAAACTTGCATTCCCACCAGCAGTGGAAGAGAGTTCCCCTTGCTCCACATCCTCTCCAGCATAAGCTGTCTTCTGTGCTTTTGATCTTAGACATTCTGACAGGTGAAAGGTGGTATCTCAGAGTCATTTTGATTTGCATTTCCCGGATAATTAAGGATGTTGAGCAATTCCTTAAATGTCTTTCAGCCATTTGAACTTCCTCTGTTTAGAATTCTCTGTTTAGTTCTATAGCCCATTTCTTAATTGGACTGTTGGCATTTTGATGTCTAATTTCTTGAGTTCTTTATATATTCTGGATATCAGCCCTCTGTCAGATGTGGGGTTGGTGAAGACCTTTTCCCATTCTGCAGGCTGTCGCTTTGTCTTGTTGACCGTGTCCTTTGCTCTACAAAAGCTTCTCAGTTTCAACAGGTCCCATTGATTGATTGTTTCTCTCAGTGTCTGTGCTACTGGTGTTATATTTAGAAAGTGATCTCCGGTGCCAATGCGTTCAAGACTACTTCCTACTTTCTCTTCTATCAGATTCAGAGTAGCTGGATTTATATTGAGGTCTTTGATCCACTTGGACTTAAGTTTTGTGCATAGTGATATGGATCTATTTGCAGCCTTCTACACATTGACATCCAGTTATGCCAGCACCATTTGTTGAAGATGCTTTCTTTTTTTCCATTGTACATTTTTGGCTTCTTTGTCAAAAATTATATGTTCATAGGTATGCGGGTTAATGTCAAGGTCTTCAATTCGATTCCATTGGTCCACATGTCAGTTTTTATGCCAGTACCAAGCTGTTTTTATTACGGTAGCTCTATAGTAGAACTTGAGGTCGGGGATCGTGATGCCTCCAGATGTTGTTTTATTGTACAGGATTCTTTTGGCTATCCTGGGTTTTTTGTTTTTCCATATGAAGTTGAGTATTATTCTTTCCAGATCTGTGAAGAATTGTGTTGGTAATTTGATGGGGATTGCATTGAATCTGTAGATTGCCTTTGGTAAGATCGCCATTTTTACTATGTTAATCCTGTCTATCCATGAGCATGGGAGATCTTTCCATTTTCTGACATCTTCTTCAATTTCTTTTTTCAGGGACTTAATGTTTTTGTCATATAGGTCCTTCACATGCTTAGTTAGAGTAACTCCAAGGAATTTTATATCATTTGTGGCTATTGTAAAGGGTGATGTATCTCTGATTTCCTTCTCAGCCTGTTTGTCTATTGTATAAAGGAGGGCTACTGAATTTTTTGAGTTGATCTTGTATCCTGTTATGTTGCTGAAGGTTTTTATTAGCTGTATCAGTTCTTTGGTTGAATTTTTGGGGTCACTCATGTACACTATCATGTCATCTGCAAATAGGGAAAGCTTGACTTCTTCCTTTCCAATTTGTATACCCTTAATCTCCTTATGTTGTCTTATAGCTCTGGCTAGAACTTCAAGTACTATATTGAATAAGCATGGGGAAAGCCTGATCTGACCTAGTCTGGTGATCAGATGGCCAAACACCCTAACAGTCGTGCTGGAACTCTCATCCAATAACTGATGGAAGTGGATGCAGAGATCCTCAGCCAGGCCCCAGGTGGAGCTCTAGGTGTCCAATTGTTGAGAAAGAAGAGAGACTGTAAGAGCGTGAATTGTTGATTGGAAAAAGCACAGGGACAAATAGCCAAATGAATGGAAGTACATGAATTATGAACCAAAGGCTGTGGAGCCCCCAGCTGGATCAGGCTCTCTGGATAAGTGAGACAGTTGAATAGCTTGAACTGTTTGGGAGGCATCCAGGCAGTGGGACCTGGACCTGTCCTTAGTGCATGAGCTGGCTGTTTGAAACCTTGGGCTTACACAGGGACAGTTTGCTCAGCCAGGAAGGAGGGGACAGGACCTGCCTGTACTCAATCCACCAGGTTTAAATGAATCCCCAGGGAGTCTTGGCCCTGGAGGAGATGGGAATGGAGGAGAGGGGCTGGGGGGAAGGTGGAGATGGGGGCGGCAGTGGGGGAGGACAGGGGAACCCATGGCTGATGTGTAAAATTAAACCACAAATATAATAAGAAAAAAAAAAGAATGAGAGTGTGGAGGAACTACAGACGAAAGGAGTCCACTTCATCAAGAGAAGTCCTGATGGATGAAATTAATTATGCATAGTGTAGCAGATAATTAATACACTTTAAGGAGATAAAAACAAAAGTCCCACTAGCTTTAGATGCCCCTACTGCAGCACATCTTAAACCCAAGGCCTTCAGAGTAGATTCACTGGTGGTGGCTTATAAAGTAGCTTGAGGGACAATAGGTAAAAAGGCTAGCCATGTCAACCCAACAACCTGAGTTCATCCCCTGCAACTCACCAAGGAAGGAGAGAACTGACTCCTGAAATGTGTCCTCTCTCCTCTCTCCTTCTCTCTCCCTCTCCCTCACTCTCACCCTCCTGTCTGCTCTGTCTCTCTCTCTCTCTCTCTGTCTCTCTCTCTCTCTCTCTCTCTCTCTCTCTCTCTCTCTCTCTCTCACACACACACACACACACACACACATACACACTAATAAAAAGTAAAAGAAACTGCCTTATTGTATAGGGTACTGGTAGAACGTCCTTTGCCCCTGCATTGAGTTATCAGTTGCTTATGGGAGCACAATTGTTTACAACACAACATTGTAAACAAGATAAAGCCAGAACTACAAAAGATGCTAGAGTTCTTGTTCCAAAGAAAAAGATGCCATGTACAAGGGTATATTCCTGACAAGTCTCAGATGCCCAGAGCTCTAGTATTAGCTGTTTCCAGACTAAGATTTCTACTAGGGTCTCTGTGTACATTCAGATCTTCAACTGTAGCCCAAGTGGAGAGGAAAATGACCAGAGCATAATTAAGGTGCTTTCTCAGAGAATGCAATACAAAGACCATGTCTACCCATCATACTGTTTTCAACCAAAGCCAACAACAAAGAAAGATTCAATAGCATGACCTCAATTTCACATCTGCATTAACAATTCCAGAAGAACAATTTTGAAATCATTTCTGAGTAGAAGAGTCTATCACTGGCCCAATTCAATTACATGTTGAACTAAGGCCAATTCAATTTTTAAAAAAAATAGCACAGCAAAGACTTTAATAGAAGTCTACTTTGCTTTTGATGCGCTAGGTTTACACAGTGATTACGTCCTTATGAAGTCCAGTGAACAGCATGAGGTAAAGCCAATTAAATGAAAACATGAAGCCCTTCCTGCACCAGCTAGTCTCCCTAGCTGCAACCTTCCTACTCCATGATGACCAGGACCAGTTTGGTGTGGAGATTTGAAAGTCTCACTCTGCTATACTAAAAAGAAGAGTTTATTGTCAAAGTGCCATTTCATGCTCTTTGTTGGCACATGTGATACAATCTCCCATCACTCAAATGAAAAGTCAGAGTTATGTTATTGTATATATTCACAATTGTCCTTTAGTCTTAATCCAATGCCCTCTTCTTCATAGGCAAACAGGCAGATGACAAGTGAGTAAGTGGGCACAGATGACAGACAAGTAAATAGATAGATAGAATCAAGATACGCTAAAGTTCCTCCATGGGACTCCGCCCACATTTAAAGAGTTTCTTCAGTAACACAGAAATAGAAAATACCTTGGTTAAGAAATTTTTAACTCCATATTTCCCAAGTTTGCAGGGAAGAAAGCCTAACCAAGAAAATAAACTTGGTGAGATAACCCAGACAGGATGTGGCCTCAAAGCTTAGAGCCCTATTCTGAGTATGTCACAAGTTTGTACCTACCTCAGAAGTCACCTCTTGCTCAAGTAGCTCCAGCAATGTTCCCTATGAACTTATTAAAGAAGATATGGCTGACCAGGGACTCTGACAGTAAAGTGACATTAATCTTGGCATGGCTTTATGGATATGGCCCCATTTGGGAAACAGAGGGCCACCAGGTCCTCAAGGACCTTTCATAATAGTGAGCAAAAGTAGGGCATCTGCGAGCAGGATGGGGCAAGGGGACTATTTTAAGGATTCCCTGAAGCTCAGCTTCAGATGATGAGGCCCAGCTTTGTCACACTGGCCTGATGGGAATGTGCTTTTAAAGACCTTAGGCTAACTCAGGAGACGCATTGCAGCAAAAGGCTCGGATTCTGTAAATAGCAGCGGCAACCATGCTTGTAAGAGCAGAATGGGTCCTTTCAGCCACACTTATTTAAACGACGACTTTGTCACTGTCATCTTACAGTTGGAAATCAACACTGCTGACCTAGATAAAGAAATTCATTTGAAACAATTGCCTCCATAACATATGTAGCCAGTGACAAGTCAGTACATGAAAAACTCTTACAGATTTTGAAATGTAGAGCTACAGAAGTTGAAAAACATATGAAAAAGAAAATAAGTCAATTTAAATAATAACCAAGGATATAAGGTATCAGTTTTTATCTATTTGATATTTCTTCAACACTAATATCCAATATTCAGAGAATAATAGGGAAATAGAAACACAAAAATGATTATCTACTTACTTATTAAATATGCACCTAATAGATACCATACACTGAAAATAGATATTAGGAATGTGGCAATAAAATATCTTTGTTGATGGATGAATGGATGATTGCTTGATAGACAGACAGATAGATAGATAATGAATAAAAAGGTAGATAGGATCAAGATTTTTTTAAAAAGGCTCTGTTTCATCAGTCTTACATTTTTAAGAGAAATTAATAAATTATTAAAAGAATTTTACGCACGCATGTTTCTATATAAAGTCCAACAGGCATCTTCATAAACCATGACAGGAGATACATCCGTATCAGGAAAATGGGGCAAGGCCTCTCAAAAGACATGATATTTGAGAGGTGATGGCAGTATGAGAGCATTTCTAGTTTCAAAAACATGCAAAGGGAATGAATGATGTGCCTCAAAGCATTCCACTGTAGAGTTGACTGCACTCTGTTCTATGACTGTAGGAGATTAGAAACAACAGAAAGATTGGCCTTTGCTTGGATCACTTTCTCTAGAGGAAATAGCTGCCATATTGTGAGTTGTCCTGTAGAGGCCCAAGTGGAAAACCATGGAAGCCCCAAGCCAACAGCCATATGAATATACTCAGAGGGGATCCCTGGGTATGGCCAAGCCTTCTGACATTGGTGGTAACCCTGATCCACTTACCTAAGCTTTGCTAAAGTTCTTAAATTACAGTTAACTATAAGTTTGTAACAGTTGTCTAATCTGGCCCAAATGGTCTTTGACACTGAAACACAGTGTTTTCGATTTGGAAAGTAGCTGCCATCCCCACTCCCCATTTTCTACAGACCCCACTCCCTGATATCTCATGCCCATCTCTGACTCCCAACAGTGACATTTGTGCAAATAGCATCTTTATGACATTTTGTTTTAAATACTTGTACCAACACAAATATCTTCACACTGCAAAACCAAAAATACACATCTCCAGGTATGAGGTTTTATAATAAAAATTATTTAAGAAGGGCATGTGATGTACAACTTTTACTTGAAGACTTGTTGTGCATTGGTGTCTTGAAAGCTGTAGGACATCCTTCAGGAAAAAAATTTGTTGACTTTAATACTTTGCAAAATTTAGCCAGTTATCTATTCTTCTTTCTATACTTTTATTCTTTATCATATCACAGTAGCTACAGCCATACTATGCAAACTTTAAGAAAAGTTGTTCCAGTTAAAACAGCAACTAAAATTGTGAGGTGTGCAATACCATCATTGTTGTGGACAAACAGAGAAACAAGTTGGGAACATAGGTATTCTGTACATTTCAATAGAGAGACCATTGTCTGGCCTGATGTCTTGGAATTTTCTTTGCTCAGAAGCAATATTGCAAAAATGGTTATATTACCAAAAGTGGCCTATAAATCCAACACAGTTCCCCATTCATATTCCAATGATATTATTCACATAACTGGAAAAATATCCCAAAAGTTATATGAAAACATAAAATAGCTTGAAGAGTCAAACCAATCCTAAGCAGAAAGAACAATTTTGGTAATATCACAATACCTGAGCTCAAATTATACTACAAAGCTACAGTAACAAAAGCAGTACAGCACTGGCACAAAAGCAGGTGTATGTATTGATGAATAGAGTAGAAGATACAGAATAAGCTTAATATACATCTATAGCTACTTAAGTTTTTGACAAAGATATCTAATTGGGGGGGGGGGGCTCTTTAACAAGTGGCTTTAGGAGAACCAGATATTCATATATGGAAGTATGGCATTAGGTCCATATCTTTCACCCTGCATAAAAATCAATTTGAAGTGAGTCAAAGACCTGAAAGTCTGATCTACTAATGGGAAACAAAGGCAAAATACTTAAGCACAAGAAAAAATTTTTTGTCAAGGATTCTCACAGCAGAGGAAATAATCCCAAGTCTTTACACTAGATTACATGAAATTCAGAAGCTTTTACATGGCAAAAAAAAAAAAAAAAAAAGGCTGAGTGAAGAGCTTATAGGGCAGGAGAAAAACCCTTTTGGGGGTAATAGCTAGAATATAAAGAATTGCAAAATATATCAACAAATAAAACCAAATTTTCCAATGTATCAAAGAGAAGAGGACATCTTAGGTGGGATGTTGGAATTCCTATAGCATGAAAGCAGAAAAAGGGCTCTGGCAAGGAGGAGGGGCCAGCAAGAATGCAGCCATGGGTCAATAAAGAGCAGAGGGAAAGGGGTCAAAGAAGAACAAAGTACATCTGAGAATGCTGCAATAAACCCACGGCTTTGTATGCTGTCTAGACGCTAACCAGAAATGAAAGGATATTTGCCTTGCTTCCTTCTGTGTTATAATCCATTGCCAAACACAGGTGTGTAGGGAAGCCATTCCTCCATAGCAATTGCTACCACAACTTTAAGTCTTTGCCAGGCTTCTCCCTGCTGTCTAGCTGGCATCCAAATTAAAAAGCATGACTATTTAGATGCTAGCATCTAGAAAGCAGCCCAAAAAGATGAGAACAAGAATAAAAAGTAGATATACACCTAATATTGTGATTATTGGCTCCTAAGATATTAAAAACACAGTTCTTATAGGAATAAACATTATGACAAATTTAACTAGTTTCCTGAAAGGGTTGGTCAGGTACAGACTGTTAGAATTACCAAATATCTAACAAATATGAATATTTCTTTCTATATTAAATAAATCCCACCTATTATGAGAATATATTGGCCATGCTTCAGAGCCTTGTCATAAACCAAAGTGAATTCTTATGCCCTGGCCTGGCATTGCGGTCTAAAGAGCCAGGACAGGTAGACCTGGAGGAGGTAGAACCTGCAAAGTCACCTGGAACAGGGCTGGCTCTTGGTTACAAGGGATCCTGTTCAAAGAGTCAACCATGTAATGTACATGTGCAACAGAATGAATTATCCCCAAAACACCATGACATACAGCTTGGGTATGGAATGCCAACCAAGAAGCTGGCATATAAAGCAATGGAGTTTAGTGTTTTCCTGTTCAAACTGTGGCCTCTGGATTGGCCTGACAACATCAACACCTCCTGGCAATTTGTTTAAAAATCAGAATTTTAAGCCATTTATAGATGCTATGTGAGTTGGCTATTTTTAAAAAAGAAAAAAAAGAAAAAAAGAAAATATTGTAATCTGTAAAGATACACTAAACTGGGAAATATTTAAACACATACCTGCAATAAGGTAACTAGAACTACCCAAAGGGATTGATAGATTCTTCGCAAAGTCTATCATGGTTCTAATGGAATTTTCCACAGAAATAGAAGAAAAGAAAACATCTAAAATCCAGATGAAGTCACAAGAGATCAGAGGAAGCAAAACATTGCAAAAGAGGAGCAGATGTAGATGCCTGGAACTTCTGATTCAGTAGAGTACAATCAGACACAAGACCAATGAGCAAACTAAGTGCACCCAGAAAGCGAATTCATGTGATCAATCGGTCAAATCAGTTTTGTTGGAAAGCATAGAAAGAGACAAAATTGGGTCCTAATCTTATACTACACACAGAAATATAAAAATGAATGAATGATAGGCATGATATCTGAAACCATAAAAACACACACATCAGGAAAAGTCCTGGGCATCCATCTGCCCTGGTGACATCATTCTGAATCTGACACAGAAGCAGAAGCAGCAAAAGTAAAAGAATAATTGGGACAGGATCAGACCAAAAACTTCCGTATGCCAACAAAAGTCAGTACAAAGGAAAATGTCCCTGTTGCCATGGTGATACCTGAGAGGAGGAAAGTTGATGGTCAGATCACAGGAGCAATTTCAAGGCATCATTTCTTGGGCCTCGTCCTTTTAGACCTGTGGAGAGGCAGAACGTTATGGCTGAAGTGCCTCAAAGAGGAAGCGGGTTCCTGGTGTCCTGGAAGCAAAGGGAGAGATAATGCTCTCCTGAAGCACATGCCCTCACTGTTCCAACTCCTTCCAGTATGTCCTCATGAGGTGCCAATGCTTCTCAATGTTACAAGACTGTCAGCTCAGCCTTTAGTTTGAGGGACATTCAAGATCCAACCCATAATGGACAACCAGGGGATCTAGGAGTGATGGTGGCTCACACCTTTAATCCCAGCACTCGGGAGGCAGGGGCAGGCAGATCTCTGTGAGTTTGAGTTCAGCCCGGTCTACAGAGCAAGTGCCAGGACAGCTATGGCTGCTGTACAGAAAAACCCTGTTTCAAAACCCCAAAACCAAAAACAGACAACCAGAAGAGTGAGAGAAAATATTTGCATGCCATATATCTGAGGAAGCCTAATATAAAAATATATATAAGGAATTCATACCACTCTAGAGAAAAGAAAAAAAGGAAAAACCCTCAACAAATGGGCAAAGAACTTAAATAGACATACTCCCAAAGTAGATATTGAAATGACCAGCAGCTATATGCAAAGGCACTCAACACCATATTCATCTTTAGGAAAATGCAAATGAACACTATGTGAGATAGCTGCTCGTGGGAATGTAAACCAACACAGTTGTTACAGAAAACACCATGCAAATGCTTCAAACAGTAAAAATAGAAATACAATATGAGCCAGCAACTACACTTGTGAATATATAGCTAAATTAAATTAAAGCAGTTGGCCAAAGAGTTCTCTTTCTCACCTGTTTCATGCAGTACTACTCAGATAGACTCAACACAAGTTTTTCTCAGTGAGTGAATACAGAAACGTTAATATCTACACATACATATATGTGAAGTGTAATAGTATACTATCCCTAAAGAAGGAAGGCTGGATATGACAGTGCACACATATAATCTTCAGCACTGGAGAGGCAGAGGCAGGATGATCACAAGTTTAAGGCTAACCTGAGCTACACAATAAGTTTGAGATCAGACTAAGCTAAGAGTGAAACTCTACCTCAGTAAGGAAGGGAAGAAAGAGAATATCAAACCATTTTTAATTATATAGATGGATTTGGAAGACATTATGCTAAGCAAAATAAGCCAGACAGACAGCAGTGAATGGTCTCACTTATATGTGCAATCGAAATAAATTTCTCTCTTCAAAACAGGAATAGCATGGTAATTACCAACAGTAACTGGTGTGAATGGGAATATTTGGCCAACACACATAGACTTTTGGTAATGAGGTAACTATGTGCTAGAGATGGAATGTATACTTTGTTGTCTATAGGCAATAGGATCAGCATACTTACACCATGCTAAGATAGTGTATTGTAAGTGTTCCTGCTATAACAGAAAGGAAGAGGTACACATAGGAGGTAATGGATATATTAATTGGCTTGATTTCGATGGCTATTTTCCAAGATATATATATATATATATATATATCTTAGATACATGTATCTTAAATATATCCAACACACACACATACATCATCCATTATATATACATTAGCTCTATTGTTACACTCATTTAGCAGAAGCTATTTCCAATTGATAACCTCCCCCAAAGATGAATTTCTCCCGTCGAGTCTCACTGAGTATACAAACCACACTTAAGGGTAGTTTCCATGCCCAGCAGTAGATTGCCAACACCAAATGAACTCAAGAGTACTTTCGGAGGGTTTTTGACTCACAGGGCTTCATCAGAGCATTTTTAATTATTTTACCCTACAAGTATTTTGTTTATATATTGTGGTCTCTGATTTTGTGTTTTTATGGGATTTCTCTGGGTGAGACGGTGTGTGTACCCGTGTCTGTGTGTGTTTCTTGTGCTTTTTCTTTGTTTTGTTTTTCTGTTTGTTTTGTTTTATTGATGTCTGTTTCTTTTCTAATAAGAGAGAGAATGAAAGGGTGTGGATTTGGGTGGGTTGGGAACTATAAAGGAGTTGGGAGGACTTAAGGGAAAGGAAACTGTGATCAGAATATAGTGTATGAAAAGATCTACTTTCAATAACAAATAAATTAGAAAAAAGATATATATCAAAATGTATCTTAAATATATACAGGACATATACATAAAAAATATCACAAATATATACAATTTTAAATCAAACTATACCGCAACAAACCTGGAAATCATGGGGGAAAACAGAAGCTATGATCTCAGTTGTGTGGTAATATTATGTCCCCCAATATATTGTGCACCCTAATAAACTTACCTCGGGTCAGAGAACAGAATGGCCACTAAATAGACACAGAGGCCAGAAAATAGTGGTACACACGCCTTCAATCCTAGCATTCTGGAGGCAGAGATCTATGAGTTCAAAGCCACACTAGAAACAGCCAGGCATAGTGACTCACGCCTTTAGTCCCAGGAAGTGATGGCAGGAAGCAGAAAAGTATATAAGGTGAGAAAACCAGGACCTAGAGCCTGTTAAGCTTTTAGGCTGTTAGCAGAAGCTCAGCTGAGATCCATAGCATGAGGACTCAGAGGCTTCCAATCTTTCAGACAAACTTACCTATAGACCCAGCCAGTCCCTTTTCTATCCCTGTGAGAATTTCAGAGAAATATTAATCAATGAAAAGAAAAACTAAAGGCTTCAGGTGATTTATTGCTTTATTCTACTGTCTTGTTTAGGAAAGAGGGAAGAAAAAAAACTGGAAAAAAAAAAGCTCCTACATCACTCTCGCACTTAATGGAGCAACCTCAAAGGCCTGAAGACAGATGTTTCTGTGCTTCTGCACATATTTGTCTGGAAATATTTGTGGCTGTTTTCTGTATTTAAGAGTATTTGGGGAAAAAAACTTAAAAATTACACTCTCAAAATGACTTACTTGCATCTTAAAATGAAAACCTTATTTTAAAAAAATTAGAATAGTTACTCATTATGTACATCAATTTGAAAAAGAAATATCATTGCAATGTACCATCATAATCTAAATGCTACCTCTGAAAAGACCTGCCAGTCCAAAGAGAAGTTAGCATGCATGAGTACACATCCTTACAGACTGCAAAACACAAACACAGTTGTTGTCATGAGGGTTAGGCTGGAAGGAAGAAGTCACCCAGACATTGTCTTCTGACCCACATGTCAGGAAGTGAAAAGCATACCAAATGATGTTACCTTGTTTATCCTTCCATGATTAGATTTGGAAAGAGATTCAATTTTTATCTCCTTCAAACAAGCAGGGAGCCTTGACTAAATGACCAGTACAGTGAGGTCTATTAAGCTTGCTCACATTCCTGGAGATTTTTTTAATTTTGAAATTGTGAGCTTGGTATTTCTCAGTCTGCTTCTCAGATTTTAAAAGCCAGAAAACACAACGCTGTTGGAAATAGCATGGAAAAGTATCACCTGCCCTCACCCATCCTCAGCCCGCCTCTGAAACTTCCTGGTTCAGGGCAAAGCTGGTTTGAACCTTGTTGCCTACGTGAAGCAGGACAGTGTTTTACTCAAACTTCATGACTAACCACTTATGATGGAAAGTTTAACTGTGAACTACATACAACTAAAATCACCTGGGAAGGGGTTTCGATGTGGAATTTTCTATGTTAGGCTGGCCTGTGGACATGTCTGTGTGACAAGGTCTTGATTATGTTGCTTGATGTAGGCAGGCCCAGCCTGAAAGTGGCACCATTCCTTGGACATAGAACTTAGCAAGCTGAGTCCAGTCACGCTTGCTCTTTGCTACTGACTGTGGGTACAATATGATTACGTGGATAGGGCACCTGGCACTTTAATGTCCCCTTGGTGTTGGTATATAACTTGTAATTATGAGATAAAATAGGCCCCTCTGTTGTAGACTATGATTTTAAGGTGTGTTACTTTTGTTTATGTTGCATTTGTTTAACTCTATGAAGCTGTGTTACTGTGCCTAGCTAAAACATCTGATGATCTAATAAAGAGATGAATGGCCAATAGCATGCCAGGAGAGAGAAATAGGTGGGGCTGGCAGGCAGAGAGTATATATAGAGGGAGAAATCTGGAAGAGAAAAAAAGTAGCCAGAGAAGGAGGAGGAAATTAGAGGTCAGTCATCCAGTTACACAACCAGCAATGGAGAAATAAAGAAAGGTATACAGGAGTAGAAAAGGAAAAGCCAGAGGCAAAAGATAAAGAGGTGAGATAAGTTAGGTTAAGGAAAGCTGTCAAGAAACAAGCCAAGCTAAGGCTGAGCATTTATAATTAAGAATAAGCCTCCACATGTGAATTATTTGGAAGCTGGGTGGCAGGCCCCCCAAAAGAGTAAAGAGCAAAAACAAACCAACAACATTTTGGGGTACCAATGTGGTGCTCCAATATCCCCATGGCTTGAGAAAGCAGGAAAAAAAAAAGAAAGAAAAAGTAAAAGGACATGGCTCCTTTAAGAGACAGTGCTGTTCAGCTGGCAGGGCAGCACTAAATAGAAACAGCAAACTAAGTAAAAACTGCCTGTGGCAGCACACAGGTACAAGCTTCCTATAGCTAGGAAGGTTGAATGCAGTTCCTGGTCAGATAAACCTCTGACCAGCCTTGAGTTTCACACTTGGTTTTCAGGATCTAAGAAGTAGGCGGAGCCATCTGAGAGCCACCTGTGGAGGATCCAGGTGTAGGTTAGCAGTTTAAAGGTTTGCTCATTTGGTCAAAAATGGCTGAAGATATGCAATAAAAGAGGTCCAGATGGAAAGACCTCTAAACAGGTTACAGTGTCTTTAACAATGTGCATAGGCTTAAGAAAAAGGGTATAGTCATAAAAAGAAATGAATAGTTTAAAAAAATAAATCATTAAAGAGAGAATAAAAGTAATATAAAAGAAAAAAGTCATGTAAGATGGGAAATACACAGGGAGTATGGATCCTGTATGTTATTGTGTTGGTTTTGAATTTTTTTTGATTGTTGAAAAGCAAAGGACAGCTGAAAAAAGATCTGGAATTGAAAGAGGGACTGTTGAAATAAACCAGCCTATATAATTTAGGAATGCCTTAACTTTTAAAAAGTAAAAAAAAATATATTTGTCAAATGTAAATCAAAAATGCTTTGGAGTTTTGTTCCCATAGGAGATGAGAGGCTGTTGATTCCTTCAGGGCTAATATGGATCAGGTTGGATCAGGGAAGATCTCCTGGACCTTAACAGGTGTTATCAATCAACAAAGGTTACTGCTGATCTTCCCAGGACTTGGTCATTGTCTCAAAGTTTTCTCAGGGGCCCCTAGGGATGCTTTCATCCAGCAGGAAGCAGTATGGAGAAAACTATGCCCACACTCCCAAAAATTGGAGGGTGTGGGAGGCTTTTGGTTATTTGGTGGGTTATAGATGTTTGTTATCATGTAGGGGAAATATAGTATATTGATACAAATTTAAAGTTATTTTTGTTACACTGTATATATGTTTCTACTCTTGTTTAAAGGATTTTTGTATGTTGACAAAATTTAAGATTATTTTTGTTACAACATATAGTATATATGTTTCTACTCTTGTTTAAGGTATTGTAACTAAGCAGTTTATTTTAAAATGTAAGATATGTAGCTGTAAGTTTTCCTGTGTCCCACCCAGTCCCACAGACATTCAGTCCCAAATAAACACACAGAGGCTTATATTAATTACAAACTGTTTGGCCTATGCCTCAGGGTTATCGTTAACTAGCTCTTACAACTTAATTAAACCCATTTCTATTAATCTATGTTTTTCCACATAGCTTTGTGGCTTTACCTGTATTCCATTACATCTTGTTCCCCATCAGCACTCAGTATCTCCTCTCACTCTGTCTTCTTCTCCATGTCTCTCTGCTTAGATTCCCCACCAGGATCTGTTCTGCCTTGCCGTAAGCCATAGAAACTTCTTTATTAACCAATGGTAGCAACACATATTCACAGCACACAGAAAGACCATCACACATCACTTCCCCTTTTCTGTCTAATTGAAAAGGAAGGATTTCATTCTAGTAGAACAAAATTACATGTAACAAAACAGTTATCAAGCAAGGATTAGCATTACAATATCGAGTGTATTTGTATTTAGCAAAATTAAGCAAAATACTCTATTGTCTATCCTATTTTTGTGAGTCTAAAGTTTCATATCTAATTTTCCTTTTATCACGACTAAGAAAAACTATAATTATAACTATCTAGTCTTCAACTCCATCAAAGACCCCAGAAGGATATCACCTAAGTAAACAGGAAGTGCATTGCAAACAACTTCCATAATTCTAGAAATTACAGAGACATCTGGCTGCCTGGACAGTCACCCCAACTTTGTCTATGCTGTTGAGGCATCCATCTTCAGCCTATAGATCTAGAGTATCTGGCAGGTTTTTCAATAAAGCAGGAAAGTTCATCAGTCTCTTTTCTTTGTGTCCTGCAGAATGTCTTGCAGTTTCTTTTGTGAAGCAGGAACCTGAAGGACCATCTCACCTTGACTTGGGAAAATTCAATGGTCACTTTCCTATGGGTTCTATATGTCCTGTTTTTACAATATACTATCAAGCAGTCCAGGCAAGAATAGTTTCTTGCCCAAATGGCCAATTTTGCCAAGAAGATAAACTCCATATGGAGTGTCTTCTATGTCCATCTTCCTCTTTGAAGTAAATTGGTGCTGCCACTGTCCAGAAAAGTCCAAGTTTTTAAAACATTTTAAATGTCATATTCTGCAGGTCTTTGAAGTGTTTGAAGATTACTTACATAATTAAAATATATTTTTGTATACATAGAAAACTTAACATGACTATAAGTTGATTATCATAGATGACTAATTATTAATCTGATTTCTTAATTATACATTATAATTGTAAATGAGTTGCATAAACATATTAGCTTAAACAAGAGTAGAAATATACATACAGTATAAGAAAATTGACCTTAAATTTGTATAAATAAACCAAATCCATATCAATGTAAAGTATTTTGAGATTAATAGTTTTTTTAATAAAGTAGATTCAATAATCTATCTTGTTTTATCATTTCTATATCATACCCCCCCTTTTTCTTTTAGAAAGAGATTGACTATGGCCAATAACAATTTGTAACCAAACTCCCTAAAAAGACAAACATCCATACTCCATTTTTTGGGAATGTAGGCATAGTTTTCTAGGCTACTTCCTGCTGTTTGGGGCTACTGGTAATCTTTGGGGGGCCCTGAGAATATTTAGGATTGTAGTCAAATCCTGAATCATCACAGCCAGCAGCCTTGAAGCCTTTCTGGATGCAGAACTCAGAGGAAACTGCAACAGAGACACTCTGCAACATTGGATCATCTGGACCATCTGTTCCCATTGGAGATTTTTTCAGGAGGTCTTGTTTGATCAAACCATATTTACCTGGAAGCAATTCACAGGTCCTCATCTTCTGTGGAAACAAAAGCAGAACCTCTTTTCCAAAACAACATATCCTTAGACCCAAATTTTGATGTCAAAATTCCTTTAAAACATATATGTTAGTTTAACTGAGCAATCAAATGTCTTTTTGCAGTTAGGTCATTAACAATCAAAAAATTCAAAGAAAACACAATACTATGCATAATCTAGACTCTGTGTATTTTCCATGTTTACATGGCTTCTTTTATATTACTTTTACTGTCTCTTTAAGGATTTTTTAAACTATTTATTTCTTAATATAACTGCCTTTGTACATTTTTACACACACTGTAAACTATTTAGAGGTTTTTTTTCCATATGAATCTGCCCTAGTGTGTATCTGTAATCCTTTTCTGACCAGGAGAGTTTTTAAATTGTTAAGCTACATGGCTAGGACTGATTCTGTGGCTTTGGCTGCTGGCTCCACCCTGTTTGTCCTCCTGACATGGCAGAGGTACATTTTCAGCCAGCTCTGGGAGCCATGCTCACCACCAACTCTGGGAAGCAGTAAATCTATGGCTCCATCAAGCAGCGTGTAGCCCAGAAACCTTATAGCAAAAGCTAAATCTGCCACTTATCATGCTGCAAGACTTAGAGATGCCTCTTATTACTCATGGTGGGAATCCACCATGCTGTGCTCAAGTTGGAATGCAGCAACATCCCTGTACCAAGGCATCTCTATAACACTGCCCACATGAGAGACATGAACTAGGAAGCTACTCTTAGCTCTGTGCTAGAATCTCTTTTAAGTTCTCTCAGATTTTATATGGAAACTCTTGTCACCATATCTGGGTACCAATTGTAGGTGGAAGCTTTTCTGTGTCCCTCCTACCAGTTCCCAATTCCATGGCTGCTTGCAAATAATCATTCAGAGGCTTAATATTAATTACAAACTATTTGGCCTATGGATCAAATAGTCTTTTTGTAGTCCCAGTTGAACTGAAAATTAAAGCTGGCTTTGAAGTTGGAGTGTGGCTCTTTCCTTCTCTAAACCCAAGCATGCTTGTTAAAAGAAAATGAAAAACCACTGTATCATGTCAGAAGAGCCACCTGATATGGGACATAAGGAAAACTAAAATTAAGGTACTATTCTATTGCTACTAATCTCATGATCTTTCAGTTTTATTTTGACTCTTTAAAACTTTTTTTAAGGTATGAATTTTATATCAAAATTTATAAGATTATAAATATATATATAAACATTTGTCATGATATTAATGGTCATATAGAATACTAACAAATTCTAGGGGGAAAAAAGGCTTCATCTAGCTAGATAAATTTCAGGTTTGAGTCTCTATCAGTTTTCTGCAGTGAACTGTGAACCATGATCATGCCTAACAGTGACTTTGAAGTCTCCAAAAAAGATGATCGAACCCCACAATGACAATTCCATCAGGATTATGATAATACCATTAAGCTGACAAACACCACCCAAAAATCAGCTTTGGACTACAAATTGCTCAGGACAATTTCAAGATTGCCAGCTGAGATGTTCCCGCCTCACAGCCTGCTATAGTCAGGAGTTGAGACAAACCCAGTGCTTTCCCGTTGTAAAGAGACTGGACAACACATGATACACCTACCTCTCCCATGACTTGCAATTAACCCAAAAAGTTTCTTTTCAGGATCCCCTAAAGATACCTTTGCTCCCAGACAGCAGGAAGTAATTTTAAGAGCACAAATCCCACATTCCCAAGAGGTGGGGTAGGTGGCCTTTCAATGGGTTATGGATGGTTGCCATTGTTTAGGATGGTTGGTTAAAAGTGGTTAATTGAAAATGATCAGGAAAAAAGCTAAACAAAGGAGATTAGATTCGATGTTCTTGTTTGAAAAAAAAAGAGGATATAGACAATAGGAAGACTATTGAATCTAAAAAATAAAATATATAAGAAATAGGATAAAAGGGTAGCTTGTTGAATCTATTCTGAAAAGGAAAAGGGGAGGATATGGATAAGATTAAAAGGTAGATTATTGAATCTACATTTAAAAAGCAACTACTAGTTTTAAATATTTTACATTGGATTAGATTTTTGTATATTGTAAACAAATTATGTATATTGATACAAACTTGAGATTGATTTTATTAGAAAATACTATACTTATATTTCTAATCTTGTTCAAGGTATTATGCCTATACAGTTCATTTAACAATGTAATGCAATTTGCTAGTCCTTGAAAGTTATTATTACCAACTAATTAGGATATAAAGAAATGCAGGTTAATAGTTAGTCACCTATTACAATCAAACTTGTAGTCAAGTTAGGTATGTTTTTAAGTCAAACATATTTAAGATAGACAGGTCATCTTCAAACATTTCAGAAATCTACAGAATATGGCATTTAAGATGTTTTAATAACATAGATTCTTTTTTTATGACTATGAGACATGTCTGCTCCAATATACTTCAGAGATGATGGGCATCAAAGAAACTCCATATGGAGTTTGCTTTCTTTGTGGCAAAAGTTAACCACTGGGGGAAAAAGTGCCTTTGACAAGCAGGACACAAAAGAAAGGACCCCCAAACCTTGCCAAGACAAGATAGGAAGGCCATTTAGAAAATCCTCCTTCACAGATAAGTCTGTCAGATATGCTAGGCCTATAGGATGCTCCAACTTCACCAAGGAACTTTGAGTGACTGTCCAGGCAGCCAGCTGTTTTTGTCATTTCTCACATTTTTTTGGAAGTTGCTTATTTGCACTTCCTGCTTACTTAGGTAATATTATTTCCTTAGTGGGTCTCTGAGGAAGTTAAAGACCAGATATTCATAGTTTTTCTTGTTAACAAATTCAGAACAGAAACTCACAGGTATAAAATGTATAAGTGTGAAAGACATCAAAAGATATTATTCAGTTGGTGATACATGTTAGGATAGAACATGAATTGAGTACAACATTTTGGACTCACCAAAATAGGATAGATAATGGAATATTTTCTCTGATCTGTCAAATGTTAATTGACTGGACATTGTTAATATAATTCTTGACTATATATTGCATACACTTATTGCACTTACTGTATATAGTTTTTCTTATATTAGTTATAACCTTTGTTTATTATTTTAGACAAAAATGAGGAAATGTGGTGATACTTTGTGTACTCAAATAAAATTTGCCAGATCAGAGAACAGAACAACAAGCCACTAGATTAAACATAGATGCCAGGCAGTGGTGGCACACACCTCTAATCCTAGAACTCAGGAGGCAGAGCTCTGTCTGGATCTCTGTGAGTTCCAAGCCACCCTGGAATACATGAGATTGACTCAGTCTAGGAGAGAAACAGAGCCAGGCAGTGGTGGCATAGGCCTTTAATCCCAGTACTTCAGAATCACACACCTTTAATCCCAGCGCTTGAGATCTCATGTGTTTGCTTGGGAAGCACACATGCCTTTAATCCCAGGAAGTGATGGCTGGGTAAAGTAAACTATATAAAGTATGAGGAAACAGGAACTAGAGGATGTTTAGGCTGAGGAGTCCTGGAGGTAAGAGGTGGCTTGTTCCTTTGTCTAACATTTACCCCAATTTCTGGCTCTGGGTTGTTTTTTATTAAAAAGACCAAATTAGATTTTGTGTTACAGCTTATCATTAACTAACTCTTACAACTTAATTCAATGCAATTCTATTAATCTATGTTTTGACATGTGGCTTTGTGGCATTACAAATTCCATTACATCTTGCTCCCCCAACAGCGCTCAGCATCCCCTCTCACTCTGCCTTCTTCTCCTTGTCTCTCTGCTTGGATTCCCTACTTGGCTCTATTCTGCCTTGCCATAAGCCATAGCAGCTTTTTTGTTAACCAGTGGTAGTAACACATATTCACAGCATACAGGAAGGTCATCCCACAGCTGTGATTATAAACTATGTAGGATAATCAGGAAACATAGGTTAGTGGCTAGTCATTTATAACAATCAAATTTGTAGATATCTTAGGTATGCTTTCCAGATCATATAGAGATATATTTTAGATAAACAGATGGTCTTCAAGCCTTTCAAAAGCCAACACATTATGGAATTTAAAATATTTTGTTAACATAAAGGTTTTTTGTGACAATGAGACACATCTGTTCCTGGCAGCACCAATTTACTTCAGTGAATATGGAAGAAACTCCTTATGGAGTTTGCTTTCATTGTGGCAAGGTTAGCCACTGGGCAAAGAAACTGTTCTTGCCTTTGACTGCTGACAATGTACTGTGCAGATCGGACATGCAGGACATACAGGAAAAAGATGGTTGAACTTTGGACAAAACAAGTCAGGACAGTCCTTAAAAAGTCCTGCTTCACAGAAGAGTCTGCCAGATATTCTGCAGGACACAGAGGAAAGTGACTGATGAACTTTGCCAAAACAAAGCAGGACAGTCCAAAATTCCTGCTTTATAGAAAAGTCTGCCAGATACTCTAGGCCTATAAGAAGAAGATGGATGCCCCAATGTTTCAGAAGAACTCTGGGTGACTATCTAGGTAGCCAAATGTCTCTGTTATTAAATAATATTACATCCTTCTGAGTCTTTGATGGAGCTGAAGACGAGGTAATTGCAGTTTTCCTTAGTTATGATAGAAAGCAAGGCACATTCAGCTTTGTTTGCTCTGGGTGACAGTTTTGCCTGTTGTTTGTGAACACTGGTTTCAGTGTTCCCTTGTTCTTTCCAGAGCTTTCTTCTGCTCTCAAGTCCCTTGACTCTGGTCATCCTCTGACCAATGCTCTTGAAATGTCACATGCTTACCTCCCCCAGGCTTGTTCCTTTTATTGCTCTCATAAAATTTTAGTGTCCTTATTTCAAAATATTAGGTTAAACATATTTATACATGAACATCAATTTACGTGATGATTATGCATATATATGTATATTTTTATTTATGAAAATTTACATCTCTTTTTTATTAACATAATTTTTATTGACTCTTTGGGAATTTCACATCATGAACCCCAATCCCACTCATTTCCCAGTCCTTCCATGTCTACCCTCCATCCTTGTAGCCTCCCCCACAAAACAACATAAAAATAATTTAAAAAAAAAAAACACTTCTCCCCTCCATCTTTTCCACATCTCCACCATGTATTCATTTGTCAGAGTAGCCTTGAGAGTTATGGTATGTCACATAGTAGACCCTTTTGTCCAAGCAGTTTATTTGTAAATGTTCATTGCAATGAGTTGTTGGTCTGGTTCAAGGCCCCTGGCTTCTGCTACACCATCAATACTGGGCCCTTTCTGAGACTCCTCTGGGATATCTTACTGTTGCTCCAGCCGTGGAGATCCTGCAGCTATGGTTCCAAAGGACTTGTCTCTTCACATGCTCTAGTAGTTCATAGATGGGGTAGATATTGGGGTGGGCAAACTCAAAGCCCTGGATGTGGGCCCAGGTGTTAGCTGAGTTGGTCAGTCCAAGCCTCTATTGGACTGTCCCCCTCAGGCGAAGGTCAAGGCCCACTCCTTGGAGCCCACATCATCTGGGTCAGCTCAGTCATGCATGGTGAGTGGTGGAGCCAGCTCTTCCAAGTGCAAGGCCTGTTCTCCTTTTGCCATGGCTGGCAAAGGGAGGGGCAGTTCTCCCAAGGCCATTAAGAGTCAGGGCCATCTTCCTGGTGTCCAGGCCACCAGGGCCAGCTCTCCCATGGCCCCCAGTGTAACACGGGCCACAGGCATCAACACAGACCACAGCTGGGGTAGAACCATGGACCCAGATATGGCAGCTCAACCTAGACATCATGGTGAGCCTGGGTGGGTGCTCAGGCCACTCAGATCAGTATGGCCCCAGCAACAGTATGGCCCTTGGACATCAGCATGGCCTCAGGTACAGCCCAGACGCCAGGCATCTGGATGGCCTTTGGTGGTAACACAGGCAGTGAACATCATCACAGACCCTGGCTGCAGTGGGGTCATAGACCCAGACATGGCCCTTGGCTGCAGCTCAGGCCCAGATGTCACCAAGGCCTCAGGTGACAGCACGGGCCACTCAGAACATTAACATCTTAATTAGCTTATCAATACAATGCTTTGAGTTTACTATTCTGTGTAAGAAAATCCAGTCATTTCTCGTGTTCAAATTTGACCATACAGCCTCAGAAATATAACAAGACTCCCAACATATCACACATTGGAAAGCATTCAGAGTCACCCAAGTTCTCATGCTATTTATCAAACCAAACACAAAATGCCTTGCATGACATCTGTTTTCTAATATATCTGCCCCACTTTGGAAACATTCAGCTGTCTCACATCATATGCCACTTAAATAGAAAATTATTACAATATGGTTTTTAAAGTGTATGTAGGTGTATTTTATTTCCATAGCCTTCAAAAGCAAGTGGTAATGATTCTTGCTAGAGAGGCACGTGTATGCATGCCTGGTTTCCTAACATTCAGTAACCTCAGTGCCTGGCCAAAGGGAGGAGATTCTTTAGGGATTAAGGAAAGGAGGAAGTAAAGCTTCATAAATCAGGAGAAGAATGTCAGGGGAAACAGTTGAGATGGGAGAATGGAGCTGGTCAGGAAAACTTAACGTACTCCTGCAGGAAAATTCTTTCATCTTAAAAGATGTGTATCTTTTTATGGCTACAAATTTCTAAGAAAAAAAAAAAAACTTACAATAGCAATTTATAGGTGTCATGCTCACATGGTCTGTGGGACCTCAGAGAGCTACATCTCAGTCTTTTCCACAGGTTTGAAATACTTTTGTCAAGGCACGTCCTTGGCCTCGCCTGTGTAGCAGTGGTTTATGGTGGAGAAAAGACAGTGATGTGACTTGGAAACCATCCAAACTGAGAACGAAATGATGTCAGTGTGAAGATTTATTCAGCTGGGAAGACCTCAATCCAAATTCTAGTCCTGAATCTACTCACCCTCTTTTCTTAGCTTCCCTCTAATAACAGAGACATTGTAAGTTAGCTTGGAGCATCATTGTACAATGTGTGTTCAATAAAATAAGTTAGAACACCCAACACTGGCGCTCTCTATTGTACACTAGCTTTAGCAGTAGAATGGGTTTGTTTCATCAGTTAAGAATTTGCTCAGTTGTGAGCAGAATTCCTGCTGCTATGCAGACAGTAGCAGTCCCTCTCTCAAAGCTAGTTTTAGACAGATGTTTTCACCATTAAAGTTATTTTTCATTTCATCTTAAAATGGAAATAATATAGCACTAAGTTATTCCAGAAATAAAGAAATAATATCTATCACTCCTAAATAATTACTAGTAAGAACATCAGTCTACAGATATATAAAATTTATATTCAGTAATTCAATAAATAAATCTTAGTCATAAGACAAATTACAAAATAGATTTGGCTGTGGTGTTATTTCCCTTTGTCCCTTGCCACACACACACAACCATCTCAAATCATATCATACACTGAAGCCTGATTGTGGCTGGATTCGGACAAGGAATGTTTATTAAACAATTTCAGAGTAAATGAAGTCATAGAGTAATTTCTAGGGCCATGATGTGGGCACAGAGCTGATAGGCTTGGTATACTTCCTACAAGGGAGAAATAAGACCAGAAGGTGTGTGCTCCTCTATCCTCTCTCTGCTTCTTTCCTAACCCACCCCACCTCTTTCTTTAAACACATACAAGAAGGCAGAGCCATCTGCATGCCATGAAGAGGGCCTGCAACAGTAACAAAACTGACCAGTACCTTGTTCATAGAATTCCAAGTCTCTAAAAGTTTATGTAACGCATTTCTATTGGTTCAATGAGCCAGCCTATGGTATTTTTGTGGTGGAGGACTGAGTAGGTTAGTATAGATTCTCTTTAGGGGAGAAAAGGGGGGAAAACATAGGAAAAGGAAGAAGTGGTATTTAGTAATGAATGGAGACACTCTTTATCATCTTCTGGATGTTGTTGTTCACTGGTTTGTTTCTCAGAATTGTAGATCTCTACTATAATCTATAAATAAATAAATTTTTAAGCAAAGGCAAAACGCTACAAGGTGCCTGGAATACAGTATTTGACAAGATCTTTTGTTTGTTTGTTTGTTTGTTTTTCAGGAGCTTGCCCTGAGTACCTGACTTCTAGATTAGTAGGAAGCCTATGCTACATCATTCCATCTATGATTTCTAACTACATTTGCTTGACGTAGCTAGAAGTGCTACCCAGTCTGACTCCTCCAGAAGACTCTGTGAATGAGTTAAGAAGGCTATAAATGTCCAGGTAACATGAGATTTGCAAAGAGAGCAAAAATACGTCCATGAGAACAGATATGGGTTGAGGCCTCTGATGTCAGATTCATTTTTATCTGACAATGTGGGAGTACAATAAAAATGTTCTAAGAAAAAACATAGTGTTTGTTTTTTTTCTCCTAAGAGTCATTGCAGAACGACAAAGATAGAAACAGATGAAGTAACAGATGTGTGCTGTGAGCATGCCGGGGAAGTAGAGTCTGCCCCTGACCATGATGTCAGATGATCTCAAGAAATCACACAGTGTGATGATCAAATCATACCTAGTCCTACCCAACTACGCTCACTACATCAAACTTGATGCACACGTGCATACCTCACTTTATGCGTTTATCGAGCTTCACCGATATTTGAGATTGCACTGATTTCAGATGTGTGGCAACTCTTCTGCATCAGGCAAAGCTACCAGTGTGTTTGCTTCATGTCTCTGCTTCACATTTCTGCAGTTGGTGCAATATTTCAAACTTTTTCATCATCATTATGTCTTTTTGATGATTTCTGGCCACTGATTTCTTTGCATGATTTTTGATGTTACTGTAGTAATTTTTTTGGTGGTTGTCATGAGCCATTCTCATACAAGATGGTGAATTTAATTGATAACTGCCAATTACATTTCAAATTCCCCACCACTGGCTGTTTCTTTGTCTCTGCCTCTCTCTCCTCAGACCTCTACATTCCCTAAAACACAACAATATTGAAACCAAACTAATTAATAGACTAGACTCTAAGTGGAAGCAGAAGTCACGTATCTCTCACTTTAAATTACAAGCAAAGGATGATTAAGGTTAGTGACGTGTGCAAGCCAGAAGTCAAGATGGGTAGGGGAAAGACCTCAGATGGGACAATGCTGCCTTCCAGGTACAAGGACCTGAGTTCAATCCAGAGAGTCCACATGAAAAGCTGTGTGTATTGACACAAGCTTGTAATCTCAGCACTGGGGAGGCAGAGAAAGGCATATCCCTAAGGCTTTCTACCCAGCCAGACTAGCCTACTTGGCAAATTCTAGGCCAGTGAAAGATGCTATCTCAGAAAGGAAACGTGGACAGTGCATGAGGAATGACATCTAAGATTGTCCTCTCACCTCCACATGTGCGTACCCACACTTGCACCCACATACATGCACTAACACACTCATAAGACACACAAATCTTAAAAACAAAAAAGAACAAGATAGGCTGAAAGCAAGGCCTGACAGCCAACTGCTGAGCACAATGAATAAGTTCATGAAAAAAAACTGAAAGTGCTACTTCAGAGAACACACGAAGAGTTTTCAAAAGCTGACTCGCCTTATTTCCTGATAAAGAGAAAACTTTAGAGGTCTTGATGGAATATCAAGCCAGACACAGAATAGCCTTAAACCAAAGATGAATCTAGAGTAAGCCCCGAATTCTACGTATACCTCCAAATGTTAGGATGAAAGAAACTATAAAAGACAGACTTGATGCTACAGTAGGTCAGTTCTTGAGGCTGAGGGCAAGACAGTTTTTGTTGGAAGGTAAAACAGCAAAGGCTGAAACAGAAGCTGCAACAAGCTGACATAGCCAAGATCCTTGACGAAGCTGGACACACAGCGGATTTTCAGTGTAGACAAACAGCCTGAAATTGGGGGAAGTGCCATCTAGGTCTCCCATAGATGGAGAAAAATAAGGGCAGGCTTTCCTATCGGGGAACAATAGAGCTAGCAAATTCAAGTGAAAGCCATTGCTCATTTAACATCCTGAGAATCCCAGGACTGCCGAGAATGGTACGTCTCCTCTGCTTGCATTCTATAAACTGAGCACCAAGTCTGAATACCAACACTTAGGTTTACACAGTTCACTGATTGCTTTAAGACATATATGGAGACCTACTTCTCAGGAACAAAGAGATCCTTTTAAAATATTGTTGCTTATGGACAGTGTACCTTGTCATCCAGAGCTCTGATAGAAATGAACAGATGCCAATGTTGTCTTCATGCCTTTTGAGGCAAACCTCCCTCCTGCAGCCTGAGGATTGATGAAGGATTCTAACACTGTGACAATTTAGCATCCAACATGAAGGAAAAGTAACTGTCAGCCTCCTGGAAAGGACTCCTCCATCTAGAAGCTATTAAGAACATTACGAAGCATGGAAGGAAATCAAACTAGCAACTTCAACAGGTATTGAAACAAGTTGATTCCAACCCTCCAGACTTTGAAGAGCTCAAGACTTGAGTGGAGGAAGTAGCTGCAGCTGTGGTAGAAGCAAGAGAACTCGATTTAGAAGCGGAGCCTGCGGATACAGCTGAATGGCTGCAATCTTGTAATAGCTGAGGAATCACTTCTGGATGGACAGGGAAAGGCATTTCTTGAGGTGAAATATATTCCCAATGATGATGCTGTGGGTCTTGAAATGATAGCAGGGAATTTTAGAATGTTACATAAACTTAGTTAATAAAGCAGTATCAGGTTTGAGATAACTCGCTCCAATTGCCAACAAAATTGTTATGACAGTAAAATCTACCTACCAGCATGGTATAAGACATCTTATGAAACTGGGGGGTCAATTAATGAGGTGAACTCCACTGTTGTCTTATCTCAAGGAATCATCACAGCTAACCCAACCTTCATCAACCACCAATGAGAGCAGTCTGCAGCCATCTACACCAAGACAAGACGTTTCACTAGCAAAAATAGTATATTGTGCTAAAGGCCAAGGTGGTGGTTAACATTCATTAAAATATATTGAAATTAAGTTACATATATACATATGTGTCTGCCTGTATGTGTGTGTGTGTGTGTGTGTGTGTGTGTGTGTGTGTGTATTAGACATGATGCTATTTCACACTTAATAGACTATAATATAGCATAAACATCACTTTTGTGTGTGCTGGAAAACCAGTCAATTATGTGATTCTTTTTATTGTGACATTTGCTTTATTGCAATGATCTAGCAATGTGCCCTCAATATCTCCTGAGCATACTTACACTCTGTTTTCCTGTATATAAGGAAATAATCCAATCAAAGAGAGTCTACATATGCACAAGTGGATGACTTGGTATTAGAAAATAATAGGTGGGGGTTTGAAGGGTCACCAGTTTAACGTGGATAAAACACAGCCCTTTTAGTTTGTTGGTTGCATATCATTGTCAGAGAAAGCTCTGTAGTCCTTTGAAGCCCTGGCCATAACACAAAGATATTAGTTGGCATAGAAACAACAGAGGGGAAGACTCAACTGGCTTCACCAAAGATGACCAATTTGAAGCAGTTTAGGGTAGAGTCTCCATCCCAGTTGTCAACCTGGAGCTGAGACTTGGCTTTCTATGTATAGGACCTAACAGAGGAATCATCTAGCATTTATTTTAAACAATAAATCTGTTGGTATGGTGAAATATGTGATGGATTGTTCATCTCTGCATATACAATTTCCAGAAGTTAAGAGACAAATTCACAGAGGAATAATACATTTGTCATGTACCCCACGAAGCAGAGTTCATGAGGTCAGCAGGTCCATCACTATTATGTGTGTCAATAAGCATCTTTAGCAGGAAACCCAGAGAAGGGCTCCAACCTTGAGCACCAAGGGAATTTCTTTCCTCTGGTAGCCTTTTCCCAGCCTCCAGTGCGTTTGTCATGTACCTGCATTTTCTCCATGCTGAAGCAATGAAATCTCTCCCAATCCTTTCCCAGACACATTGTTTATCACTTCCAACTTTATCTAAAATGGAAGGTGTATTTTCTTCTTACAAGATGATGTCCTATTCTCTACAATCTGTTTCAGTGAACCACAGAGGAAAATTGTTTCCCTTCACACAACCAGATGTTGTGTGTTTGTGTGTGTGTGTGTGTGTGTGTGTGTTTTACAGCAATTGACTGTCATATATCTTTACTCTCAGTTTGCTTTATCTTCTTAAAGTTTCTTACAGTGAGACAAAAATTTCATGAGAAAAATACCTAGGACTTGGCAGCTGAATTTACTTGAAATCAATGTCTTTAAGCTGTAATATGTATTTTCATTTAAAGCAAACAGAGAACTGAATTCCATTCCAGTTTCCTCTATTTGAGGGTTTCCTCCTTTTACTTGAATACAGCAAAGTTATCCATTTCCTTTCCTGCACTTTGCATTAAGTACAACAACGGATGTAAGTTGAGAGAGCTTCTTAGGCAGTAGCCATGTCTAGAAGAAGGAAAGCTTAAAAGCAAGTTTGAACACCAAACAGTAACAACAAAGCATGTTGGGATAGCACCTTCCCTGCTAAAAGTGCGCTGACTTACTATTCATTTCCTTCTCACCTAGCCACTGGGAACATTGTCTGCTGGTTTTGTCATTCTGGAATGATACTGGAGCATAGTCCCTTGCACTACAAATAAAAACCTGTGACCGTCTTTCTGAGTCAAAGTCAAAGAAGAAAACGTCAGTTTGGAAGGAAAGGATCAGTACCCATGCCTTTCAGCAGAAATCCTCTTCTTCATAAAGACCCAGGAAATCCAAAAACCACCTCAACTTTTTAAGTAGTCAGCATACTAATAAAAAAAAAAAAAACAAATGAAAACATCAGACAGGATAAACTGACTGTCAAATGGCCATGCCCTGAGAATTTGGGAATGGAAGAGCCTGGAAAAGGGCAAAGGATACACACAGCCGCAAGCCCCAGGAGTGTGAGCATCACAGAGGCTCCACTTGGCTCAGATCACAGGTGCTTTGGACTTTTGTCTTTTCAGTACTGTGTGTGTTCTTCACATATATTCTGTTTTGATACAAGGTCTCACTAAGCTACTCACAATACTGGCTTGGACTAGCAATTCTCATGCCTCAGCCTCCTTAGTAACTGAGATCACAAGCCTACTCCTACAAATCTCTGAGATGCACCTACCAAAGGTCCTTCTTTGACACACACACACACACACACACACACAAAAAAAAAAAAAAAAAAAAAAAAAAAAAAAAAAAAAAATGAAGCTGATCTTTCAGATTTGACCTGAGGAAATTTCCCTCATTAAGACATGACGGGGAGGAGGAGTCTTTCATTTGACTTTGACAGTGACTTGGGCCAGTTTGTCTTTAAAGGTCCCTTGGTTTCTGACTGTGCCTCACACACTTCTTATTGTCATGTAATTTCTGCAAGTCTGTGCATCTTCAAGCTGGTGGAGGAACATGCAAATCATCCCTGTGATCCCTCTGCCACCCCTCAGAGGCTTGCTTTCAGATGCAGTACTCAGAATGATTCTTGTCACCATGTTGGTATTGCTGGCAGAGAATCAAAGCCACTGTCCCATTCAGTCCAGCATTGATACAGACTTCACTATAGTTCAAGGACAAATATCACAAAGGTATACAAAGGTTTATGTTGGACCCCCTTTGAGACTCAGATGTACTACACAAGCTCTACCAAGGTATTCTGAATCCTCAAGCTCTTTCTGCTGTTGCTTTACCAAAATTCACATAAACTCACTGATTCCACCTACTTCAGTCCCTTCTTCTGACCATTAAGAGATGCCCAGAGGTCTCCAGAGATGAATGTCATCTTCATTCACACAAAGAGGCTGACCCAGATGGCTAGATGTCTTTTCTTAGAATTCTGCCCCTACCCAATGCTGCAGCACAGAAATTTCCAGTGCTCCCTGGCTTTGTGTTTTCCTTGCATCCTGTGTAGGCATTACCCTCCCCAGTGAGGCTGCAGCCTGTCCAATGGGAGCCCAGACCTTGCCTTGTGTTGGTTCTCTCCCTCTTCTACCTATCAGACTCCTCCTAGCCTATGTAAATTTTGAGTGAATTGCTCAAAAATTGTTTTATTGAGTAGAGCTATTTTCTTTTGTAGATGAAAATGCCTTCAGGCAAACAAACTGTTTCTCTAACTAACTTTATAAGCTTGTATTCTAACTTCCTGGGCAAATTAAAGAGAAAAGACATTACTATAACACACATTTCTTCCAAGGAGCAAATCTGAGTGAGTAGTACTCTTTCTAATAGGCTATGGAAAATGTCATCGGGATGCTCCTGATAATACACTGCTCAGAATCACAGTAACTCATTTTCCACCTCGTCACTCAGCACTCAGATCTTTCATGCTGAAAACATCGTTTTAAATTAACCGGGAACAATTCATTGTAAACTCTATATTGACTCAATTCTTTGTAAAAATTGGTACATAAGATGCGGTAATGACACGTCATGAATGTCGAACAACCTGGAACTTGTCCTGACATTGCAAACTCTTTGTCTTCTCAATCTGACACCTGTATGTCAAGTTCAGTGACCTGCAGCATGAAAAGGCACAAGCTGTGGGTGACTGGCTGCCTGCCATCACACCTAGGCTCTCTTGGGCTAGGGGAGTGTTTCATCCTCCCATCCCTCAAGCAAGCCACTGTTGTGTTTGTTTGTGAGACATTGTGAGCGGCAAGAAAATACACACAGCCTGTGTTTTCTAGAAGTCCTGGCAAGGGTTCCATAATCCACCTTTCTGAGATTAGATGGAGATAAATTTCAGATCTGCTGTCACAAACACCCTGGCAGCCAGGAACCAGAAAGATCTGGTGATAGTAAACTTGATGCAGTCCAGGGCAGGCCCCTACATTGCTAACAGCCTCTCAGACTGAGACCAGTCACGCTCTCCTGATCACTGCTCTGCGTGTTCTCTGATTCTGCCCATATTTGGAAACCTTTGGCATCAGAGTGCAGAGACATGCTCTAAGCCCTTCTCCCTTCCACATACACAGCCTTTTCTGTCACCTACCCACACACACCCTTCTACTCTTCCCTTTCCCTTAGGAGAAAGTCTTGGAGCTATCTTTTGAAGCACATCCTTACTTTATGAAGAACTTTTTATTTTTGCTGCATTTATGTTTGTCCTATAATATGCTGCTGCAGATGCCTCAGTGTTTTGTGTAATTATGTACAGTAAATGCATATCCAAAAGAAGTGTAAAATGTCGACTAAAATCCCTAGTGATAAATTGTCCCCCATGAAAATCCCTCCTACTGGTATAAAAAGCTTCGCTGACTGAATAATGTGCATCCATCCTTGGCTCAGTCACCCTGCTATATGAACTAGCCTCCATTAAACATGCTATATACAGCAGATAATTTGACAGCAGAGTTCCATGTCATTTTATTTAATTCCCCCAACAGTCTTAGGATTTATGCATGACTCTCATTTTTTCCAGTGAAAAGCAGTTCAAAAACACTGTGCAAGTCATTCATCACAACAGGAATACAGACTCAAGTCTTCTGAATCCAATTCTAGAACTCCCCTCCCCCATATCAAGATGCTTCTGAGTCACTTCATTTCCTGAGCTTGCTTTAAAACTACCAGCAGCCTCTGGCGTTACTAGGAGACCCAAACGTGAGCTGAACAGGGATATGACAACAAAGGACATGCCAAACTGGCTGGGGAAAAGCTCAAGAGTACTCAACCCTACAGAAAGAACTACAGACAACGGAGGAAGGCTGGGAGCAGGAGAAGTGCCCTCCCCAGGGAAGAGCATATCAACTGGCTGTCCAGTGCCAAACAGCCAGCCTAAAAGCATACATAGAAGAAAGATTCGACAGACTGAACAGGTTGTATTTAGGAATATAAATGTATATACATACACATATATCCATGCAATAACAATTAGTACAAAGAGGGCCAGGGATTTGAAGGAGAATAGGGAAGTGTGTATGTGAGGGCTTGGAGAGAAGAAAGAAATGAGAGAAATTT